>NC_034592.1:86349340-86394782 GCF_900095145.1 Mus pahari | reverse complement strand
TTTTTTTTTTTTTTTTTTTTTTTTTTTTTTTTTTTTTTTTTTTTTTTTTTTTTTTTTTTTTTTTGTAAAAAGAGAATTCTAAAGCAGATGTGCCATTGGCAGGCTAAGGGTCCCGCCTTTTTTATTTAATCCGTTTACTTCCCTATAGCAGGGCACTGATGATACTCTTCTAGAGCAGCAGGACTTCACACACACTTGTAAGTGTGAGGAACACCACCTATGGAAATGGTTGCTAGGTTCATAGGGATCAAACTTAACACTTGATCAAAAGCTATGCAAGAGACCAAGCCTCTCTAAGGGCTCTAAACATATCTGCAGACCTAGGGGCACTGTGAGGCAAACCAAATCTGCATGTCTGCATTTCCTTCTTCTATAGACAGATCTCAGATCTGCATTTCCTTCTGCAGGCCTTCTTACCTGGCCATTTGCTTTTTTTTTTTTTTTTAATCTTAAAAAGCAATACACTTCTTTTCATTCCACTACAAAAAGGAAAAAACAAAAAGGGGGGCATTACTGTCCTGTTTTTCAGGTGTTAAAAAATCTTAAATAACTGCTATTTGTTATGTTTGTAGAAGATTAAGAGCTCACCTCTTTACTGAATTTGGTGTGGTTTTCAGAAGCTGATTGTTTCCCATACATCTGTCATTTACAGGCTATGGCTTGAACAAATAAATCATGTAACATGTCTCATGGAGGAAAGCTCCTGGATCACAGTGTGTGGTCCATCCCCCACACAGCTGAAGTACTTCCTAGAACTAGGCAGTTGCTTCCGCAGACTCGTAGTTAGCTTCCCAGTTAGCATTTTGTGCAGTGCCTATGTGGCCTAATATTTAAAAAAGAATTCTAAATGTATCTTTTTTAGCTCTAACTAGATACCTTTTAATTTCCCTATTCTCTTGAGTTGAATAATTCTTTTAGAGAAATTATTAATAAATAGCCATGAACATGAGACACAAGTAATACCAAATCAAATTAAGTGTATTATTATATATCCATATAATAGGAAAAGAAGCTCCTAAGTTTGTGAACTCAGACTGCCCGCCGCCTCACGTGTTTATTCCTCTTCCATTCCTTCAGCTCTTGAGGACACACACTGGGAAGCTGAGACACCTGTCTGTGTGGCTCACATCTTTAAAAATTGCCAAAGCATCCCTTCGTCATGATAACTCCTCTGTCAGCTACCTCTCCCAATTTACCTTAATAAGTGACACAGAAAGAAAGGCTATCTTCATATGTCTAAGTCTGGGAAAGAATATTACATTTCTTATACTTACTACCTGGGACTCCTTGGCCCTATTCCGTACCCCCAGACCCTGTCCCTAGCCAGAGAGGTGCTAAATTTTACACTACCATCTCGTTCAGAATTTAGGTACTCCTAGTTCTATTAGCTAAACTTTCTGATTTTACATCCTTTAAAGAAATGTTCGAAAAAGTATGTGCCTCCTTACCTACCTTTCAGTCAACTCCTGAAACTTTCAGTCAAGTTTAGATAAGTAAAAAGGATATGACTTCTGTCATCATGTAGTTTTCATGACATTTTGTGCACATTTTTGTCATAACTGGCATCACAGACTTTTAAGTTTACAGGCAGTATTCCCTATATAATCTTATTGACAGATTTCTTATATCCTATTATATGCCATTTCTTATATCCTAACTTATCTAGCCAAATCCCACTCACTTTCTGTTAGATCTGATTTAGTTTGTATCCAACTCAAATAGACATACTTTTTGGTATGGTACTCTTTGACAGCTGTCTTCTGAGCTTAAATCTTAGTGAAATATACCGATGAACATATTACCTTGACTAGACAAAATAAGGACATGGTGTGTTACTATTTCTCACCCTCCCTTTAAAGCCTTTGCATAGATAAGGCAGTGTCAAGAAACATGTACCTATCTTTTCTGAAGTGGGAATAAAGTGATTTTGAAAGTAGACGTGGCTACAAAGATAACCTATACCCGTTCTTGAGATGATCACTTCTAGGGGAGAAGATAGGTAGAAATTAAGGACATGAGAATTGTTCTCCTTAAGATGACCCTACAGCTTTAAGACTGCTACTTCTAGATATAATACCTTCAAACCAGACCAGTCAGTGACTGAGCAGAAACCACTTGACTAATCCACAGCACTCGGTGTCCCACTACTATCATCACTGACAGGGGGATTTTTTTCTAGACACCTCCTTAGGATGGTTAGAACCATGAAACTTTCTGTCCAATCCCTGTGTTCCTTAGTTTTGAAGTTGTCATTAAATAAAAGGGCTAGGGAGATGGTTTGATGCATAAAGTGCTTACTGCAAATGTATGGAGACCTAAATTTGAAGCTCACATAAAAACTGTGTGGCGATGCATGCCTGTCACCTGAGTACTTGGATAAGAGTGGTGATGACAGGCAGATGCCACATGTTTGCTGACATTTATCTAGTTGAAATGGCAAGCTTCAGGTTCAGTGTAAGACTGTCTCAGAAGTGAAGTGGAGATGGAAGTGGACATCCAACATCTACCTCTGTCCTCTATGTGGTTACACAGGCACATGCTCAGCTACACACACACACACACACACACACACACACACACACACACTTAAAAAAACAAAACCTTTCATCTCAGGTATCTGAAAGCAATTGGGAAATAGCATGTTTAATCTGGAATATAAGATACCAAAACAAAAGGTGTTGAAGGAAAGTTAGGAGGAATCACATTTTTTTTAAAAGTATGTTTATTAGGTAAAATATATTGAACTTTGACTTGTACTCTGATTTATACACTGTAAAATATATAGCACTACCAAGAGGAAGTTGAGATTCACTCAAGAATTTAGGCTTCATCAGTCTCATGGCCTCAGGGTCATTATATAATGCTGCCCCTGCTCTTGTTCATTAGAAATTAATACATTCCTTAAACGGACACCAAAAAGGTCTCTGTAATGTACATCTCCATCCAGTTGTAGATCTGTGTGGCAGGTGGGTGTTTCTGTGGAAGAGTGTGAGTGCCTAAAGAGAAAGGCTGTGCTGCCTCACTTGGAGAAGATGAAGACTTTAAGGCATTTCAGATAAGAATGTGCAGATATGTACTGGCTCATGTAATAAGTGAAAGCAGAATGTAGAGGGAGATGATGTTCCTACTGATGAAGTTAGGGGTAACCCATCAGAAGGGACAATATACAAGCTGAGGTGAACTGTGCTACAGATCTGAGTAAGATCCTTTTCTTTTTATTATTATTACAAGAAACAGGTTATTACTATGAAAGTGTTTTCTTGTTTCTAAAAAACAACAGGAACTCAAGATATCTCCCCAGCCTACATCACACTTAAGCTGTGATGTCTTGATGGGTGAGTCTGTGCCCATCCAGTCTAATACACAAGAAGAAATCAATAAATGATATGTCCGAGCCACGAAGTCTCATACTATAAATGGTGAGATAAACCTTTTCAGTCTCAGGAACAGATCTCTCTTAGGGTAATGAGAATAGATTTTTTTTTGTCAGTAAATACCGCTGACCTTTTCCCTAAGCTGCTCCAAATTTTATAGTAACAAACCTGAAAACTGGAAAAGGAAATGTGTATGTTTGATATTCTCATTTTGGGGTTGGAGTTATTGACCTCTTCAAAACTATGATGAAAATCATGGCCTTTCTCAGACAAAGAGACACATAGACAAAACTCTGAATACAATTTCAGTTGGTTCATGAACCCTTTATCTCGAGAATGTTAAAAAGTGAACTGCAGCTTAGGGAAAGGACAGAGTTACCATCTTATTAGAAATAAGACTGTCAGGGAAACAAAAAGAGCTTGCTCTGAATATAATAATGAGGGGGAGAATATGGTGCCAGTTTTATCTGTTCCTTGATCATGGCTAGAAGCTTTTTATAAAAGACCCTTTGTTTTCTTTGGGACAGATGCCACCAAATACTGCCTCAGTGTCAGTCTTCTGGCCAGCCCTGCCAATGCGTACCCTTCATCCCATGACTGGACAATCAACAGGAAAAGAGTAGAAATAGGACAGAATTCTGAATGTGGCATATTACTGAAGTGGCTCTGACAACTTCCAGAGTGTGCTCACTCACCTAATTCTGTAGGGCTGTGTCTAAAGGACTTCCACCTGGGAAGTACTAGAAACTCACTGCTAGAATATTTTTCTCATAATGGTTTCCCCAGAAGGAAACAAAGAACATAGATTTATGTAGACAAAGATAATCCTTTTCTGAGAACTTTTCTAGGTCATAGCTGGGAGCTAATATACTACAAACCTTTCCTGTCTGCCAGCTTGAAACTTTAGACTGCAGTCAAAATTAAACCTTGATCTTAAGGACCCTGGGTTCTTACATCTCAGAGATCTTCACTTTCTTCATCTGGGCATTGCAGAAAACAGTAACTTCAACATCCTGGGATTGGAGTGAGTAGTGATAGAAAAACTGGGTAGATAACACCAAATTCCAGTCCTGCTATTTCTGTGTTCAGGTTTAATAAGCAGGAGATGGAGTTGACTCTTACTCATCATTGAATTGGTGACCTCTAGAAGTGGATACTGGTTTTGCCTGTTTGTAAATGTGCTCATTCCTGTTGCCTTTCTTTCTCTGGCCATATCTTCCCCTGGCTCCATCTTCTATGATGATGTACTGTCCAGAACCAGACCAGTGGTCCTTGAACACCAAGCATCTCAAGTAATAGTCATGCTTTTGGGACTGTACACTTAGGTTCTGACACTGAAACACTGACACCAGGAATCCTCTGCTTATCTCAGTAGTGGCTGAGGCTGTTTTCAACCCTGTCTGTCCTTTCCACTCTTTCTTTCTGTTGTTTTTAGAGGTCACTACTAGATGTGTAGTCACTGGTAAGATAGTATTAATGCTACCCTTATATACTTCAGGAGAAGGGGAATGAGAATAAATTCCAAACTATAGAATTCAATGAGAACAAACAAGGAAGGAAAATAAACAGAGAATGACCCAGTGACCTGTTGAGGCAGAGCACTTCCTAGAGACTGACTACAGCGTGGATGAGACCTTGGCTCTGCCCAAGGCAAAGTGCCATTGATTGCTGCTGCTGCTGCTGCTGCTGCTGCTGCTGATGATGATGATGATGATGATGATGATGATGATGATGATGGTTTTTCTGATCTAATAATAGGTGTCTTAACACCTAGAGGAAATAAAACTGATTTCTACCAGCAGTTTATTTTTTTAATTAAAATTCAGTCTGACAACCTTCCCGCTCTTTTACTTACTGGTTCTATACTGGGCACTGTGTATTTTACATGGGTTCTTAATTGATTCTCCCAGAACCCAAGATAGTAAGTCTTTTTTTTTTTTTTTTAATTTTCATGACAACTGTAGTTAAATTTATAGATCAGAAATCAAAGAAACTAAGACACTTTGCTGTGGCCCTACTGCTCAGTCACAATAGAAGCAGCTCGGGGCTATCAACCTGTGTACTGGGCCGCCTCCTTTCTGTGATATTTGAACTCACTTGCTTCTCCTTTTCCTTTGTAGCGGTGCCAGTGAAGAAGAGGACACATGAAGACTTAGCATTCCCTGCAGAAAACGCCCCTTCCCCGTGTGTATGTGACAGCGTGTATGTAATGGCTTCTGATATCTGTGAAAGCTGCCCGGCAACAAACTTCTTCCACTGGAAATGTCCCCAGATCCACAGCAGGCACACATGTTCCCAAGGGACCAGGGATTGTATGCATACTGTCTGTGTGCGTCTTGTTCTCTGTGGTAGGTCATGGGAAGAACCCTTTTGATCAACTTGGAGGGCTCTTCAGACAACCCCCCAATGGCTACTTTGAACTTACTCAGGAAAGCCAGCCCCTGGAATATTGTGCAAGTCAACACTATCACTTCCTTAGGAAGGTTCTAGAACATCTCAAAAGGAAATCAGTTTTCCTTACCTGCAAACAGAAAACCCACTTTGTTTGTACTGAAGCTTAAAGCAAATCTGGCCAAATGGGGCCAAACTGACTCAATAGGCAGTCTGTCATAGTCCAGTTCTGCCTCTGTGAAAAGTGTTAGGGCAACTGGGTTAAAATAGGGTTGGAGAAAGAGTCCAGAGCTAGAAAGAAGATATTTTTAGTATGTGAGGTTATCTAGGACTTAAGTTTCATAATTCAGTGCTGTGGAAATGGAAAATGAATGAAAAGGTAGAAAGGAAATGACCTTAAGGACTGGGGTGAGGCACAGAAATCTGATTAAAGGTTGAAATCAGTGTTTCAGAATTCAGATTGCCTCAATTTTCCAAAATGGTCACTAAAGCATCTGATAAAAACCTGAATTCTTGGGCCAGCTGTGTGGATTAACAGGCCTGTCACAACATAAAAGGCTGGCATGTATATTGGCAGGTGGAGATTGTCACTGTAAAACTCAGCAGTTCCACTCCGAGGTTAGTCTATGGTGGTCAGTGCACTGTGGGGGGAATCCTTGCCCCTCCCTGGCAGCTAGCAAACATTCCTCTATTTACTATAATTGGAATCCTCCCTTCCCCTGCAGCAGGCCGTCAGTTCACCTCACACACCCGAGTTTTCTCTTCATGTAGCAGTCCAGGCATGCTCCAGAGCTGGATTTCCTGGCCTTCTCCCACTCCCAGATCACAGTCTCTTACAACCATGCTTTTCAGGGTCCAGGAAGTAGTAGTGTGCTAGGAGATACCCAACCAACTGCAAGCTCACAAGCACCACAGCTTCTTGAGACATCAGTTTTTCTTTCCAAATGATTTCAAGTCAAGGGATGACCGTATTTTTTTAATGGAACAAACGCTTATGTTATAGAAGAGAATGTCCATACACCTAAAGTGCTAAACTAAAATAGGAAACTTGGAAGGAAACTCATATTTGTAAGTGGACAGTGATTCTATCTCCTCTGCTCGTGTGGTATTTCCGTTTTCGCTTTGAGATTTTGTCTGAACTGGATTCAAGCAGCCTTGGAGTTGCGATTGACCAAGGTCTAGACTTCCAGATCCAAGGAGCCTACCTTGGAGTAGTACATCTCCCTTTTCCTGTCAGCCAGCTTGCCTGTGTACTTATCACAAAGCTTGAGGGGCAGCTAACATGTGTATGTACAGGATAGTTCTGAGGCAGAAACAACATAGACTTATTGTAGGAGTTCTATTTATGTTCAGCCCTGTGCATGCTAGAAAATGATTTATCCCTTTGAGGCCAGAAAACTGCCAAGCCTCTCTGCTGTAGGCTAGGATTACCATAGCTCACCACACATACAAGGATATTGGGGCAGAGAGGAGTGTGAGATCTAAAACTATGTATACTTTACCCAGCTGGTGACTAGTAGATGGCTTAGACAATTTTGGTGCCTTACCATCTGTCTGCAAAGACTGGAGAATTTAATACATCTTGAGTTGACAACCTCCAATGATATCCTGTTCTGCCAAAATTTTAAAAGAAGGGCCACTCTAGAAAGAGTGTAGACTATCACAAGATTGAAAAGACTTGACAGTTTGGAAGCTTGTATTGTCTTTCCCAGTAATCATTGATCTTTACATGTTGACCTTATATTAGCAATGAACAGATCATTGCCTCTCCACCCAATCATGCTATTACTTTAAATCAGTGTGTGGGGAATGCAAGCATTTATGCAGTGGTTATAAACAGAAATATAAGAAGATTTGCCAACCTGTCTCTATAAATTACCATCTCTCTGAAATCCTCAAGGAAAGCATTTTCCCTTTACTTAGGAAGGGTTTCAGATTCACTTTATGGGCTCTTGCTGTCTTCAACACCTGATAAAACTTTAACCAGAAAAGCATTAAACACAGCACAGCAGCCCCAGCCCAGATCCCTAAGTTCCTAGTGGCAGCATTCATCAATGTAAGAACCAGAATGCTTTCTGTACTGGTATCAGCTTCATCCTCAAAATTATGACCTCTTGCTTGGCCTTGTGCCCCATGGTGAACGAAGCTTCTTGCCTTTCCAGGTCAGTGTGAGTCAAGAGTGTCAGAGTTGTATGTGTCCTGATGGACTGGACAGCAGGGTTTACCCAAATCATCAAGTGATATAGGTAATGAATGCCTCTAAAATAAGTTGGGTCCTCCAAACAAGTCCTGGATACCTTCTGAATGTTAAGTTTCTGAGTGCTGAGAATAATTTGTTCAGTGGTTTGGTTTGATACCATTATATCTATCTAGACCAGTACCAAGAAGTGCTTGACTTCTCAGCTCTGACAGCCAGTAAGAGGAAGTAATCTTAGGGCAGGCAATGGGCCTCTGTAGATGTGCAGAGGACAAGCCACTCGTCTGTAGTTGCTAGCAAACAATGGAACTAGTTTTGAGCACAGCACTCACTGCTCTGCAGTCAGCCCTCTGCCCCACACCATGCCTCACCTACAGATGGAGAGAGAAAAAGGCTTTCAGTTCCCCCAGTGTAGTATGCCCATTCACACTCAGAATTCTTTCTCAAAGACATCAAGATGGCCTTAGCACTCTGTTTTAGTAGATCCTGTAAGTATTCATTGTTAACTTGAGCTTCCTTCTGGGAGCTGGATTTTTGGTACAATCCCTACAAAGGAAAATAAAGGCCTTCAAGAGTGTAAAGTTTTTAGACAGAGTTGGAGGTAATGGTATAGTCTTCTAACATTATTTAAATACCTCCTGCTTCATTACTATAGAAAAGCAACTCTTAATGTTTTAGGAAACCCAGCTACCATGTTTGTACTCTGTGAGAAGATACCAATACAAATCACTAACTTTGGACTCCCTTCTTGGAGTGTGTGTGTGTGTGTGTGTGTGTGTGTAAATGAGAATGAGATTTGTACACACCCACATATACTATACCACTTAATTAAGAGTTAAGTGAAGTTCAAAGCAGCCCCTGGTGATNTTATTTACCACCACAAAGGTTTCTACTAGGTCCATGAAAGTATAAACAGATAATTGGAGTGTGACTGCTGGCTTTCCAGAATAACCCACTTGAGGTAGGTGTCAACTCTTACAGCTCCAAGCCAAGGTGACAACCCAGCCCTCTTCCACCATGTCTAATAACATGTGAAATGGTAGATGCCTTGTCATTTGGTGACCTGGATCTGGGCCCGAGTGAAGAGCTGCAGAATTTATAACCTTGTAGTAGTCAGTGGTCTAAGAAGTCCTCTCTCCCCACAGAGAGAATCCTGCTGATTCCTGCTAGTCTACTCTCATAAAGTAGCTGTTCAGCACACACTTCTCAGTAAACTGGATGCTTGTTTACTATGTGCAGAGCACATCTAGATTTTTTTTGTTTGTTTAAAGGTAAAAGTCCCATTATAAATGAAGTCTAGCCCTGCCCTAAGAGAAAAGGCCCACAGAGATTGCACTTCTCACTGGTGCTGCCTTCACCCATTAGTGTTTCTGAGGCCCGCTGTCCTATGGAGCCAGGTATCCCCACATCATTCGGATCACTGGTGTTTCCCATTACTATTTGAGGCTGAGCAGAAACACTACCAAGGACCAGAGCAGGGACGGGAAAATAAATGAAGACACTTGGAGTGCACTGTTGGGAAAATAGCCAGAGTCCATGCTGGGCTTGATGTGGCTTTAGGGGACCAATCATATATACTTTATGGAAGTTAAACCTGACCAGTCTTTACAGTGACAGGCCACAGCGCGTGAGTGGGTAGAACCAACGAATCCATTGTCTTCTGCCTGTTTTCGTGTGCACAGTCACATTCCCTCCTTAGTCATCTTCCCCTTCCACTCTTTACACTAAACAAGGGAACACTCAATCTTCCAAGGGAATTACATATCTGAGTTAATGTTTCAGTATATCATTTTCATACTGTAAATTATTTTGTAAGAGAGATTTACTGCTATCCCAGGATGTTCGGACTTGGCGCCCCTGTGCATTTGGAAATCAATAAACTATTACTGGAAATACCGTTCGTCTCTCAGAGTTGTTCACAAAGGAGCCTGCTGGGTATAAATATCCATGAGGATCATATGCATATACATCACGTATCTGTGGTAATGCTGGAGATGATGGTTAGATGTAAGGACCTAAGTTACTCCTGGTCTCTTAAAGGCCGTAGGAGACTTCCGGAAGGTGGTGAAGAGTAGATCAGAGAGTATTAGGTAAGAGATTATAAGGTAAGTGTTTACTCCTGGGGTCGTTTCAGCTTTGTAACTTTGATTAGCTAGGAAGATTGTCAAAATTTAGTTTTTGACAAATGTTCTTTTCAAATAAAAACTAACCACCCTTGATTATAGTTAGGCTGGCAGTGCCATCTCTGGAACTTTACCTATCTGAGTATAATTGATGAGAGAACTAAGTGGTAAGTAAACTCACTTTAGTCTGGCTTCTAACACAGAACAAACAGTTGTACTGAAACCTGGAGGTATGGACTCCAGTAGCTCAATATGAAGATTAGAGATACTAGATCTATGGAATCAGAAAATGCAAGCCTTTTCAAAAAGCACAAAACATAATGCCTCAAAATCCTAAAAGCCATGAGAAGTATGCTCATGAGCCCTGATCTAACTTGCTTCTATCAAATGTGTCTTCATTTGCCCTTTTCTTCATGGTACTGTGGGAGTTTTAGAAAATTTTGCAAAACAGGGCAATGGAGTCACTCAAGGTCACCCAATAGGCCAAGATGGATTAAAACCCGGGACGGAAGACTGTCTACTGGGGCAGTCATTATGTCCCACTTCCTCCCCAGTTGCTGAGGGTACCTCCTCTGCGGGGGGGTTGGGAGGTGGCATTTTCAGGCACTGTAGCACTTTGTAGTCTTCAGAATTTCAGACCACAGTGTATCGCCAGGTTTTTCATCCCTGCTTCCCATGCTGGTCCTTCAATACTGCATTCTATTGCTCACGCCCTTCTCGTTTTAGTGCCTTTCCTTTAGACAGCTCCTGTTTTTTAATTGATCATTTCTTGATTCTGTTTACATGTAGCTTCATTTCCTTTAGACTTATAAAAATATGAGATTGCAGCTTATTTGGAATCTCTCCTGGTCTTCACAAGGCACCAGGGTGAAATATGCTCAACAGGAAATCAGGCTACCAGCCTTTCAATAAGAAGGAAGGATGTCTCAACAAATAAATGAGAAACAAGACCATTTGGAGTCATTCAGTGGCTGCCCTGAATATCTGTTTGTTAAATATTGCAGTTTCTAGATTAAAACATTTAATTTTTGTTAACAGTAATAGCTACCATTTAGTCAGCTCTTTGTCTAGGCCGGGGCTCTCCTTGCTACTTGTCACATTGCCCTATTCAATTCTCAAAGCACTAATACTATCCTCTCTGAGTTTATACTTAGAGATATTTTAATAAGCAGATAGCTAGGATTTAAATCAAGGCTAACAGACTATGGTGTCTGCTCTTCATACCTAGCCATACTGAGTCATCTGGTTTGATAAATAACATGCTGTGCCTGGCACTCTGTCTATACAGTTCAGCTGTGAGGTAACTATTGGGCCCTTGCTTTGTATAGCCTGGAAAACAGGACAATAGAAGGACTAAAGGCAGCAGTGCAATTCTTTTCTGGCTCAGAGCTGTGCTTTACCTCCTTCATTTTAAGGCAGTAAATAATGGAATCACCGAGAGACAGTGTTCACTGCTGCTTTGACTGTGGACTTAGACTCTCCAGAGCCAGCCAGCTCTGATACAGAGTCCATAGTTTAATTAAGCATCATAAAGATGGCTTTAGCCACCTGATGTAGTCCCATGCCTGAGATGACTACAATATGCCATTTGCCACATAAAAAATGGCTCACAATCTCCATGCTCCTTGAGGTTTTAGTTGTCACCATTTACCTGGTCTCAGCCATCTGATAACGTCATATAATCATAGCTTATGAATATAAATCCAAACAAATGGCTTGGAAATGAATAATTGAGACAACTCGGAAAACCTTCGAAGAAGTGCAACTCTTTCAAAAATGACTAACAAGTAAAAACTAAGCAGGCAAGCCTTCTGCCCAGTGGAAATAAATGCCAGGAAGCAAACATGCAAGATGCCATATGTCCTACCATTGGGCACCTTCCCAGAACTGTTCTCACTTCTCACACAATTGTTAATGCTTGACTAGTTTTCAGGTCCACAGAGATTGAATTTAAGGAAGAGGAGTGGGCTTCCAGAGAAACCAGAGTCAAGGAAGAAAAAGTGACAGCAGTAGACAAAATGCCAGGTGGGCCAAAGGAGCTCAGATCTCATTTCTAGAGGATGCTTAGTTCCAAAAGGGTACCAGTGTACTCAGTCAAAATAATGACTGAGCAGGAGAGAAGGGGGGAGGGGGATTCAAAGGTAAATATTTGTAGAGCAAGTTTTTTTTTTTTTAAATGCTTGTGACACAGATGGTTAGAGAGAGAGAGAAAAGAGAGAAAAGAAGAAAAACCCTGGGATTAAAAGGAATAACCCTTTTGACAATCCAGAACATTTAGCTAAACAAAATGTACATCTACTCAGCTGAGAGTTCATTGTTCCGTGAGACTCTTCTGTTCAGAGAGGTTTTTCCTCTAGCTTTATAAGTGACTTTCATGCTACATTGCTTTGCATATAATGGCATGAACAATAGAAGTGCCGAGTTTTCAATGTGATGAATAAAACTAATAACCAGAATACAGGTCAAATTCTGCAACAACAAATACTGCTATTATAAAAATCACTTAGGCATCCCTAAGCCTCTGTCGATTGCCCATTTATTTTAGGCAATAGTCATTACAACAAAATCAGGAGTATAATAAAAAGAAGCTAGACCCTCTGCAAATTGAGTGTAACACAATTTAACCTGTGATAACAGACTTTCACTTCTATTTTTCCAAGTCTGTGCTACAAGAAGAATCAACCTTATGTCAACGCAATATCAGCCTAGAAAACTGTTGGCTAGTTCTAGGAGAATTCAGAAGCAAAGTGAACATGGAGTCGGATAGCATTCCCTCTCTATAGAACTTTGTCTGCAGAGCTTTTTCTGACCTTGTGTGTTAGTGTCATCAACCAAAGGGCAGTTGACTTCTAATCCTGGTGGAATGCACATACTAAAGCCTGCAATGGAGATTCAATTCGTTTCTCATAGGTCACTGAGGACTTTGGAGTAACCTGTCCCTGTTGTGATAACCCAAACGTTTTTTTTTCCAAATTCAGGAACATTCAAGTGGAACTGACTGTCCTTCCAGTGATTATGGCATGTTATAGAATCAGTGCTGTGGCCGGGTGGTGGTGGCGCATGCCTTTAATCCCAGCACTTGGGAGGCAGAGGCAGGCAGATTTCTGAGTTTGAGGCCAGCCTGGTCTACAAAGTGAGCTCCAGGACAGCCAGGGCTATACAGAGAAACCCTGTCTTGAGAAAAAAAAAAGAAAAAGAAAATCAGTGCTGTGTTGGTTATGTATAGAAAGAGTTGTGTTAAGCAGTTTCACACTGCACCAGCAAAGATTTTTTCCATACCTAGCCTTTTGCTGTTGGTTACAATAAGAATTTTGTCTTTTACTATAATGTCAACCGACCATCTTCCTTCTACTTAAATATTTTTCATCATTTCTTGGCAACCAACATTATGTATACCTTTTGTAGAAGAGATTAAATCATATTTCACTTCAGAACCATGCAGTCAGCTACAGGAAAGGAGAGAGGTGAGAAATGTTCTTGCTTTCCCAATGATAATGTCTGTCCCAGGTCCCAGATTCATGCCCTTCTCCAAAAACATCTTAACTCTGAGTGCCACTCAGCCTGCAGAGGTGGTTTCTTCAGGCCTCAGAGTAAGATGGGTCAGCAGGCATGTCACTACAGGAAATTCTCTTTGCTTCTCTAAACCAGAGCACTTTAAAACATTCCTGTGTCCCAGGCCAGCAGATGAGGTTCAGAAGAGACTGAGCCCTCTGCTTGACTTTGAGAACATTAGGTCCAAGGATGTAGCTGTTGGCTACATGCTATTTTATTGTAACATCAAGATGTTGGGGATATTAACTGAAAGTAACTTAATTTGTTTCAACATCCATTAAGAGACCTTTTGTACCCAGGTGTAGGCTTTATCCTAAAATTAAATTCAACCTATTCCAAGAGGCCAGAACCACCACCATAGGAGACTACTTAAGACAGTGGTCATGGTGAGAGTGGAAGGAAGGGTGGTTTTGGGTTGAAATGACAAACCACTGATAGCAATGAAGTGGGCATGCTCTCTTGTTAAAAATGGGCAGCAGATTGTTATAAATTGTAGTCACCTATGATGGTACAAAAAAACAAAACTTATTCCTCCTCATATAACTGTATTTTGGTCCCCATTTACCCAAGCTGTATTCCCTACCCTTACAGTCTTTAGTTCCCCTATTCTACTCCATCTGTGACATTCACTTCTTTGGTTTCTACCTTTAGTTCCTCTATTCCACTCTCTTGTTCTGTGGGATTCATTTTTTTAATTTATACCTGTAGTTCCTGTAGTCTTCTGTTTTCTTTAAGATTCATTTCTTAACCTGTAGTTCCTCTAATTCATCCTCTTTTTCTACAAGGTTGACTTCTTTAGTTTCTTCCTACGAGTGAGAAGACAGTATTTGTTCTCTGAATGCATTTCATTTTGCATCATACTTTCCAGTTCCATTCATAGCAGAATGAGAGGATACCTGTGGCCAAGCCCAGGCTGCGCTTACAGAAGCAAGACACAACAAAGACAAAAAAATCCAAACAAAAAAACAGGAAAGGGGCAAAAGTGAACGATGATTAGTGTCTCAACACTTGTACTTGTTAACTGAGAGATTAGAAGACATTTACCCTGGAAGATAGTGCTTGTCTGCTCTTAAGAAAAGCATTCCTATTGAAATCATACCTATCCCTCATTTTTCCAAATATACTTGCCTGTCATTTACTAAAGTTGCTTGCTAAGCCTTCCCCACCTCTGACAAGAGGACAAGTCTCAGAGAAAGAGCCAGTCACCTGGGGACTACCACTTGTGGGGTACAAAGTGGTACCCATGCAGAATGTTTACTCCACTCTTGAGAGCCAAGCCATGGGCATTCTTTTACATTGTGCTACTGAAGGTCATCACTGCCCTGGGTAAGACAGTTTCACAATGGCCTGCTTCCTCCTCACCACTGGCAGGTCTCAGAGGAATGACTGCTGCCTCGCCTGGCCTATCATCAGCTGGCATATACCACAACAGACAGAAGTGAGCCAGAGTTCAGGCTTCCCCCATCTTTCACCCACCTACTTCCTTCCATTCCTTTACCCCTTCTTCCAGTCTCCATCTGGAAACCATGAACTTCAAGGATCCCAGACACATATCCTCGGGTTTCAGATGTTTGGGAAATTTCTCAGCTTGGATCATTGTTCTGGAGTAAGAGGATTTGGTTTGGAGGGGGAGGGGGGAAATAGCTTAGATCCTTTCACATAAGAGAAAATAAGGTGTGGTGTGGACCCAGCCCTTTGTCAACTCAGCTCCCAAACCACACACATTGTCCAACTCCAGAGAAAATATTTGTTTCCCTTGGGAGATAGCAATAGAAAAACAAAATCTCTGCTCATAAAAAAAAACATTCTTTGCCTTCTATGTTATAAACACAACTAGCATCAGATAATGTGATGTAATTGATTTTGCGTGTGTCAGTAGAGGAGAGTCTCCGGACGATGGAACAAAGAGTGAGGGAATGAAATAAAAAACAGAATTGAGACCTAGCTTTTTTTTGGGGGGGGGGGGGAGGTGCGGAGGAGAGGACAGTTAGCAGGAATTACTGCTTAATGCTACTGTGATGTCTCTAGGAAGAATTAGCATGTGTCTTCTGCCTTTGGAACATGAAGTGAGACTTGCTCCTGAGTCTGGGTTTCAGAAGTAAACAGTCTTGGTTCTAATACTGTCTTTTCCTAACTTAGGAAGTAAACAAGCCTTAAAAAAAAAAAATAAAGGTAGCTTTTGTTGACTGATAGATGCTGTGGATAGACTGTGTCCTTACATTATCCCACACAGAGCCTTTAGATCCTCCTTCAGGCTGTTAAACCTGTTGCAAGAACTTCAGATTATAGTGTGTTTGTTTATTCTTCGTAGCTGTTCGTAGTGTTAGCTGCTGTTACCAGTACTAACAAAATTGCTCACCTGATGTAGCTATTCAGACATTTTGTGAATATGTTCTCTTCACATATTATATCATGATGCTGATAACGTGAAGACACAATGTCTGAAACAGGTGGTACCACCAATAGACACCTGTTTGTCCTAGAATAACAGGGAAGAGAGTTGAGAAACCTAACTCCCATCCTTACTTTCCCACCAACACTGTGCAATCTCCAGCAACCATGTCTTTCTACATACTCCTAAAATAAAGGTAGAGTCCTCTAAGATGGAGACTTTCCATCTTCTTCCAGCTCTGTAATTGTAAAATCTTAGTTAATCTTGCCCAGGCTTCAGCTAGGGTTCTTACTGTATGTCAACTAAAAGCCACACGGGCCTGTTTAAGGGTTCTACCTTAGGAATATTCCAAGCAGGCCTCCTTTACCCCAATTTGAGTTTACATCCATGTTCTGATCTAGAAGCCCAAGTGTAAACTCTCATGGGGCACAATGGCTGTTTGCCCAGCATGTGCAATGCCTTGCTTGGATTCAGACCCAATAACACAAGAAAGAAGAGAAGGCATTGTTTTTGTCTTGCTGCTAACAGAACTGGCCATTAACTATTTTCATGTCTTCACTATTATGTTACCCTTGAGACCACAGAAGAACCTTCAGACACAAGTTTTGGTGTGACAGGCAGCAACATGTGGGTGGGAGGTGCTGGAGAGTGTGTGCACTCAACACCAGAGGGAAATATGTGCACATCAGGATAAAAAATGCCTCTGTGCCCCTGCAAGCTGCTGTTCTTTCAATATTAGATCAACAGTTATTTAAAGGAGAGGTGGAGGCAGCATGAAGAGCTTGGGTGTGTGTTGCTGGAGCTATGCTGCACCTGCATCCCATGCTCAACAAAAAGCTCTAACCTCTTCTTAGAAGATCATTCAGCAGCCATCTGTTGTTAGTCCAGCTTATCCCTCCTGGGGTCTCACCCCACCCTCTTCCAAATGGCTCTCAAAGTCTTTCTTGCAACCTCATACAACTGTTTCCCTGAAAGGCATTCTTGGAAGGAATTTTTTGCCACTTCATTATAATTTAAGTGAAGTGTTTGCCCCACCTTTCTTTTACCCCAAAAGATAAATCATTGTGTGTGTGTGTGTGTGTGTGTGTGTGTGTGTGTGTGTGTGTGTGTGTGTGTTTGGTAATTCAGTTAGGACACCATTGCTTTAGAAATGTGTGTGACCTCCCTCCGCCCTACCCCCCAGATCACCACTCCCCCACATGTAGTAATAGGATGTCTGATACAGAGTACATGCACTTCCATGTAAAAGGAGACACAAGGGTGGCATTTTCTTAGGAGATTATTAGACCCCCTGGAATGTCATGGGAGGATTTAGCAATGGTAAAGAATAAATAGCCCCACTTGGCAGGTACAGCTGTCTTTTTCTCTACTCCCTTTCTCTCACCCATATCCTTGACTCCTCCCCTTTGTCTCCAGGGACTAGTAAACATTACCCATTGTAGTCCTTGAATGATACATACATGCATACATGGACGGAGCTGTTGATGATGTGATGTTCAGTTGTACGGGGTCACACCTCTCAAGGGATTTGAAGTTTTAATTTGTATACATTTGTATGAATGTGTACATTTATGTTGTATTCATGTTTGTGCAGGAGCACATGGGGACTTAGTTTTAGGGATATGTAGCACATGTGGCCTGAAATTGGAGCTCACCGTTGCATTTTATGATGCTCTTCAAAGCTGTGACAGAAAAAACAAGACAGTTCAAGCAGAGTCTACAGAGGTTAAATGAACTACTAGGTTGATTGGATAGTTATGGATAATAGCATTACTATAGTAAATTTTTACTGAAGTATCAAAGCAGGTATTTTAGAAGAGAAAATCAGCAATAGCCAATTGTATTCCTGGAAATGTGTTTGTCTGAGCTGGAACAATGACTCAGTGATTAAGGGCACATTCTGCTCTGCTGTTTATTCCCTGTACCGACAGAAAACTGTGAGCCATGTGTCCAGGAAACCTAACACTTAGGGCTTCAAGTGGGATTCATACATGCCACACACAAAAACGAACATAATTTAAAATAATAAAAACAAATACTTGCTGGACAGCCACATGTTTTTAATCCCAGCACTTGGGAGGAAGAGGCAGGTATATCTCTGTGAGTTTGAGGTCAGTCTGCTCTACAGAGCACGTTCCAAGACAACCAGAGCTACACACAGAGAAACCCTGTTTCGAAAAACCAAAAATAAGATTAAAATCAAATACTTAAACCTCTTTAAAACTTTGACACATGCAAGAGTTTTTGGCATAGGAATGATAATGATGGAAATAGGTCTCCACAGGGAACTGGCTATGAATCTTAAGAGTCCATCATATGGAAGAACACTGCAGAACGCCAGGGTGGGTTTCTACAGCCTGCTGACTTGGCCAACAACACATCTGAAAATCACTTCCTTGTCTGGATTGGCAATTACGGCTTGCCATTGTGTAATCATGGAACATTCTCTGAGATTGGAATGAAGTGATGATTGAGTTTTCTTATGAAGACTGGGTTTGTGTCATTCAAGCCAAACCAGAGACACAAGCCCTGCAGAGAAGAAGAGCAAGGGTTAAGAGGCCAAAGACACCCTGGGTCATGGTACACTAAGTGGGTCGAAGATCCTGACTTCTGGCCATTGGCAAACCTCCATAGCCTGTTCTTCTGTGAGGGGCAAAAGAGGTCCTCTGTGAGGTCTCAAGCAGAGATGGGGTAGGTCCTCCTCCCTCCAGCCTGCTCCTCCTGCTTTTAGTCTGTTCTTCAGGCTTTGTTTTCTGTCTATTATAGACAACACCAAGGTTGGACTTGGACACAGGTAATGTTGTCTGCCTATACTGTCAACTCATTACAAACTAGTACTGCTCCCTCCAGTTTGCATCATCAGGACGGGGGGGGGGGGTCATCCAACCTGACCTATGCTCTTCAGAAGTTTCTTGGGTTCTTCTTGTCCTTGTGTTTCCTTTCCTCAGGATCCTCATAGAAGTG
Source organism: Mus pahari (assembly GCF_900095145.1). Taxonomy (NCBI): domain Eukaryota; kingdom Metazoa; phylum Chordata; class Mammalia; order Rodentia; family Muridae; genus Mus; species Mus pahari. The sequence continues at coordinate 86,375,789 of NC_034592.1, read as the reverse complement.
GATCCCATTTTATTCCAGTTTCATGAAAGAGGAGGGAATAGTGATTATAAGAAGGAAAAGAATTAAGTCCTGGGTATTCCTTATCCTGCAGACTCTAGTTCCTATTTTGACCCCCTTTACATGTGTCCTTGAACATTGCATTTGCCCTTGACCCTCCATAGTCCCCCTTCTGTGCATTTGAGAGAGAAAGCTGTGCCTGATGGGGTTAGAATATGCACTGAACAATGAATATGAACACATTTGAAAACCCTTAGCACTACCTATAAGCTATTGTTAGCCACAGAGCATAAAGCTGTGAGGACAGAAATACAAGCCCAAACTACCCTACCAGGAGACTGGGATCCATGATTCCCCTTAAAGAGCCCTCCTCCATTGTAGAAAAATCCAGCCTTTCTTCTTGCCCCCACTTTAGCATACTTTTGACAAACCTAGGCACTTAGCAATAGAGGTAGTGCTGGCAAGATGGCTCAGTGGTTAAAGTGCTTGTCATGCAAGCCCAAGACCAAGTGTGCATCCCAAACACCCATGTAAAATGTTGAGCAAGGTCACTCATCTGTGGTCACTCCAGCATTGGAAGGGAGCAGAGACAGGAGGGACAGCAGAGACAGGAGGATCAATCCCTGAACCTCTTTCACCAGTTAGCCTAGCTGATAAAGCAAGCTTCATATTTAGTGGAAAGACTCAGTGTCAAAAAAGGTGGAGCTGCAGAGAGGGCTCCATGGTAAGAATGCTCTTTTGGAAGACATAGGTTTCATTCCCAGGATCCTGTAACTTCTGGGATCCAACTGCTTCCTCTGAAGGCTACAGGCTTATGCATATAGTGCATGCAAATACACTCTCCACACACACGTACACATACAATGATTTTTTTTCAGAATGAACAATTGAGGAAGATACCCAACATTTTCCACAGGTATTCACACATAGAAAGAGACAGGGGGAACCTCTAACATCTGACACCTCAGCTCTTTCATCTCTAGGCAATATATCCATTAGTAGGAATTGGAGTGTCCTATACAGTACCATTCTAGGCCAGCAGGGGTCTGCCATTGGTAGCTTTTAGTCAAAAAAAAAAGAACTTGAATGGGGAACTAACGGGTCTGGCTTCACAGAGCAGAACTTCTAGATATTAATAGTGAGAATATGTATGTCAGATTTTAAATAGTTCAATCCATCCCACAGAACATCAATTGTTTTTAATCCACAGTGAAGTGCTTGTTTTAATCTAGTTGTTTTTTTGTTTGTTTGTTTGTTTGTTTGTTTTTTAACCCAGAAGATATATTCATAAGAAAACCTACCTTAACCTACGAACTTGAACCATCCAAGTTTCTTTCAGAAACAAGTTGTTTTCTGGAGATACCAAAGGACCAAAGGTGATGTAATAAGAGGACAGTATACAAAAAAATGAGATAAGATTTAGATACCTTTAATTTATAGACTCCATTGTAAACAAAAACAAAAAATAGGAGTTTAGTATGTAGTTATCCTAGATTATTCTTGGGGAAGTGCCCATACATGAACATGTAAGACAGAGGTTGATGTCGGTGTCTTTCTCACAATCTCTTGACCTTGTTCTCTGGAAACAGAGTCTCCCACTGAATTTGGGGCTCAAAGGTTCCGCTTGACTGGCTGGCTAGCAACCTCCAGTGCTGGGATTGTATGTGCGCACCCCTGGCTTTTTGTAAATCTTCACATGGATGCTGATGGTCAAACTCTAGTCTTCATGCTTGTGAACCTTGCCTAGTGAACCTTGCCCCATGCCCTTTGGAGCACCCTGAATGTTGGTTTTCAAACTACATTTTCAACCATTTTTACCCTCTGAAATATATACTTGCTGTGCACAATTATTATAACAATTACTGCTAAACAGCTCAGTACAGTGCTTCCCAATTTTTAAAGGCCCTTCCTACACATTACCTCATCAGGTCCATTTTTATAAGAAGTTAATTATTAGTCTCATTTTATGGCCAATGAAATTGAGCCTCAGGCAAATGAAGAGAGTTGCCTGAAATCCCACCACTAATAGTGGCAAAGTTGGCAATTTTCCATGCTGATAAGATAAAGTCCAAAGGTATTAAATGATTTTAGGGTGTGCAAACATTATGTAAAGCAGGCTTATTATGAGTTGTACTTTTTCAGCAATTAGCCTGATTTTACTTATTAGCACCTATTTATATCTTGTTGCCGTGCTAAACAGCAAGGCTGTCCTCTATTTAAATTGTAGCATGCCTGACTGTTGTTAAGTGTTCATCCCTTCTCTCCACACAACCACACTCTCCACTCTGTTCTTTGGGGAGATCACAGAAAGTGGCAAGGATCCAATCTACCCACATCCAAAAGCTCTCCCTATCTTTATCTCACAGGGAAAACCAAACTTCATCAGTACAGCCTGAAGAATGAGGTGCTGCTGCTTCTAGATAAGATGAGATGAAGGCCAGCTTGAGGAGGTTCTCATGGTTCCCCTACCATGTTCCCGCTCACTGTGGGCACTGACTATAGATATCCTCTAGCTGTCAAGGGAGCTTTCAGGACTTCATGCCTTCAGTGTTAGGATCCAGGATGGTTGTGGGTACTAAATGAAATGGAGCTTGGCATTATACCCAGGAGAATCAGAGATTCATGTCACAGGCTTTAAGTAGTCAAATGCAATATGAATTCAAACGAATTTTGTAGATGACTCTATGATTTTGATACCAGCTACACTGAGCTGCTCATGTTGCCTTAAACACCTCACTTCATTCTCTCCTCTCCTTTTTATTAGAGGTTTATTGGCTCTAGATAGGATTAAGGAAAGGCACCTTGAACCTGGCTGACTATGGCTACTCACACACCAGACCTGGTTGTGATGATCTGCCAAAGCCCCAGAGCCCCAGTGTTAATTCTTCCAGGCAGAGAATCAACTGCGCACCAGTATATTGTAAAACATCTCTGAAACAGTCACTTTGGGGTGCCTGGCAGGTGCCTGCTCCTCCTTCTTGAAGTACTGGGTTCAGACAGCATCCTGCTAGGGACTTTGATAACCTTGATAGCCTGAGTCCTTAGCTGCAGAGGCTTGCCTGACCGGTCTTGGGAAAGTCTTGCCTCTTTTATCATGAGTTCTTCTAGAGGTAAGTATGTGGCCTGTGAGAAAAATCTCACACATCCAAAAATCTGTGGTAGGGTCCAGTTTTCTCCTTTCCCCAAACAGTACTCACCTTTCACTTTGTCACCTCAAAAGGAAGTGCTCCCCATAGCTGCAAAGGAAAAAGCTGTACAGCCTGTGTACAGCTCCAGCCCTCACAGCAGCTCTGCTAGAGAAGTTTGAGTGAGGCTATCTGCAGATGAAGAAACCAAAGCCCAGGAAAGTCTAGAACAAGTAACCCATAAATAACTGTACCAGGTCCGTTTGCCTCCCAAACTTCCTGTGTTCTTCGTCTCTCTGATCTCACCCTTGTCTAGAGAGGAAGGCACTACAGCTTGCCCTGTTCTGTAGTTTATGTAGGTCCCTCAGTAGGCTGGCCTACCTAAAGCCAACCTTCTGCTTTCTACCTGCTCTGCCAATGTCAGGCAAGTTCCACCACTGGAATGCCTTTTGGATCTTAAGTGTTCAACAAAGTCCATGTGTTAAAGGCTGACTGCAGTGTATCACTCCTGGGGATCAGTAGAGCCTGTAGGAGGTGGGGCTGTAGGGGAGGGCCTTAGGTCATTGGAGGTACATCCATAAATGGGATAGTGAGCCCCTAGCCCCGTATTGTTTTGCTCCTGTCCGTAAGATAAGCAGTTTTGCTCTGTTGTACTTTCACACCAAGATATGCTGCCTCACCCCAGGGCCCAAAACAACCAACCATGGCCTGTAGCCTCCAAAACTGCAAGCCAGAATAGATCTTTTCTCTTTATAAAATGTCTGTCTCACTAATTTTTTATAGTCATAGAAAGCTATAATCTCTGAAGTTTTTTCCATTCTCCAAAGCCCACCTCTAGATGAGTTCCAGCTCTGCCCAGGAAGTGCCCTAGATCTATAACACATAACAAGCTCTTGGGTGAACTTTAGAACTCATCATTGGTGCCCTAGGTTTGGCAGCTCCCACGTTTGTTGTCATTGACCCTTAGACCTTCCAAGTGTCTAATTCTGGATCCTCCCTCCCTCCCTCCCTCCCTTCCTCCCTCCTTCCTTCCCTCCCTCCCTCCCTCCCTTCCTTCCTGGAGATTCCTTCTGTATTCCTTTGTCCCTCCCTGTACTCTGTGAGCCAAGCCAGTCTCTCCCTAGTCCTAAGCACACTAGTTTTACACACCAGATCTTGGCTGTTGTGACCTCCCTGAAATGTGTACCCTTTCTTCGTGGCTATCCAGTAGCCTATCAGTTGCTGGCTGACCTGGGAACCCCACGAGGAAAAGGATGTAGTTAGTCTCAGTTCTACGTCATCACAGTGCCCACTATTGTGCTGGCCCATAAGAGACATCTGGTAATTGCCTGTAGAATGACTGAATGGGTGGATGGATTTCCTTCAGCTGTAAGAATACCTTCTGCTCAAATGGATTCCCCAACATTGTAGTAGATCCCAGTCAGCAAAGTTTCACCTGATTACCAGTCTCTCTCATTACAATGGCTAATCTTATCAACTTGCCAGGATCTATCAGGACCTCATATTTAGCATATTAGTTAGGTTAATTGAAATGGGAAGATACACTGTAAATGTGGGAAGTACCATTTCATGAGCTGGGGGCTCCTGGACTGTTTAAAAAGGAGAAAGATGGCTGAGCACTAAGAATTCAGTACTCTGTTTCCTACTGTGGCAGCTGTGTGACCAGCCATTGCAGGCCTGTGCCGGGAGACTTCCCTCCACCATGGATAGGACCCTGAACTGTGAGTCAAGATAAACCCTCTCTTCCTTGAGTTGTTTTGTTACAACTTGTACAAGTTGACAATGCATTTGTCACAGCACCAAGGCAAGTGACATATATGCAGATGTTCTAAGTAATATTTTAATTTTGATGAGAGTGAGATTATGCACATCACCTCCACATACAGAAGCTGAGATGTGCTTTAGATAGCATGCCTCACTCCTGGATTCTAGACTAGACTTAGCCATAGACTGTCTGGACTGGGAGTGGGGAGTTCTATAAGATAATTGAAATTCACAAACACCTCAATTATACTGACAGCTCTGACCTTCTCTCCTGAGCTGGTGTTAATAAGTTAGAAATAGAAGGCACTGACATTTGGCCCCCTCTCCCTACATTCAGCCACACCCCCAACCAACCAAGAGTAGAAAATCAAGTACTCAAAGGGCACAGGAAGACCAAAAAAAGCTGAGCTTCTGAGTTTCAGCAAGAATGATTTGAAAGTATCCCCGTGTTCAGAAAGCCCACCTGGAGAAATGGTGGCTAAGCATGCAGGCACCGAAGGCAAATAGAGCAGAGGTCAGGGCAGACTCTAGCACTTTGTATCTGGGGGACACTGACACTTAGCAGGTTCTAAGCCTCTCAAACCCTGGTCTCCTAGTCTGTAAAACCTACCTTTCAGGGGGTTGGACTTGAGTCATGTGTGAAGACACTCCACCAGGCATGCCTCTGGGAAGCCCAGCCCATAGCCCCTTCCGCTGGAATCTGATCTAGCAGCATCTCTCTAGTCCCTCCTGCCCCATAAGAAAAAGCACAGGGAAAAACAGCACAGTGAACTCCACCCGCACTAGCTTCCTCCTCTGGGGCTCTCTGACTTTCCACAGACCCTAAATCCTACTCACAGTGCACTTTGGGCAGTGTTTCCTGAGGCCTGAATTCCAGCACCTTCCAGGACCCTTAGACACCCAACCTTGCCCTGACAGTCTCAGCTTTAGCACTGCAGGTCCTTTGTCTTGAGCAGGGGACATTTGTTCATCTCCGTTCTACTCCCTCACGGGCTTCCATCCTGGCTGATTGGACTTCCCTGTACCTTGAGGATTAAAGAGAAATCGCAACACAATCTTGGCCACTGGAATAACAAAAGGTCAGGCAGGGGACATCCCACCACAGAGATCCTACCTACATGTAGGTCTTCTCACCATGGGGCTGACCAGCCCCTCCTTGAGAAGATACCAAATGCCTGGTCTCAGGGTTCCAGTTTCCCTGAGGGATGTAGGAAAGTCATGACCATAACTAGAGCTTGCACTATGCTGACACCCTCCCCTCAATTTATCTCCATTTAATCCTGGCTCTCTCTGGGCCAGGAGGAATCTCAGGCAACAGAGAACTTTGGGGTGAAGGACAGGAGAGTCTTCTCTCTGGGAAAGGAGGTGCAGGCTGGGGGACGGAGGGAGAAGAATGCAAGCAAGGAAGCTTCATGCCTGCTCTTCTCATGAGAGCCAGGCTGCCGCTGTCCCAGGCTGCCGCTGTCCCAGGAACACATGCACAGCTGGTAGTGAACCTGAGATTCAGTCCTCGTTGCTGGTGGGGTGAGGATGGGTGGCACTGCAACCCTGACCTCACGGCTTTACAGCCTCTGGAGTCTTCCAGTCACCCTCCAAGACCAGCCACCACATAGTGTACCCCTTGACTTGTCTCAGAGAGGCACTTGATGGCTTGCTCGCATTTTGATTTTTGAAATATTTTTCCTATAGATCATATCAATACCTCCATCATCCAGATTGAAGAAAACAAAACAAACCACCAGCAACAACATTAACACCAAAAACACCATCTATGCCCAGTGGTACAGATGTGGAATCCCAGTGGTGTGGGAGGGTAGAGCAGGAGGATTTCAAATCCAAGGCCTGCCTTGAGTGAGTTTGAGGCTGACTCAGGCAATTTGATGAGACTTCATCATAAAATAGAAACTCTGAATCAAAGGGGCTGGGATTCAATTCGGTAGTAAAGTGCTGGCTTAGTGTGCATGAACCATTGGGTTCAGTCTCCCATAGACTAGGCCTGCAAAGCTGAAGATATTTTCAGAGCTTTACACAGATGTTGTAAAGCTAGGGATGAAGACCACTATCTTCAAAGCCTAGCTCACAGTCAACAAGGAGAAGTGCTTCTGGGCATATGTAGCCAGAGTGCATGCATAATCTACTTGTAATTATAACTGTGACTATTGGATTGGGATAATAAGTATACTATAAAGCATGAATGTAAACATTGAAAGGGAAGGAAGCCACACACGAATGAAGGTGCAATGCATGCCCAAATTCTAATAGATCAGCTTGTAATTTTAGGGAAGTGGGTATGTTGGAGACTGGAGCCAAGCACCTACTAGAACTAGGAAGACAACATAAATATACAGAGCTAGGGAGGTGGTTTGAAAGGTAAAGTGCCTTCCTTGAAAGCCTAAGGACCTGAGGTCAGTCCTAGGGATCTATAGGGAAAAAATAGCAGCTGCAGTGGCTCACACTTGTAATCATAGCAACGGGGTGGCAGAGACGAGAGGAAACCTGAGGCCTACTGGCCAAGATTGGTCTAGACAGTGAGCTCCGGGACTCAGAGAGACTCTGCTTCAAAATCTATGGTGAACTACTCCTGAGGAGCAACGGTAAGGTGGTCATTTTCCCTCCACACTCAGACCCATGTACGCGTGCACCCAAGAGCACACACACATACAAAAGCACACACATATATAAACATAAACCAGTAGAGTGCACCAGTTGCAAAAAGAGGCAGCATCTAGACAGGGTAAGAAATGGCAACTTAACCTCAGTTTGGGACAATAGCGAGTGGTGGCATTTGTGGCGAAGGTTAGAACAAACCTCCTATCTAACTGGGGCAGCTATTGCTCAGTTTCAGACAACAGCTGCATGTTGGCTTAAGATTTCCAAACCTCCAGTTTTTCCGCAGGTGTCAGATAGCCAGGATTTTATGTGTAAATATGCTGTCTGGGAACGTTAATCTCCGCATTAATAGTTCTTTAGAAATTCTGGAGGTGGGGGTGGGGGTCATCAAAATCAGTTTGTAGCATCCAAAAGGCAGACGCTGGAGTCACAGGGTTTGGCCTTTGCAGCTGGTTGATCTCGAGTCTGAATGCTATTTCTATGTTTAACAAAGCATTGAGAATCTCTGAACCTCATTTAGACTGGTAAGATGAAAATGATGGGTTCCCTGGAAGGTCTGTGATGATGTATGCATTTAACAAAGAGTCTGGCACACAGCAGATACTCAGTGATACTGAGCCTACCTCAAACTCAGCCCAACTGCCAACGCTGGTCTCTTTCCCCTCTAAAAGTGATTCCCCATCTGGGATTTAACTTTCAATGCTGCACTTCACAGAGTTCATTCTGCTGCCCAGAGATAGTGCCTGCCCACCCTGATTTCATTGTTCCCTACATCCCAGTCCCACAAAGTCATCCCCTACTCCAGGACCATCAGGAAGTCCAGGCAACTGGTTCTGCTTCTGACTAAGTGGCTCCAGAGGAGCCTGAGTCCTTCCCAAGTTTGCCTGTGTGTGAGAACAGCCCTCAGAACCCAGGAAAGCAGGCTATTAAAACACTAGTTTATCATGGAACGGCAAAGCCTAGGGGCAGCCTGCTACAGTTCAGATCTGGAATATTCCCGAAAGGCTTGGTCCCCAGCATTGGCACTAACAGGAGGATCTTTCAAAGATGGGGCCTAGTTAGAAGTTCCTAGTCCTATTGGGGCATGCTCTAGAAAGGAACATTGGGACCTAGAACCACCCCCCCCCAGACATCCTCCCCACTTTTGCTTCCCAGATGCCACCGGGGAAGCAGCTTCCTTCACCACTGCCCCCACCGTGATGCATGGCTTTACAGTGTAGACAAAATCCCGGGATAAGTAACCCTAGACTGAAACCTCCAAAACTGTGATAAGTGAGCCTTCCCAGGTTGATTATCCGTGAGATTTTGTTACAGTAATACAAAAGTAGCACATGAGCCAGGCCTGGTGGCCCACATCCTTAACCTTAGGGAGGCAGAGGCAGGTGGATCTCTGTGAGTTCAAGGCCAGCCAGGACTATGTAGAGAGACCCTGTTTCAGAACAAGCAAACAAAAAGCAAAGCAAAACTAGCACACAGGCAAGTAGAAAGGATGAGTGTGCAGGGGATGTGGCTCAGTCCCCAGCATCACACAGACCACAAGATGGTGCAAGCCCAACAACCAGGAGGTGGAAGATGAAGGGTCAGAAGCTCAAGGTCATCCTTAGCTACAAGGTTCAAGAGAGTTCAAGGTTGGCCTGGCAACATATGGCTATTCAGAAAGTAAGACAGACAGACAGACAGGCAGGCAGGCAGACAGACACACACAGAGAAGAAAGAGAAAAGGGAGGAGGAAGGAGAAGGGGAGAGGGCGAGGGATAAGAAAAAGGAGGGGGGGAGGGATAAGAAAAAGGAGGGGGAGGAGTAGGTGGAGATAAGACAAGAACGAAGGAAGGAAAAGAACAGAAGAGATAAGAGGGAATTTCCCTCTGTCTTCAGAAGATCCAGTGGCACAAAAATGACAAAAGCAAAGGCCGGACAGTGGTGGCACACGCCTTTAATCCCAGTACTTGGGAGGCAGAGGCAGGTGGATTTCTGAGTTCTAGGCCAGCCTGGTCTACAGAGTGAGTTCCAGGGCTACACAGAGAAACCCTGTCTCGGAAAAGACAAAAGCAAATCTTAGAGAAAAAACAGAGCTGTATCCTTTTGTTGGAGGCCGTTGCAGTGTGATTAGCTCACCTGCCCAGTAAATGTGATTTTTCTGTAGGCGGGGCAGAACTTGGGGATCATCAAGGAAGAAAATGATTCTGGAGGGAGGAGCTGGATTGTGCTAGAGAACGCATAATGGCCTCAGACTACATTTGGCCCACCGAACAGACAACAGTTTGCACATTATTTTCTATGGGACTGAAACGGAGGGCAGATGTCTCCGGCAGACACTTGTCCAGGTGTGTTGACAGACCAAGTCTTTTTTTCTATAGCTAATGACATTGCAGTAAGAAGACTGGAGGCCACACAGTTCTTATTTGGGAAAATCCAGTCAGGATAAAAAGCTTTTGAGGAAGGCTTCTCTCAGGGCTGGGGTGGGGAGTACCAGAGTGGTAGGAATCTAGATTCACACTTTTTCAAAAGACTTTTCATTTTTGTCTGATAAAATTGTTCAACATAACATAAAGGGGGAAAAAAATCACCTTGTTTTAGGAGTATCATTCTTTGGACATCTAAGGAAAGATGTGACAGAGTTTGGGGGTGTCAGAGGGGTGGCACAGAACCTCTGAGTCCTGTCTAGGTACGTTCCCTCCTGGCTCCTACTTGTGGTCACCTCTGAAATGCTTAGTTTCTGAAGCTTCCTTGCGTGGGTCTGACTAAATCCTGGGCTAGTGTTAATCTGTTTCATCTCCTTCCCCTCTCCTCTCTCCAAGGGGAAGGTTGAAAAGTGAACCTCTGGTCAAGGGGTCGTCTCCCTGGCAACCAGACTTCTTCTTGAAGGACTTTCCAAATCTTACCCTATTAGCATAAATTCAGGGGGTTCAAAGGGTTTATTATTCTCCTCTTTATACCTCTGATAACTTCAGAAATTGCAGAAGTTTTGGTGAGTTCTATGCTAAGAACAGGGACAATGACTGAAGCTGTTTCATGTTGTAAATTATAACACCACACCCCTTTACCCCACTTTATGTCCTAGAATCTGAAGCCCTTGGACTACATTACCCAACAGGCCCCTTTCCACTTCTTGGTTACAACGTACTAAGCAAAAGGAGGCACCAAATGTTGATATAAACGTGGGAGGAATGAACTGGGACTGTTTGGTCACTCAGCCCCCTCTAAGTGTTATAGCTCTGCTCATGCCAGACAGGGCTATAGCTCTTTCCCTCCCTCTTCCCTCCCCCCCACTCCCAATTGTTTTGTTTGATTGTTTTTGTTCTTTTGGGTTTGGGAGAGACAGGATCTTGGGTACACAGCTGATAAAAAAAAACAGCCCCTCCATACCAGCCCCAAAGGCCTTCCTCACCCTATACTGGTTTGCTTAATCCACCAACCCTCTGTAACCAGACCTTTAGTAAGCTCTTCTCCATCGCTCTCCTCATTGTTTCCTGTGGAACACTGACCCGACACACATGTAACATATGGCTTTTGCCTCTCAGCCTCGGGTGCAGAAACCACTCAAGCAGTGTAATTGGAATTCATCTGAGATCATCAGCATCTCCACCTCACCTTCCAGCTGCCAGAAAACCCACTTATCCAACGTGTCCCCTCACTGCCTGAGAGCGCAGTCCCCTGGAGTCCAAGCACACGGATGGGAAATGAGTTTGATATGCACCTGTGGCCAAGTTCTGAACCAGGTTGTGAACCGAAGACCCGGCTGAGGTCAAGAGAGCAATATTTGTGCATTCGTGAATTTATAGTCTGTAGGATTGTGTTCAGGAATGTTCTAGACAGTTATCTTTGTAAGCCATTGGGAAACCAACTGACTGACTAATGCTGTCATGGCTATAAGGGTCTAGGGGTGTTTATGTGGGACTGCAGAAATTGGGTTTTTGTTTGTTTGTTTGCAGCCAACAGTGTGGGTCAGACCCAAGTCCAATCCAGTTATTAGCCACCTAAGTCAAGTGGTTATGGGTACAGTTCTGGCAGACCCAAGCTTAAACCCTCAGTTTAGGCCTTCATAGGAAGCCATCACTTCCCCACAGATTGAGACAGTCTCTGCTGGTTCATAAACCTTCCGTCTCTTTTTGCCCTTGCCTTTGCTTGTTTACAACAAAGAGGTATTGCTTGAAGACCATTGTGTAATCATGAGACCAACTGATTCTTTAAAGTGGCAGAGAGGAGAGATAGCAAAAACAAAAACAAAAACCAAAAAACCAAAAACCCTGGGTTTTGTGATACCACTCACTGCCACGTCAGCCATGGGCTGTGCAACTCTAGATCTGAATGGCTAAGTCCCTCTTTGTTTAAGCTGTTGTCAAATATTTGGTGTATTATATACATTCAAAAGAATTTATATGTGGAGGAGTCCTTCAAGATTGATGCTATTTATTCCCTTAAAACCAAGGCACAGAAAGGGAAATTCTTTGTCCTGGTCACATAGGCCAACATGAGCTCCTGTCTCCTAGCTACCCATCATCCAGGCTTGTAGTCTACACTGTGTAGATTTGCAAGCTGTGTGTATTTCAGCGGTTTGCATGCGGATCTGCTGAATACAGAAGTCCTCTGCGTCATGCTTGGATCCCTAAAAGGGAGCAGCCTGTCCAAGGGCCTGTGAGGTGGTCCTGGTTAACTACACACTGCAAAGCTACATACCTGGGGAGGGGGAGCATCAAGTGTGCATAGGAAGACATCTATGAGAAAAAAACTGCAGCTCTCTGCCTCTTCTGTGTCTCAGAGCATGACGTTTTTGTGGGTCATGTTAACTACATCTCTGAAGGTAGAGTCATGTGAAGGTCATAGTCCTAAGGCAGAAGATTCAGCCCATCCCTACCCTCAAACTACTCCCTCTGTCTCTCCATCCTTCTCCCCTCAGTGCACACACACACACACACACACACACACACACACACACACGCCCCTGAGATGCTGCTGTTAGTGATTCACTACCTCAGGAGGTAATTACTTTCTTCCTGAGAATGCAGAGAGAAATGAAAGCCAGAGAAAGGGAGTCTCTGGGACCCTAAAAATAGATTTATTAGCCTTATTGGCAACTGTAATGGGATGAATGTTTATACATCCCCAAATTCATATTACCATCCTAGTCCCCAAGATAGAATGAGGATGTGACATGCTTGGCAAGTGGGGTTCTTACAGAAGGGACCTTGGAGAGCTCCCTGAGCCCTTCCATGGTGTGGGGACACAGCATGGCCTTGTATCATCAGGAAGTGAGTCCTCACCAGACAGGGACTTGGTGACAACTTGGTGCAAGCAAGAAGGGGCAGTGCAAAGCAAGGGGAACTAACATTGTCTAATCCAGTGATTGTCTTAGTGAACTCAAGACATGGTTTCCTATTCATTGGGAACAGTGATCCCAGCATCCACAGGGCAGGATATGGGGTCACAATCCCCAAGAGCGTTGCTCACACCTCTGGGCAGTCTTGCTGATGGACCTGAAGGACCTCATTTATTTGAATCTTCACAGCAAACATGCAAGGGGGTCCGTCCCTTTATTGACAGGAAAACCAACGCTTGGACCTGAGAAGTGCTCAGAGCCAAAGAACGGGGCAAGGGCTCCCTCTAAATCCTGTTACCATCCTAAAGCTAACTAACAGCTTGTCAGCCTTATGAACTCAACTCTCTCCCTACGTCATCCAATTTCCCAGTTCTCTGGAATGTGACTTTGCACCACCGCATCCATCAACTGATCTCCTCCCAGGTACAGGAAATGTCACTTCACCAGGCAGCTTTCGGAAATGCTGAGCCAAATAAATAAATAAATAAATAAAAATGATAACATCATAATTCACAGGGAGTGGGAAGCAGCTCCAGGGGTGGGGGAGGGGTGGGGGTCTCTCTGGTTTCCCTTTCACGATGGAATAAATTGTAATTGGGAGAACTGGTTAAGGGCCTTCCTTTGGTGAGCAGAGCCAATCAATACATGCCACTTTAAATTCTCCTTCCTGCCTTTCCCCCCAGCCAGGCAGACTGGAGAAAATGCAAGTGTTTGAGACCTGAGATTACCAGACTAGATTTCTTAATGGAGTGATTTTTTTTTTTTTTCCCTACAGTATTTCTGAAAGCCAGGCTGCCTGGGGCAGTAGCTGCTTCCCAGACAGGGAAGGATTCCCCTAGGACTTCCTGGCTGCCTGTCCGTGGGTCATTGGAAGAGACCGCTGCTCTGACAGGTGCCAGGGTCCACCCCTCAGAGCTATCGTCAGAATTTCTCAGTCACAAAAGCAGATGCCGGAGCAGTAGGCACTTATTCTAGGACACACATACCCATATGCAAAACCTGCAACCTTTGACTCCTAAAATCCTAGAAAGGCTGTTTCTGCTCTGGTGAAGTATGGGCAGTTGGGATTTCATCTTGCGTCTCTGCAGAGCCTTGCTTTTCTGCTGTAAGTCCAGCTTACTGTAATTAGCAAGCATCCACACTCCTTCTGTGAACCACTCACCCTACATCCCCTCAGCCCTTTCCATTCCTTGTTACACCCTCCCTGGCCTCTTCTCCATAGCTGACAGGGATGAAGGGAGCCTCTCTACTCTTTCCTTTGCCGCCACTCTCGTCCTGCCTCTCTGAAGTTCCCCTCAGAAAGCCAGAGTTCAGACTGAGAGGAATTTCTCCCATCTTCTATCTTCTGATGGATACCTGTCAATCAGACTCCCCTATCGGTTTCTCTTAGGATGGATGGAATTAGCCCAGGCCAGGCAAGGGAAGATGGTAGGAACCCAGAGGACTGTGACAGTGGGACCACAAATCCATGCTACTTAATGTCCTTGTACTGAGATCCAGGAAGAATGGGCCCATCCAGTGGCTTTGGCCACGGGTCCATAGTCTGACCTCGGAGACACAGCAGACTTGCAAGTTTTCTCATGTGTCAGTCAGAGAGAGAGCTGTCTTGAAAGTGTGTAATGAGGTTCAGATGAAATACTGGAGAGACAAAAGGTCAAGAGCCCTGCAGAATGAATCACCGAACCCACGGAAGTCTCACTGACTAATTTCTTTCCTGTCTGGTTTCCTCTTTCAGCTCTGCCCCATCCAGCTGCAGAAACCCCCTCTTGGTATCTTTGCTTTCACTCTTGCCTTACCGCAGACCCCTCTAGACATGAATGCCCTGTAGTCTCTCCAAACCCACTATTCCATAAGGTATGTTCTCTTATCAAAATTCCAACCATTCTTTTTTACCAAAACAAAAATCAAAAGTCTCCCTGGGGGTCAAGGGCATAATTCTAAGAATGACCCAGGAGTAAAGCCTACTCCACTGTGAATATGGGATTGGTTCACAGGCTGAGACACCACCACAGTCACATGGTCTATACCAAAAGGAAGACTGCGTGTGGAGTGGGACAGGGCTAAGGAGAAGGAATGAAGTCTTGTTCAGTGAATATCAAAAGAATTTAGAGCCGGGTGTGGTGGCACACGCCTTTAATCCCAGCACTCGGGAGGCAGAGGCAGGCAGATTTCTGAGTTCAAGGCTAGCCTGGTCTACAAATTGAGTTCCAGGACAGCCAGGGCTATACAGAGAAACCCTGTCTCGAAAAGCTACACACACACACACACACACACACACACACACACACACACACAAGAATTTAGAACTTGGAAGCATGGGAAGAATTTAACAACAGCTAGAAAGAATCAAGACTCTTATTCCTACCACCATAAGGGATGACTTTGAGGGGCAACATAAAAGGTGGGAAATGGATTCTCTCTACAGTCTCCAGAGAAGAGCCTGGTCTGGCCACTGCCGAGATTCTAGACTGTGAGACTCTCAGGAGAAACTGGATGAGCCCACCTGGACTTCAGAACTGAAGAACAATGAGATAACTGGGTATTTAAACTTCTCAGTCTGTGGTGACTTGTTACACCACAATAGAAAACAGACAGTGCAAGATTTTAAACATCTTTATTCACCTGCTTCTCAGACCTACTTCTGAAACAGTCTTTGAAATGATTTGGAAATTCAAATCCAGATTCAACTACTTATTGGAAAATTACCCAACATCTGTTTGTTTGTTTTTTTAATTCCTCATGTATATAGATGTATACATGACAATTCTAGAATATTGCTCCTGAAAGTGTTTGGAAGAATTTAGGGGCATAATACGGTGACGTAATATTAGATACTTTACAGAGCATACTAGTACAGTATCCAACACTAATTATCCACAATAGTAACATTTTGATATTTTCTTTATACTCTTATTATAATCTCTACGGATTCTTCCTTTAAGATAATTGGGTTTATTTATTAACCTAGTATCTTCATTACTCTGCTATTGCTATGATAAAACACCCAAACCAAGGCAACTTCTAAAAGAAAGTGTTTATTTCGGGTTTATAGTTTCAGAGAGTTAGAGTCCATGGTTATCATGACAAGGAGCATGGCAGCAGGCAGGCAGGCACTGGAGCAGCAGCTGAGAGGTTAGGTCTTGAGGCACAACCACAAGGCAGAGAGAGTTAACTGGGAATGGCAGGAGCTTAGGAAACCTCAAAGCCAGGCCCCAGCGATGCATTTCCTACAAGACCACACCTCCTAATCCTTTCAAAGCAGTCACACCAACTGGGGACCAAGTACTCAAATATATGAGCCTACAGGGGCCATTCCCATTTGAGCCATCACACCTGGCAAAGCATAATCTTTTTCCCAGCTTTCATCAGCCCCCACCAGACATGCCTTCTACTTGCTATTGTCCTCAAATTCAGATCTCTCCAGGCCCTACTCAGAATCTCACCCACTCACAAACTTCTCCACCACCTCTCTAGCCCCCATGATTACTTCTGCAGTTCCAGAGAATGGTATAAATACTTAGACGGTCTCATCTCTAACCAATTAAAATTACAGTTTTTTTTTCATATCAGAGTAATAACTGTTTGTTGGAGATATCCTTATAAGCCCGAGGCAAAAAACAAGTTAATCTCTCCACCACTGCTAACATTTTGCCTCATTTCCTCCGGTTTCCTTGTTTCTGTCATTTGTACATATGTAAATATGTGTGTGCGCTGTAGGGTTCTCCAGCACACACCTTGTCTGCGGGCTTCCCCAGGCATCCATCTGCCTGAGAAGAAACTGGGATTCAGTCACACAGGAATTCAGACAAAAAGCAGCGTGGTACTTAGTGTCATTAGTCCTGAAAAATGGAATTACACAGGCAACTGGAATACCAAGACACGTTTTAACCAGCCTTCCTGTATCAGTTTGCTATGGGTCCTGTAAAAGACTGTTTATGATTTTGTAGTTTGAAAGAACAGAGCCTCTTACAGTCTCACGGCCTGTCTGAACCGAGCTGTAGCAGGTCAGGTGTGGTTCCATGTGAAATGTCCCCTTACAGGTTCCATGTGAAATGTCCCCTTACAGGCTCAGATGTTGGCGCTTGCTTTGCAGTTGGTGGCCCTGTTGAGAAGGTTATGGGACCTTTAGGAGGTGGAGCCTTGCTGGGGGGAAGTATGTGACTGAGGTTCCCTCACCCCCACCTCTCCTTCCCACCCCACTTCACTCTTTACTCTGCTTCCTGGCTGCTGATGTAATGTGGCCAGCCAGCCTATTTGGCTTCTGCCACCATGACTTCTCCACCATGGTATACTGTATTCCCTCTAACTGTAAGTCTGGATAAACCCTTGCTTCCTTAAATTGCTTCTTTGTATGACGTTTGCCTTAGCAAGGAGAAAAGCGGCTGGTACAGGTACTGTTAGGAATCTTTCTACAGCTCAAGGGAAGCCATTCCTTCTTCCTCCAGCTCCCAGATGCTGCCCATAGTCCTTAGCTCATGGATGTTGCTCCAGTCTTCTCCCATCAGCATGGCGTCTCCACCTAGCTTTGGCTCCTGCCTCCCTCTCACAGAGATCTCTGTGCTTACAAAGGGGTCACCGGGATAATTCAGCATAGACTCCACATCTCAATACTGCCATGCTCGAGACGGTGAGTTTAGCATCACAGGACTAGACACCTCTAGAAACAAGGCTGTTGGCTGGCCTTGCAGCAATGGAGAGGGGAGCCATGGAGGCTGCTGTGAGGAGCCATGGCGTCTGGAAGGAGTCCAAGAACATGAAGCTGCTTGGGAAGCTGGTCTCAAAATAAAGTATCTGCAGCAACATCTGACATTTACTGAGTATCTGTGCGCCGGGAGCTATACTGAGCTCCCGTTTGAAATAGTTGCTAGGAAAAACAACATTGAAATAGCCACACAGTCTTAGATTAAAAATTGCCCAAGCTTTACTCATGTAATTAAATCAATATTTTAATTTTTCCACACTCCTGTATAACTTTTCCATATTCATTATAATATTATAGCTATAACTTAGGATGCTAATTTCCACATTTCCATTTTAATTTTTACCATAAATAATGTTTCCATTTTGCAGAAAGTAGCAATTTTGTCTCCTCTTTCATTTTTCTCTTCCGCCACACTACCCTCAGTAGTAAAGGTCCAAGACCATCTCTCCCTACATATCTGTCACTGCTCACTTCAAATAATAATGTTGTTAGTATAGTATTTATTGTTTTAATGTATATTATTATAATAAGAAGAACAGTATCGGTAACATAACAACTAAAGTGATAGCTTGGATTTCCAGAGGACTGGAGTTCAGTTCCCAGCACCCACATCAGGCAGCTCACATTCTCTGTAACTCTAACTCCAGGCAATCTGATACCATTTCTGGCCTCCAGGGGCATGTGCATACATGAGACATACACATGTATACATAAACAAGGATGAATACATAAATAAGTTTTTAAAAAAGTCTGCAGACTTAAAGTAAGTATGTTTATTTCTTTGTTTTTTTTAATAAGTACACACATAAATGAATATGCACACACACACACACAGGAACACAGTGTTCATCTTCCTGAAGAAGCTTTTGAAATACAGTATATGCATCTTGCCCCCTTTTCAAGCCAGTAGATCCAGTTTCTGCTCATCATTAGGAAGCAACACAATGCCCATTGTCTGAAAGCACCAGCATTTATTGGACCTATTGACCTGTTGAGAAATATTCCTGTTCCAGTTGCAGAGCCTAGAAGTGGAATTGAGGCCAATGAGATGGTCCATCAGGTACCTGATGATGTGAGTTCAATCCCTGTAACCAGAGTGAAAAGAACTGACTCAAAGTTGTCCTGTGATCTCCACACATCTGCTGTGGTACATGTGCACCCACACTCATATAGACTTACACACACACATGCACACACACTCACACACACATTATTATAAGTAAAATTTTCTTACAAGAAGTAGAAACTGGGCAAGGGATGGGACTCAGTGGTAAAATGGTTGCCCAGAATGGGAAAGACCCTGGGTTTTATCCCAAATGCCACACAAACAAGAATGTAGTGTGCTCTCTAGTTTTCTGTCACCTCATACAAGCTAGAATCATTTGGGAAGCTCAACTGAGAAAATGCTCCCACTTGATTGGACTGTGGGCAAGCTTGTGATGCTCAATGATAGATACGGGAGGGCCCAGCTCACTATGGGCAGTGCCGCCTCTGAATGGTGGTCCTTGGTGCTATAAGAAAGCAGACGGAGCAAGCCATTAGGAGCAAGCCAGCAAGCAGCATTCCTCCACAGCCTCTGCTTCTGTTCCTGCCCTCACCTTCTTCAGTAATGGACTGTGATGTGAAGTGTAAGCAAAAGAGACCTTTTCTCCCCCAAGTTGCTTTTGGTCATGGTGTTTATCATGAAACCCTAACTAAGGCAGGTCAGCTCTTAACACTGCAGATGGCATTGCAATACATGTCTTAGACTAGAAATTCTTAAGTACCGGTGCTTTCATGTTTGTTGAGTAGAGACCACAGACCAGGAGTGAATTTAGTGAAATGTAAATAAAGAAAATATCTTTTTAAAAAAAGGAGTGAATTTAGGATCCTCCAGATGATATGCTAAGCACAATCCTAAATTGAACATGATATTTGTAAGGAAACCTTGCTAATTAAGGTCACAGTCTCCCATGTCCAGATAGCTCCTCTGAGCGTAACACAAAATGGAAGACTTCCTTTACCAGCAGGACTTTCCCTTCTCTGACCTTGTCTGGGGAGCCTGACCACCTCACACTCTACCTGGGGAAGGCTGAGTAGTTCTTGGCGACTTCCTCTTTCCCAGTCAGAACCCGCCCAGCAAGTACCTGGGGTTCCTGGAATGCCTCTCCATACAAACGAAGCATTCACAGTTTACTAAGTTCTAGCCAATAATTTTACATTCATCCTGAAAACTCCTTCCCACTCTCCAAGGTTCATATTTAGCCCTTGGTTACCCTGAAAAAAAAATATGTACAAGTCCACCCCTAATAAAGATATGCTCACTGGATGATACTTCTGTTGAATATCATCTAAGAGAGCGGTAACCCTAGAATCCTCAGAGAAGCCCCTGAGGGAGCATCTGCAGCCCCTGAGGGAGGAAGCACACACATGTACCACGGAGGAAGCACACACACGTACCACAGATGTCTTGAAATACACAAGCTCACCCAGGTGAGGGAGAAAGATATGGTTCATATGGGTGAAAGGATAAGAGCCAAAGTTTTTTTTAAAACACAGGGGGCTTGATCAGGGACAGGAAAACAAATAGGGCCCAGCCTGTTCATACCTTGATCATTTCCAAGGTCTCCATAGAATGTAGCTTAGTGTCAGCAGCCAGGCTGTCCCCAGTGCTGCATAACCTATCTTTTATCTCAGTATATTTGCTCCTAAAAGAAGGACAAGAAGCAGACTGAAACCCTCCGACCACTCATCTTCCCCTTGTACATCCCAGTGTCTACATCTGTTTTCTGTGGCACAGAGTGGGTAGATTGTGAAAAACAGAATTGATTTGGCTTGTTGTTCTGAAGGCTGACAGCACTCCCGGGTGAGGACCTTCTCAGAGCAACTTAACCTGACATAAGACAGAGTGAGACAGCAAGTATGCCACTTCTGCAGTAACCCACGGATCCATTAATTCATTCACCCATGGCTGGACCATGAAGCAATCTACTTCTGCCTAATGGACACTGTCATGAAGACTAGGTTCCCAGCACTTGTGGAGGAAATAGTCAAACTAAACTTCGCCACCAGAGAACTCCTTTGTTGTGCACTGAGAAATTCACATTAGACTTTGCCTCAGAGTCTGCATTTTAAATTGTTATGTGAGGGGAATGGAGGATAGAATAAGAGGCAAATGAGGAGGAGAAGAATGACAGAGGCAAAGGAAAGAATAGATATTTGGCCTGCTTTGTAAGAGAGAAAGCATTTAAATACATATTTACAGTAGTTTGAATATATATGAAAACTTCAAGCAACCAAAGCAATACATAAACAAAAAGCCGACTACCTTAAGGCTACGGATTTATTTATTTACTTACTTATTTTTTCATAACAAAAAGACCAGCTCAGCAAGGTCAAGTCCAGTGTCTCTGGAGGTTACTGGGTCAAGGTGGGGGGGGGGAGCTGCATCAGTAATCATGCTAGATTTCCCATAGTTCCTTGCATTTCATCCACTGAAAACCAGTGATATCATAGACTAAATATGTCTAAGAAATATAGAGCTTCTGTGGTAAAGGTAGTTTCCATCCACGGGGCTGTGTGGAGATTAACCCTTTGGGCAGACTGTCAGAATAGTCCATGAGAGGAACACAAATGGCCATTAAATTATGTGGTAAGGAGAGGCTCAGCTGAGCCATCTTCCTTCCCCATCAGATTGGCGGATACCCAGGACCTGCTCGGGAGCTGTACTGTTGAGACTGAAGACTCACTCACCCTATCACCAGTTGCTGGTCAAGATGCAGAAAGATGCCAGTCTAACAGGGAGAGATTTGGAGCATTGAGCAAAACCCCAAGTTCATCTAGCCTCCAGCACGGCAACTCCACGTCTATGAATCTTTCTCAACAACAACCCAGTGAAAAGAAATGGCAATACCAGTATTAGGTTAGTGGTTTAAGAGGAGGAGGAGGAGTTAGTGTGGACAGCTCCATAAAATAGCACTGTAACAGTAAGTTCTTCATCCTAAGGACTGAGAAGAACATGAAGAAAGAAATCTTAAACTGTATCAAACAGCATGAGGATCAGGCCAGGCCGGGTGATGCTATACTTTAGTGCCAAATAAACCCAAATGATGGTGCCTTCCACGGCCTCAGGCTGCCTCTTTATTATATGTGGGCTTCTGCCCCACCCCACATCATCCTTCCCCTGTGACCCAAACTTTGGAAACAGCATCTGTCTGAGATAGTTTAAAGCCAGTCACTGAGGCAAAGAGAAAAGACACTCAGGCTGTTAAGCCTTCTCCCTGGAAATGACCAGCATCACTCTAACTCCAACTCCCGTTTTATTGGTCAAAGAAAGTCACCGAGTCCGAGTTCAAACAGGCAGGTGTATAATCTGCAGTCCTCAGGACCAGATATGAATGAGCAGTGGTACAGCCTAGTGAAGAGAGGACACTATAGCTACCATCCTTTTTTAACTATCCTATAACATGGCAGAATGTATGAAGAAATGCCTTTGCTAATGTAATTATGAACCTAGAGTTTCAGAACTAAAAGAAGACTCAGGGCCGGAGGAGACAGTTGCTTCAGGAAAATGTCTGCTTTGCAAGCATGAGGACCCAAGATCAGTTCCCCAGAACACACATAAAAATAGCCAAACATAGTGTCACACTCACAATCCCCACCCCTGCAGAGCAGAGACAGGTGGATCTCCAGGGCTCTCCAGCCAGCCACTCTAACCTATTGAGTGAGCTCTAAGCCAGTGGGAAACCCTGTGTCACCAAACAGCTGAGGGTGTCCTTTGGCTGTCATGTACACATGCACATTTATCAGTGTGCACACACAAACACATGCATCAGCACACACATCAACATACACACCCAGAAATTTTAAATGAATTGAAACAAGATGAGAGACAAAATCCACACAAGTTGAGAATGTAATCTTACATTTTGTCTGGAAACATCAGTAGGAACTCCTGAGTTATCTTTATTGAGAACAGACCTATTTCTTTTCGCTAATATAAGTGTACAATGAGAACCACCTTTTGTTCCTCTAATTCTCAGTTAAAATCCTCCGTAGAATGCATGGCTTGGATGAGTACACATAACGGAGTCCTTATGGCGGTTCCCTGGCTTCTGTGGTAAAGGTAGTTTCCATCCACGGGGCTGTGTGGAGATTAACCCTTTGTCCTTGCCAAGGTGGTTAGCCAGAAGCAAAGCTGTGTTGTTAGAGGTGTTCCAGGGAACAGTGCAGCTTTCACTCAATAAGAAGGATGCACTGGCTCACATCACATCCTCCTCTTTTCAGCCTCTGGTGGACGGTGGTGGATTACTGTAATCCGAGCCAGGTGCCAACCAGTTGTAGCACAGCTGCTAGTCTAGCTGTGGTACCTGACACTGTCCATGTGCCTGTTGACATGGTGACTTTTTTCTTCTCTATCCCTAACAGCAAGGGGCTCAGGAGAACTTCTTTCTGTGGGAAGGAGGTACCAGTCCTCCTTTATTGTTCCTCTGTTAAAAGACTGTGGTGTGGTGCAAAGGAGGTGCAGCGGGAGCCGGCACCACCTGTTCACATCATTCATTAGTGCCTTCTGAATTTCACCAGACTGAATCCCAGATGTACCATTTTTATTATATAGTGAGTCACTGCTTTTCTACTATGATCCATCAGACCAGTACTCAGATGCCAGTGAACATCTGTGGTACAGTAGCCTTGCTATAGAATTCTATGCTCTCTCTGTCTCTGTCTGTCTCTCTCTCTTTCTCTCTCTCTCTCTCTCTCTCTCTCTCTCTCTCTCTGTCTCTTTCTCTGTATATTTGTGTGTACATATGTATATATGTGTGTCATATGTATATATGCAAGTGTATATATATGTATGTGTACATATATGTGTGTATATGCATATGTGTATATGTATGTGTGTATATAGGTATATGCAATGTATGCATGTATATATGTATATGTGATAGTATATGTATGTATGTGTATATATGTGTGTGAGTATGTGACATGTATGTACATATGTGTGTATACATGTATAATGCATGCACACATGTATATGTGTATGTTTATATGGTATGTATGTACATGTATGTGTGTATGTATGCATGTGTTTATGTGTATAAAACATTGTGCTTCTGGTCCTCTGTGTCTGCTCCTGAGTGCTGGTGTGACAGGTGCACTACCACACCTAGTTTAAGAAGTGCTGGGGACTGAATCTCAAGGGCACTAAGTAAGCACTTTACCACAGGGTTACATTCTCAGGTCTCTGCTGCACCTCTTATTTCAGTGCATTCAAACTCCCAACAATGAATATTTTTTTTTTTAAGATTTATTTATTTAGTAAGTACAATGTAGCTGTCTTCAGACACTCCAGAAGAGGGCGTCAGATCTTGTTACAGATGGTTATGAGCCATCATGTGGTTGCTGGGATTTGAACTCTGGACCTTTGGAAGAGCAGTCGGGTGCTCTTACCCACTGAGCCATCTCACCAGCCCCCATGAATATTTCTAATGCCATGAAACCTGCTGGGTCACAATCCTGAGTGGCACGGGGAAGGCTGAAGCATGGCTAAGCTGGAGAGCCCTCTGGATCTTACTTGAACTTGAAGCCTCTGCAAATTCACTCAGTAGAGCAAGATGTTGGCTTTAGAACTGGCTGTGAGAAGTGTGTGGGGTGGGATGGGGCGGGAGAAGGGTCTCCCCTCTGAACAGAGCTACAGGCAGCACAGTGGATTAGTGTGTGGAAATACTGACCCTTTAGCAGTAATAAATGGTTTGGCTCATTAGTCAGGGACCTGGTCCATATACCACTTCCAGTGGCCTGATGCTACATTACCTGAGGAGGTGGCTTCACCAAGTCATTGCTCCATTTCTTATCTAGCTGGTTGTGTCTGGGTAATGAGGTACACGGGGATCGGAGAACCTGTGGCTTTGGGTCTTCTGTGTCATACCTGGTGGTAGCACTACGTGTTCTTTCATTGGAGGAATACAGTGCAGGGTTATCCTATGTTAAGTCAGCCATTTTCTTGGTCCTTAAATGTTGGGAGGTGGTGGCTGCGATGGCTTCACTGTGTTTCTCAAAATTCATGTGTAGGGGGCAGAGGGCAATTGAGGAGGACAGTCCCTGACCGCTGACCTCTACCCTGTGCACATTTAACCCCAAGGTCACTAGCACAGGCAGACCAGACCTTTCAGAGGTAACGGGGTCATGAGTGCACCATCCTCATGAAGGATCAAGGCTGTTATCAAGAAAAAAAAAGGGGTTATTGAGAAGATGGGAGTTCAGTGCTCCCTCACAGCTGCATGGATAATTGCATACCTCTTCCTTTACACTTTCTGTCCAGGGGGTGACCCAGTTCAGTGGCCCACATCAAGTCCCCAGGCTTGTAGACTTCCCAATTTCCAGAACCACTAGCAAAATAAATGTCTGTTAGTTATAAATTACACAGTCTCAGGTCTTCTGTTACAGAAACACAGACTGTACTGAAACAATGGTAGAGGCACTGACTAAGACCCAGAGCCAGGAATCCTGCAGAAAGAAGTACATGGATGAGATTATGCGGTCGGGTACAGAAGAACGGTCTGATATTAGGCAGCCCTTTTTGGTCGGCCACTCTGGTGCCTACAGAATAGGCCTGGGACCAAAGTAGCCATGGGATAGGAGTGGTCCCTACACATGGTCCGTACTCATTGAAGCTGTTCTAGCTGTGATGTTAAATGAATCCATGAAAGCTACAGGGACTGACTCTGAGCCCTGGATACAGTATTACGTCTGGGGGTAGCCGGCTACCCACACGGGGGCAAGTAGGTGATATCAGGCATTCTAATTTCATTGGAAAAGACAATTCTTCCTCATCAGATGCCTCTAGAGATAGGTGGTCTCTTCTTCCCCCATCACCGCTCCAGCATTACCATATGAGGGCTGACAAGACACTTGACCGGTTCTCCTGAGATCTTTGACTGCACTGTCACAGAACAAAGAGTGCCATGTACTGCCCCAGAGGGGCTCTGAACCATGAGACACAGAGCCTCCCATGTACCTCATTCCCCAGAGACAATCACGTGGATTGAAAATGGGGATAGTGACCTGGTGAAGTCACAGCTAAAAGGCCAGACCAAGGTCATTCTGCATGGCCTCTGCTCCAAAGAGAGCAAACACTGGACAAACCTGGTTCATGCTGTTAAAATTCCTGGGTCCAGAGAGTAAGTGAAATATGACTGGTTTACTCAAATTCCCTATAGAGACACAGAGAAGACTAGCTTCCTCTTCTTGTCACAGCAGACTCTACTGACTGCAAGGTTTTGGAGTCTGGGTGGAAATGTTTCCACCAGGGTGGATGGTCCGGGATCTAGTGAACCAGATGTTGCAGGACTAAAATAGGCAGTGGGAGGGTGAGGTGATGAGGGTAGATCTTGACCACTGGACAATTGCTTTATTTAGCTTTATTTGCTTTGAAGTCTTTTGAGGCTGCAGTGGGACACCATTACCTCAAACAACAGGATTTGCCCTCCCCTCTAAGTAAAGGCATGCAGATAGTTTTTTCTTATTAAATCTGAATATTTTAAGATTTAAGCACACATGTGAATCTGTGTAGCAAAAGAGGCAGACATACCAGAACCAGCCAATGAGTTACCCTAGTCTTATGTGGTCCACTTACATCAGTGGCCTTGGATCTATTCCCATTCTCCTGATCCACAAAGTACTAACAATAATACACTATCCTACTCCCCACAAAGAGTAGTAGTGTCGAGAGAGACCATCTCCACTGCACATTGGCTGGACTACCCATGTAGTTGATCTGGCTTCGCCTCCTGCCGTGAGGAGAGGTACTTTTGAGAATCACAGCTCAAGAATATGGAGAAGGGATGGCCTAGTCGGCCATCATTGGGAAGAGAGGCCCCTTGGTCTTGCAAACTTTATATGCCCCATACAGGGGAATGCCAGGACCAAGAAGTGGGAGTGGGTGGGTAGGGG
>NC_034592.1:86342082-86349320 GCF_900095145.1 Mus pahari | reverse complement strand
GGATAGCATTTGAAATGTAAATGAAGTAAATACCTAATAAAATAATTTTAAAAATACAGAGGAGGAAATAGCAGGCAAGATGGTGCCTGCCATTGTTCTGGGGTGTGGTTAACTCAGACCTTGCCTCAAAGGCTCTGAGCACCCAAGCAATTGACTGAGAAGAGATGGCAGCCTGGGCATATCCCTCCATGAAAGCATCTCTCTTGTTCTCTGCCTTGCCTTTGATTTTATTTTTGCCTCTCTTACGTCCTCAAAATTCTTCCCAGTAAAGTCTCAGTACCTGGCTTTGCTTCAGCTTCTGTTTTCTAGAGAAACTGGGCAGAGACTCAGGGCTTATTAATGGAGAAAAAGCTACACCAGATGGGAGTGGGCTCCTTACTATGTCAGAAAGCAAGGACATTATCAAAGGCTAATGGTGTTGAGTCAAAAGGACACAAGAACCAATTTGAAAAATTACCCACTAGCTGAAGATAGAGAAATTTGGCATTAAATGAATACTGACATCAGTGGATTTAAAAACATAAAATACAAATTTTAAACTCTGTATGTTTGTGTATGAGTGTGTGTGTGTGTGTGTCCCTAGACGTCAAAGTTGGTTGTTGTTCTTTAAGCGCTGTCCACGTTATTTTTTGATGCAGAATCCCTCATTGGGGCCTGGGACTCACTGTTTAAGCTCAGTTTGTGGCCCCTGCACTCCAGAGACCCAGGTGCCTCTGCCTCCTCAGTGCTGGGGTGACAAGCCAGTAGCTACACTTGGCTTTTTACTTGGGGGCCAGTGATTATCTCCTCATATCTGCTCAGCAAGCTCACTGCTGACAGAGTACTAGTGAGAACCCAAACTCGGAGTCCTCAATAATACCAAGAAAATGGCCATTTGTATCTGTCCTACCAACCCAGTGTTCTGAAAGCAATAAAGAAAATAACTTTTGTCTTTTCAATAAGATTACATTTCAAGGTCACTAGTTGATGAGGAGGAGTTTTTCCTTATAGAATAATTTTGTTGATAAATATAAAGGAAGTATTAGATTAGAAAAATCAACATTTTGCAAGCCAGGCTGAAATAGTGGGCTTGACAGTGCTCATCAGTATCCAGGATCGTCTATACTGATACAGTTATCAGGCTCTGATAATAGAAAGATCGGCTATTGCCTCCAAACCCACTGTCCTCACCATTACAGAAAGTGGGAGAAGCAGAAACTCCTTTCCTGTAAAATGACGCAATCGAAGGCACCCTCAACAAGACTTTAAATCTACCTGGCACTTTACAGGAAATTCTGGGGACAGGAACAAGCCCACACAGAGGTGTGATAAGCAAGACATTTTAAAGAGGACAAATAAAGTTTTTTTCCAATAAATAAATATGACCATTCAGGCCTTCAAGCCTGGTGAGAAAGAAGCAATACTCACTCCTGAGGCAATGGAGACCCCCGAGCAGGGATAGGGTGAGGCACAGTTAACAACCACTGCCATTAACTGCCTTCTTGGGTGTGATGACGGTGTTGTGGGCATGTTTCTTCTACGTTGTTATCTATTAGTGATACCTACTGAACACTTCTTGGAAACATTTTACCATGTCTGTGATTTTCCTTACCAAATAAGAAAATCAAGCAGAGAGAAGCTCGAAAGAGTAAGAAGCAATTGATACCGTGTGATGGACAATCACTGAAGCGGTCATCATTGTAGGAGGGACAGCAGTACCACCTCTATGGAAACACCAGGGCCAGCACAGCCACAAAGGCATCTCCTGCAGGAGGACCTAGCTGAAGACCTCCTGAGAGGCTAAGGCTTGCTGGTGCAGACAATGCCAGCCAATCAGGAGCTGCTGTTTAGGAGAGATGCTTTCTTGGGACCACTGGGGGCGTGGGTGGTGGGTATTAAAGGAGCTTATAGCAGCATTCAGATGAGCTTGCTGCAGTGTTTCTCATCTGTTCCCAGAGCCTGTGTTGTGGACTCGGAGCCATCTCACCTCTAACCCCCAAGAGCAGGTAGGGTTGGGCACTGGGTAGTTTAGGGCATGGGCAGCACATCCTCTCCTCCGTGCATAGGCTGGCCACTCTGCTCTGTGCTCTGGCGTGTATTCTCTGCTCTTTGGGCTCTATTCTGGGCCCTGGGAGGCAAGCCTTTCCACTAGCTGAGCCAGTGGTGTCTCCACAGCTGTGCAGGAGAGGGAGCGAACAGTGGGTGCTTATTCCACCCAGTCCTTTCCTGCCTCCAGATAGTCCTTGCCTACTGTGACAAACTCACAGGGCCTCGAACAGCACACATTTCTTTCCTCACAGTTCTTAAGTTAAAACTTTGTGTCAGCAAGGTTGGTTTCTTCTGAGGTGTCTCTCCATGACTTGTAGGTGGCTGGCTTTTCCCTCAGTCTCCCCCAGGATCTTTCCTATGGACACATTGGTGTCTTCACTTCTTGTTGTCAGAACCTGACCCAGACACGAGAGGACCCAGGCAGCCCAGGTCACCAGCCATAGGGTTCAGTGGCCACAATGTAAGGACCAGACTTGGACCTATCATAGCCAAGCGGGCGCAGAGCAAGAAGTAGCCCAGACCGTCCACTCTTCATCAGTCTCCATCAAGGATCCAGAGGTCATCTGCTTCCTCTGTTGCCATGGTATGCTCCACCACCACACACTGAGACACCAGAAAAGAGCTCAGGGACTGGGAAGGTTTCCTTTTACCTGAAGAAACTTTCCATGACTTCTAAAGGCCTGCATCAGATTGTGCTTATGGGATTGGACTGAAAGACAAGGCCATCCCTTGCTCAGAGATGGAACAGCTCCTCAGAGATTGGTCCAGGGTTTGCTTGGATAGCCTTATAAAGTCCCTTACGTAAAATGGCATAGCACTGGCACAGCATCCCATAGACGTTACATCATCTCCAGACTACTTATGGTCCTTGCTACGAAGTAACTGCTCCACAAATAATTGTCAGGCAGTGCTGTGTCGGGTGGACAAGTAAAGAAATTCAATGTGTTCAGTACTCAGGCAACTCTTTAATGTTTTATATTTTACATACTTATTAGACACGTGTGTGCGCATACACACGCTAAAGACATGTATGTAGAAGTCAGAGGACAACGTTCAGGGGTTGGGTCTCTCCTTCCATCGTGGGTCCTAGGGCTCGAATTCAGGTCATTAAGCTTAGGAGCAGGCACCTTCAGCTGCTGAGCAGTCTCAGTGGAACCTGATGCAAATTTTGAAAAATTTTTATCGGCTCAGCATTCGGAAGACTAAGGCAAGAGGATTGCCATGAGTTCCAAGTCAAATCTGCATAGCAAAACTCTGTCTCAAAAACAACAACAACAACAACAACAACAAACTTAACCCACAATTAATTGAATCTGTGGATTCAACCCCACAAATGTGAGGCTGGGCTGCACTTTATCCAGCACCTGGGAGCTGCTGTGGAAAGTCAGAGCTGTGGTAGAGAAAGAAAGAAGTCACGTTTCTCAGCAGCATGCTTCAGAGAAGTGTGAGAACTCTTAAGCTGTCTTCATCTGTCAGGTTAAACACTTCACTAGGTAAGGGAGCCTGAGTTTGAAGGGTTAAAACCATCTGCAAATTCCCAACACAAAGTGCTGTTGAGGAAACCCTGAGGGCCCCAGAGACCTGCACTGGCTTCATCAGAGATTAAGATGGCTCTGTGACCTGGCCGCTCTGGAGCCAGGCTCTGTGATGACCCAGCATCCTTCCGTTGGAATCCGCCCTCCGGGACCCTGAGGCTCTCTGCAGGTTGCTGAGGTCCCCAGGAAATGAGGTTAGCAGGCTGCCAGCCGGGCCTCAGCTCTGTGCTTTCCTTTTCTTTATGAACCTTGCTCTCCTAGTATGCTGGCCCGCTCAGGAAATTGCTCATATTTCCCCTGCTTGGCCCGCAGCACAGCTGCTGCCGGCTCACCTGCCAGCAAAGGCTCACAGGGAGGAAGTGAGGAGGATGAGCTCAGTGGAAGGGAGGGAATCCAGGTGAGCCCCTTGGCTGTGACCTCTCTGCTGCTGAGGGTCCCCAGGTCAATATCTGCTGGTACGCTGGGATCCAAACTGCCTCAGCTCACCCAAAGCAGTGAGGCTGCTAGGACCGCGGAGCCTGGCTCAGCACCCAGGGAGCAGGGGCGGGGCCGAATCTTTTTTTTTTTTTTTTTTTTTTAAATAACAAACACAATTTCACTCATTCACTCAACCAGCGTTTATTAGTTTAGGAAATGCCTAACTAGAGCAAGTGGGTGTTTATTGCACCGGCGAGACCGAGATGGTTAAGATAGCACAGCAGGATCAAGAGAAATGGCCACTTGGCGCGTGTGTGTACACTCACAGCTGTGCACATAACCCGCATGGCTGTGGGCTCTGTAGCCATGGGATCAACGATGCAGGCACCGAAAAGAGATGGAGACTTGTGCATGGTGAACATGTAAAGACCTTCGCTCTGTTACTGATCCCTCAATGAGATACACAACACCTATTACAACTGCATTCGCATCGCATTGGCTGTAGTGAGCGGATTTGAAGTACACCCGGGAATCGCACAGTGTACAAATACAACACCATCCAGCATCTGTGGACTTAGCATCCGTGGCTTTGGTGATCTTCAGGGGTGCTAGATTCAGACTCTGAGGATAGCACAAAAAGGCCGAGTATGTGTCTATGTGTAAAATACTTAACTCTGAGTGTCTACTCCATAGTCACCATGAAGCAGGCAAGAGACCCCGGAAGCGAAAGGACGCTGGGCTGGGGAGACCGAAGGTTAGGGAGTCACCGCATGGGAGACCATCCAGGACAGAAAGCCAGTCAGTTTTCTGTGCCCAGCAGCCGGAAACGAAGAAAACCAGGGCAGAGGCAGAGGAGGAGGAAGAGGACGTTGTCTGGTGGTGGTGGTGGTGGTGGTGGTGGTGGTGAAGGGGGGTGATGGGGATGCCCGGGGCTCCTCCCACCTCACAGCGAGGCGCCCCGCCAGCAGCTCTGAGCAGTGCCCCACATGCTTTTCCAGTCATGGGTCAGAGAGGCAATATTTAGCCTTTGTAGGCCTCAGGATGTCTTTTGCTTCAACCCTGTCCTGACTACTTTACTTTTATTTCAGTGTCTGCCATGCCTCTGTTTCCTCAGTTATTAAATGGGAACAGAGAGTCCTGATTTCAGGGCATTGCTGGCAACATTACAGGAAGTAACATCTGCCAAGCGCCTGGCCCATATTAGCAAAATAGCAGCTACTGTTCCTATGCTTTCCCATTCCGGCACTGCAGGGGAGCAGGGGTGGGGTGTGTCCTGACCTATCCTCTCACCCTAGGCCAGCTGCAGAGCCCTCCCTCTGCTGTCCAGGCGTTGGTGTCCGCGAGACCCGACCTGAAGCAGCTTCTCAGATAAGGAATCAGAATCTGCATGGATGGCAACTTCATCTTTCCTGTTTCTTCCCCATGTTTGGCAGAAACGAAGAATGGGGGTCATGGGGGAGAAGCCTTATCCTGTCTGTGACACTTTCGTATTCTGACTGACCACCAGTCCTTCTGGGTAGGGTGACTTGGTGACAAGCAGTAGGTCAAATGATCTAGAGTTGAAAGAAAAACACACAGCTTCAAACTGCCCCTGGGTGCGGTTGCCACGTGGACCTTGGCTGCTCCATCCTGCTTCTCAATATTGCTCCCTCTGTCCATTTCATCTCAAGTGCACCCGCATATGACTAACTCACATTGGACAGAAGACCTCCAGGATGCATTTACGTTCTCATATGCAAAGTATTTTCAGCCTGGTTTGGGGAGGGGCATGAAGCTTTCTCCAACCTGATTGATGAGAAAACAGAGTTACAGAGTGCATACACCTGATTACAGCCCGACAGCTTACATCACCCGGATCCCTACCACTGAACTCCAAACTAAAGTTGCCACTGCATAGTCAAGAATTTATCACAACATATATTACTTTTTCTACCACACCCACTTTCCCCTCCATTAGCATCCAGCTGGAGGAGAATATTAAAGATTGAACAACTGAACTAAAGAGGAATTGTTCTAGTTGACTATGGAGAAGGACAGGAAAAAAAGGAAGTATTTGTATGGAGAGATTACACATCCACCGGATCTCAGTTTAAAATTTGCCAAACCTAACCCATTTTCCATAAATTCATTTACTGACGTCTAGAAACCCCACTGAGAAATCTATTTCTGATCTCCTTTTGAAGAGTTATTTAATTCCCAGGGAGCGTGGCCCAGTGGCAAGATAGTTCCAAGAAAAGGGAGGGGAATCTAATTCTCTATTTGGTTTAATTTTCTTCTGGAACACTTGTGAAGGCTCAAATCCAAGGGGAGGAAAAAAATACACTCCCACTTCAGGCAACAGAAAAGAGAGGAAACCAGAACTCTCTCCCTTCAAGACAGGCAGGCACAGACCATGCACATATGTACCACCTTACAAATTTATAATCTGTTTGAACTTGGACAGAAATGAGGCTTCAAGTGGCCAAAGACAGAGCAAGAAAATGGAACAAAATAAATGCTCCTATCATTTGAAAGAGAATGGATCTTAACTATGCAAGAGACATGGATAGACAGACAGATGGATGGTCAGATGGTTGGGTGACTGAGTGGGTGGGTAAGTGAGCAGATGGATGGATGGATGGATGGGTGGGTGGATGGATGGATGGATGGGTGGATAGGAATCTTTAGGTAAGTCAGCAGATACACAGTTCAGGTGTGTGAATGGGCAAATATATAGCCAAATGCAGGCATGCATAGTTTTATGGGGGCAGAGAATAGATGGATGGGAAGATGCATGGGGTAGATAGACAGGTCAGTAGAGGAACCAGGTGGCTAAATCCTGCTTGTTGTTAAGTTTGGCCACCTGATTATGTGAATTTTTTTTTTAATTCGTTGCTTTCTTTACCACGGAAAAGATTCCTTCCAAACCGGACCTCTCCTCTTTCAAAGGCCAAATTTTCAACACTAGAGCCACACTTGTTTTTGCTAACAACTGACTAGGGCCCAGAAACAGCTGTCCCTTTAGAAGCAGCACGTAGCTTCCCTCTGGGGACGCCATCCCACATTCTCTCTGACACCTGCCAACGTCACTCTCTCACACTATCTCCTGCAAGGAGGCCCTTGCTAATACAGTAAAGGATCCAGTATGTAGGCCTGTCCTGGTCTAGGCTGCTGCTTTTTTTGTTTGTTTGTTTGTTTGTTTGTTTTTGTTTTTCGAGACAGGGTTTCTCTGTATAGCCCTGGCTGTCCTGGAACTCACTTTGTAGACCAGGCTGGCCT
>NC_034592.1:86328886-86342037 GCF_900095145.1 Mus pahari | reverse complement strand
AGGGCTGGGATTAAGGGTGTGTGCCACCAGCCCGGTTATGCTGTTACTTTTTAAAAGTGCTTTTGATTGGGTGTCTTTGTGAGTAGTAGTAGTGGCTTGTTGCTCAGAGCTCTAGAGTGTTAGAAAGGCGCCTGTCAACAGTGCTGGCATTTCTGGGTCTGAATTGCTCTCTGCTTTATGGCTATTTCATATCCTGGCTGTGTCCACACAGGGCTCCCTTTTAGCCTTTCTCAGAGGGTCACTGAGCCTGTTTATGGGGACTCTGCACCATACCGCATAGGATAGCCAAGCGCCAATGCCAGGAAAACAAAAGGGTCTCAAGCAGCTGGAACGTTGAAGAGAATTCGAGGACTCGCAGGTAGATAGTACATACTTTACCCACTCCTGAAAAGCTCACCTAGGCAGGTGGCTGACAGCAAAGCACATACCAGCTTTCTGTTTTCAATACCCCAGCACTCCAAAGACTCTGCCTCCGACATATGGGCAGCTGCAGGAACAGGCCAGAGCAGGCATACCGTCAGAACACGATTCACTGGCCATGCCTTCAGGTCTTGAAGCGAGGCTCTCCTTGTGCCTCTGGGTTACTTGCACTGTCTCAGACCAAGATTTAGAAGCTAGAGATGGACGTTTCTCTGGGTAGCATGGAATCAGGTCTGTGCATCCCCGCGTGTCTCTTCAGCTTGAAGCATTAACCTCTTAGCAAGATAATTAAAGCACTCCAGGACCCAAGTTCCCATATAGCTATTCAACTGTAACCGAGACTTCATCCCCTGCAAATGAGATGTGAACTGGCTTTCCTACAGGCAGGGCATTTCACGGGCCAGTAGTTCTATGCCCATCCTGCTTCATTGGGTCTGTCTAGAGAATATCACATCCTTTAAGCCTTAGCTCAGCTGACACTCTGCACAAAGCCTCGCCCACACTCCATGCTGCAGGCAGAGGGAGGTGCCCTCTCCTCTGCCCACCATATGAAAAGGAGCCAAACTGTTTATGTGACTGTCTCTCCAGGTCTACACTGTCCTACCCCATCCTCATGACATTTCCAACGGGAGTGATATGACCTTATTGAATTTGACCCTGAGCCCTTCTCCTCTCTCTCCTCCCCATCCCTTCCTCTGCCTTTTCCACTTTCTCCTGTTTCCCTCCTGTCCTTATATGAAGTCACACATTAAGAGAGAAGAGCTTTGGGATGTAAAGAAAAAAAGTTCCAAAGATGATCGTGTGCTGCTCTTCTTTCTGCGTGTGTATGTTCATTTGAGCATGTCCCAGAAGGCATTCTCAGGTGCCACCCACCTTTGCTTTGAGACAGTGTCTCTCATTGGTTAGAACACCAAGAATCTACCTGGCACTAGAATTCTGAACATGCATGCCTGGCTATTCTTCTGTGGGTTCTGGGATTTGAACTTTTGTCCTTGGGCTGCATGCTTATAAGGCAAGTACTTTACCAACTGAGCTATCCCCTCAGAAGCTTTCATTCTCTTCTCATCATGCTTTAGCTATCTGTCTGCCTCCCCTCTTCCTCTGAGCCTTCATCTTTAGCTCCTGCTACAAAGCCCTCAAGCTTTGAGGTCAAATTATACATATGAGGAAATTTAAATGGCCACATAGTTGCCTGTTGGACCTGACCGATGGGCAGGGTCACCTCATAGTCGGATGGTCATCATGGAGATGGCTGTCGTTTGGAAGAAACCAAATCCTCAAGTTCAAGGAGTGGAATTCCCACTGTGTCACCAGTGCAGTTCAGGAGAGGGAACCCAAGAAGTCAGCAGAGACATAACTAACCTTCTGGAACCCTGTCACCCAGGCCCGCCAGACATTCCCAAATTGAATTCTTTAAAATTTAATATTTATTGATTAACAGGTGGAAAATACCAAGTTGATTGTTTATAACTAACTTATATACAGTCTCAAGAATTGAATCAAAGGGTGCTAGACGGGAGAAGCAAAAAGCAATTTCCTCCAAAAATTCAATTTGTGTTGTTCTCTGCATCTGATTTCCTTTGGGTTGAGCCTGATTTCCTTAAGACTTCCAAACTCCAAACTTGGATTGTCTCTGGAACCAAGGCTACACAGGAGCCATTTCTCCAGCTCAGACTGATCTACGTTTTCAACGGTCAGGTGTGAGAGGTGAGCAGCTGTTAGATTAACTCCTCACAAACCAGTGTTGAGGGAGGAGCAAGTCCCTTGAATACACAGCCTTAAGAGTTAGGCAGGCATCTCTCTTGGTTCCATTAGGAAAGAAGAGAGCAATGAACGTGGTAGTACTGGGGAGGACTTCAGGGTTGCATACTGTAATGCAATGTAAAGTTTCCCACTCATCGATCACACCCTTGAACCTCACAGGCTGTTCTCTCAGCTTAGGTAAACAGGTCTCCTCACCCCTTCCCTAACAAAGCGCAGCCTTTACTCTCTGCAGTGGTTCTTAACCTGTGCGTTGCAACCCCTTTGGGGTGTCAAGATAACTCTTTCACGGGGTCACATATCAGCTACCCTGCATATCCTATTTACATTATGATTCATCACAATAGCAAAACTATAGTTTTGAAGTAGCAATGAAAACAATCTTATGGTTGGGGGACACCCCATTGTGAGGAACAAAACGAAATGTATTAAAGGGACGAAGCATTTAGGGAGGTTGAGAACCACTGCTCTACAGAGGCCTAAATGTGGATGTGAGCCTACTCTGCTGGAGGTGAGTCACCCATGTGTGCTTGGCGTGGTGAATGCAGTGTTCATTTCATGGCCAAAGGAATATGATATTCTCTCCTTCTCTCATGTGGCATCTGTTCCACCGTCTCAGAATAGACCTGCCATCCCGCCACACCTCAGAACCTTTGTACTGGCTGCCTCTCCTACTGGGATGCTTCCCATCCAGATGACAGTGTGGCCGGCGCCCTCCCTTCCTTGAGGTCTTCATGCAAAGGCCCTGTGAGTTCTCCCTGGCCACTCTGTCAGTCTTTTCTCTGTTACCTTGATGAAACACACAAAACTGAGTACTAATCAACAAAAGAGGCTCATTTGCTGAACATTTGGTAGCTAATTGTTACAGCACCGGGACACTAGGTCTGCAAGGACCCCACCCCGCCCCACCCAACCCCACCCCACCCCACAGCTGCACTATATCATCTCAGAAGGCATCATGACAACAGTGATCACAGAGGAGAAAATACCACTGCATCAGACACCAAAAAAGGCTCACGCTTATGATAGCCTGTTCTCAACAAATAGCTCAGTGACTCAGACTTGTCCTAGTGGCCAGAGACCAGGAGAGCCAGTCCCGTCCCTTGCAGCTATGACCGTGGGTGATCTAAGAGTTGACAGTGCTAGAAAGCTTGCCCCGGTGGTGTGGGTGCTGGAGAGCTGGCAGGCTGACAAACTCAGCTACCATCCTGGCCCAGATCCAGGGCTTTGGGTTGGACCATCAAAACGTCCACCTCACCTTTGAGCTGCTTGAGTGTGGAAGGGGTCAGTCCTGCAGATCCAAAGCTGCAGGATCTTCCCGACACAGGAGAACAACAGGATGTCTAAGAGGAGTCCCTATGAGGATCCAGTTTTGATAGTGTAGCAGAAGCCAGAGGCCTTGAAAGACTCATTGGAATAGACATATGCATGGAAAGAAAGGGACAAAAGGGTATACTGTGGGGTGCACTGTAACACACTGCCAATTCCGCAATGAGATGTAGCTTTATTTATTTTGCTCTGTTTTGATTGTTGGGGTGGGGTTGCAAGGGCAGAGGGCAGATACGAAGGGATGGAGAGATGAGTGGGATTGGGGTGCATGATGCAAAAATCATAAAGGATCAATAAAGGTTTTTAAAATGTTTTAAGAGAATGTGTCTCTTAGATATTAATGCACCTCTTAGTATGGATCCACCTCCTCTGATATCACCACACTCCAAATTCCAGCACTGCCCAAAGCCAGCACCACCAACCCCTTTGCCACCTAGACCCCAGCACCAACTCTCTCAAACCCCGGCACTAGGCAAAACCAAGTACCACTCAAAGCTTGGCATCGTCTAGATTCCAGCACCACTTAAATCTCAGTGTCAACCATACCAAAGTATCGCCCAGACCCCAGCCCTCTCCAGACCCCAGCATCACCCAGACCCCAGCCCCATCATGATCCCAACATGACCCAAACCGCAGCACCATCCAGACCTCAACACCACTCAAATCCCAGCGCCAACCCGAGCGAGAAGTGTTCCAAGCTTGAGCACTCCAAGCTGTTGTTCCGTGTTCCTCTTCTGTTTCCTTCGAAGCTCTGAGTTTTGTTTATGTCTGATGCACTCTGCTATTTAACTTGTATATCTATTCCACGAGGCCTGCCGCTCTTCTCTGTTTAATATGATTTCCCAGAAGTCAGAGGGGGCGCCCAGCACGTGGTAACTTCCCAATAAACATTTGCTTCATTGACCACACTGCAGAGAGCCGTGTTTGGAATCATGTCTGGGTTTAGACGTGTGCTCTGCAGTTTATAAATAATAAGATGCTGGTACATTACTTCCCCACTCAGGGTCTCGGTTTTCTTACCTGGAAATGATGTATAATATTTATTCCACAGGGATCCAGGAAACATTAACAAGATGACATAAAAGACTGAACACAGTGGCTGGCTAGGGAACAAGCAGGTGTTTCATCATCAATCACAAGAATTTGGGGCTGGGGAAGTGGTTCAGCAGTAAGAGAACCTGGGTTTAGTTTGCAGCACCCATGCCAGGTAATTCATGGCTCCGGCATCAGACACCTTTTTCTGGACTCCAGCCACATTATATTCACATGCACATACCTACTTACACACACACACACACACACACACACACACACACATACATACTTTCATTAATTTTTTTTTAATTGCAATAATTACAAGTGGTGGTCATTTAAAAAGAGATGAAAAAAATAAAAGCCTGAAAAATGCCTGGCTTGAAGGCAGAGGGCAGAGGGCAGAGAAGCCAAGTGTTCAAAGCAGACTGAGAGTACAAACCTATGAGAGCGAGTATGTAGACATGTGCACACCTCTCTCACAGGAAGTCAGGCTTGGTGGCGTCTCACCCCATTCTACCCCCTCCAATCAATATTGTGAACATCTCTCTCTCTCTCTCTCTCTCTCTCTCTCTCTCACACACACACACACACACATTTATACACATGTGCATATTTATACACATAAGCATGCACACTCACACTCAAGCACACGGGTGCATGGACACATTTCCACTCCTGTATGTCCACACCAAAGCCTGTGCACAAGAGCTCCCAAGCTGTCACCCAGAGGGGGAGCCTACGAAGCTTGACTGCTATTTCATTATTTTTTACCTATCAGATTGGGTAAGAAACTTTGCCCACAGAGCATGATTGTACTGGTATGGCTTAGCAAGCACAGGCCCTGATCTTCACACAGCTCTGCGTCTTTCTAGCTCACCCCCCTGATCCTTATATTGTCCCTTCTGGTTCTTCTCCAGTCTGGCTACAAAGGTAATAATTGGAAGAAGACACTGGGGAAACCCATGCTACTTACAATCCACATTTTGCTGATAGAAGAGCGAGATTGGTGAAGCAGAAAAGCTTAAGAAAGGGTTCAGGAGACACCATACAGTGAGGCCCTGAAGACCAAGCAGCAGGCAGTGTGGGCACGGAGCCAACCCCACGGAGGGATCTGATGAGCTTGCAGTGCCACAAGGAAGCAACATCCTGGTGGGCCCTGGACCCTGGACCAATACCTATTATCTGTGAGAACTTCAGCAAATGGCATCACCTCTCTGCACCAGTCACATCATCTGTTGCGTGAGCTGTACTACCCTGTAGGATTGTTGGAACATTTTAAACTCAGCCCTTCTACTGTGTACACTGCAAAAATCAAGGTGTCGGGGCTACCACTGATATAGACTACAAACCCAATAATAGCCCTTGGATTGTGCAGGACACTTATCTGATGTGCCATGGGTTAGAGGCTCCTGGCACAAAGCCTGGCATCCAGTATGCATCAAATCAGTGGCGGGCAAACAGGAGGCTGGTTTGTTACCCCTCCAATCCACAGAAGGGTAGCATGCAGCCTTTTGCTGACATGCTGGCTTCAAGCGAAGCCATAGCCATGTTAAAGTTGACATTGGAGTAGTGGGTTGTGACGCCAACTGAGAAGCAGCTTTAACTGTTCTCATCACAGAGCTCACACTAACTCAAGTTGTCCTGGATTTCTCCTTCCGAGCATGTTCTGGATTCAGGATGAGACATCTTGTGGAGCCTGGGTGTGTATGTGCTCAGAATCATTGTGTGCCATGATATGCATTTAGTTTAAGTGGGCAATCATTGTCTTTTTCCATTAAAATGTCTTTATAATTCTCTGTATAGAAGAGTCCCTTGATCTCCAACCTTTACCCTCACAGTCTGGAAACTCCACTGTGGGTGAGAGAGATGCTTTCTGTCACACTGTAGCATTGGATATGGGAACCATTGAGGGTGGTGACTTTGCCTGTTATACCCTAGGCTTGTATTAGGAGAAGTTAGATCCATGAACATTCTGTTCCTATACCAACTGGCCCAATAATGCTGGCTCACAGATAGACTAAACCCATCTGCATGATAGACTGGGCTTGGAGATGGCTAATCAGTCCATAAAGAGGCTTCTAAACATGAACAGCTAGGAGGTCCAAGTGGAGCATTTGCGGGACCCATAGACAAGTCCTACCGATGGCGAGGCACTCCAGCAAACAGATCAGGCTTCCAGTCAGCAGCCTAGAGACTCCCCTGGTCTTCTCTCAGGTGTATAACAGGAGGGGGAGATACTGAAGACAATGACCAGAAGGAAAAGGAAGTGCAGAACGATGGGGGGGGGGGTCACTGACCACACACATTGGGTACCACTTTCCCCAAATGTATCGTCAGTAACCATTCAGAGAAGATAACGGCAAGAATGAAAGAGAGCAAGAAAGAATTTGAAGTTAATGTCTCAGGGTCAGAAGTAACAAGCAATCTCTAGATAGGACGACACAGGTAAGAGAATCCCCAGAAATGCAAGCATCACAGAGATGGGAGATGAGAGAATGGGTGGCTAATAGAATGATCCAAAGTCTAAGCAATCAGGTTAGGGAGGCAACTGAGTAGGAGTGCGCTTGACTGAGATTCACAAAACCTCGGGTGATCTCTAGAGTGAGAGGGGGAAAGACAAGAAAGCAAATAAGCAAGGAGGAAGGGATAGAAGAAAAGAGGAGGAAAGGAGAGGGAGGGAGGGAGGGAGGGATACAGGGAGGGAGGGAGGGAGGGAGACAGAGAAGAGTAGAATTAACAGAGGAAGTAAGTTTCTAGGGTAACAAAGCCTTCAAAAGCCAAGTGTAACAAAGAAATTCTCTCATTAAAGCCTGTCATTCCGAACTTCAGATCATCAGAAACAAAGATTACAAATGCTGTCAGGGAGAAATGGGGGTCACAATGTCACCAAACAGTAGACAACAGAATAGTGTGTTAAAATGCAGAAGGAAAAGAGCTTCTAATTTATACTACGCCTAAGCAGCAGTTGGAAAAGAGTGTTAAATAGGGACCGTTCTAGAAGCAAGGTCATAAAGTTTTACCTCTGAGCACCTTTCTAAGAAAGGTATTATTGAGGGATGTGCTCCATTAAAAGGAAGGGGTGAGTCTGAGGGTAATGGCACACGCCTTTAATCCCAACACTTGGAGGCAGAGGCAGGAGGATCTCTGAGTTTAAGGCCAGCCTGGTCTACAGAGTGAGTTGTAGGACAGCCAGGGCTGAAAAACCTCATCTCAAAAAAAAAAAAAAAAAAAAAAAAAAAAAAATCAAAGATAGATAGATAGATAGATAGATAAAGCAAGGGAGAAAAATGGATTCAACCAGCAATCTAGCACAAGAGAGAAGAGACAGAATTTTCAGGAAGATGGGAAAAGGCCAAGAAAATGTCTGTCTGGCACGAGTCCCCAGGTGAGTATTTTTAGGAATTGAAATTAAAAATGGTAGCTCTTTGATAAGTTTGACTATGCCATTCTGTAACTTCACAAAAGATGCACTAGAAATTTAAAGAATATCAAATATTTTGGTTTTGTTTCCGTGTTTTATTTATTTATTTATTTATTTATTTTTATTAAAAAACAATGGTGACATTGGGCTGAGACGCCTGAAATCAGTGCCTCCACCACCCTGGTCAGAAAAGCTTCCTTTTGTAGTGGGGGGGGGGGGGGGGCGGCGCTTTACTGAGACCCACAACTGGACCATGTCCTGAAAGTGAGAAACCCTGAAGCACTGCGGCCTAAGGGGGATGCTTTCATAAAGTCTCTCTCCTCAGGGCTCAGGGATCTATGTGCACGAGGAGGGAGAAAGGTCATAAAAGCCAGAGGTCATGGATGACATCAAGGAAATGCTGCCTTCCAGGCACAACAGGACTGATGTACATGTGACTCACAGAGACTGGGGCAACATGCACAAG
Organism: Mus pahari; assembly: GCF_900095145.1. NCBI lineage: Eukaryota > Metazoa > Chordata > Mammalia > Rodentia > Muridae > Mus > Mus pahari. The sequence goes on along the minus strand of NC_034592.1, from coordinate 86,333,605 downwards.
GCCTGCACAGGTTCAAACCACATAGAATCCCAGCGCTGAGAGGGGAAGTGGACACCCCTATCAAAAAGCTATCTACAACTGATACCCACTGCCAAAGGGAAAATACGTTTTCTCCAATGGGAGATCAATCACTGGGTATATCAGCCACAGTTCAGAACAGGCCCCATGCCCAGAGGAACTGACCAACATAAAGCAAATTTCATGGAGTTTTGTAAACTTTTTGTATCATCTTGTTATATTTGGGCTTTTTTTTTCTTATTATATGTGTGTTCCTTGTTTTTATTTTTGTTTTGGTTTTTTAATTTAATTTAATTTAATTTTTTTATTTTAGAGAGATAGAGAGAACAAAGTTGGATGGATAGGGACTTGGGAAGGATCTGGGAGGAATTGGGGGAGGAGAAAAACATTATCAAAATACATTATGTGAAGGTTGTTGTTGCTGCTGTCTGCATAGATTCTTTTGAATTTTTTTTCAAAATAACATTTTAAATATACTAATGGAGTCTAGGCATGATGGGAAGTTCTGAAAACAACAGTTTGAGAAGCTAAGACAGGAGAATTGCAATTTTGAGGCCAGTCTGGTAAACCTACTTAAGTACAGGTCAACCTGGGCTACGAGGCAAGACGTTGCCTCAAAAAAAATTTTAAAATGCAATTATGTATAAGAAACACAAATCTTTGTAATTCCTTCATACAAGGACTGTTCAAATGTTCTATTCACAATATCACTTTAAAATTATGCCACGTTCCAGATAACATTTATCTGTCCTTCAGTTTTTTTCATTTTTATTTTGTAGATAGAGTTTTACCCAGAGGCACAGGCAACACATATCCTGTAAGAAGGAGCCTTGACATTTAGTTTCACACAATGGCACAGCACACAATCTCAACTGATTTAAGTTTCTAGACAGTGCCTAGCACACTGGAAACATTAGTCACTCCCTGTGCTCCAAAGAATCCTCAAATGCTTTCTTAGGGAAGGACGCCAAGCAAGAGAAGCTCTCACAACCCCCTTTGCATGGTGTGCATGCTACCTCCGTTGGCTTGGAGGTGTCCTCTCAGTTGGCCTTTAATTAGTCCTCACATGTTCAGCCGGAGTGAAAGGCATGGATCAGACCACAGAGCTACTGAAGGGAAGATGGCTTTTAAACATAGTTCCCTTCAATCATCATGTCCTGGATTCCACCTTGCCTGCTTTGCTGAATAAGCTAAGCCTTCATTTTATGGCATGACACACAAACCAGTTACTTTCAACTCATCCTCAATTGTATATTTGAACATATATTGCTGGTAGTCATATCTTCTATATTTTTCTGTCTGAGAAAGTTATTTGGGAGTTTGAGAGTTGAAATGGAATGCCTCAATATTTCCACCCACTTACTTAAATTGAGCAATATCTTTAAAAGTAACAGTTTTTCACTCAATGGCAGAGTTTCTGGGGTCAAACAAAATCCTTAAGAAAAATGAGCGTTTAGGGAAAGAGACATGAATATAGCAGATGGGTCCCCTGTGCTCTAACAGTTGATTGAAAGATGTGGTTTATTTAGCTCTAGCAGGTGTATGCAGTAGGAGAATGGCCATAGGGGTTGGTCTACCCATGGTGTGCCTGCCTCATTCTTATGAGAGAGTATGCCACAAGGGTTTTCTCCCAATGCCAGCATCCCCTCCAGGAAGAAGGAATTAGGCTCATGAGACCCTGGAAGTAAACTTCATATAGCTGGAAAGCTGAAAGTTACACAGTTCGTGAGAACCCCTACCCAAGGTTGTAGAAGCAGTAGACATCGGCTAGGGGAGGAGACTTTGACTGACCCTAGTTGTGGACAGGGCCAGTTGGAACTGACTATAAGTCATATAGCAAGCTACAGGGTTGCAGCTTTTGAGAATCTTCACCCGTGTTGGGTGGGCTCTTCTGTGATGCAGCTGCATTTGGGTACCCCCTACTCCCCGTAAGGAACTCATCCCCCAATACCCCTGTAAGTAACCCCAACAAGCTTATTGGTTCACTAAGCCAGACTTTGGCAGAATAGTTTCTCTTGGTCTGTCTTCAGTTCTGCTTTCATGGTGAGTAGATGTATGTGTGCCATGCCTCCCCAGGAAAAATCTCAACATGATGAGAGTCAATACATACTGCATAATTTCCTAAACATCATCAATATCAGCATAAACACATAATCTCATGAAATTGAGGGAAGTCCTAGAAAAACAGCTCAAAGCATTGAGCGTTTTTGTCTCCGGAAATGAACACTGGATTTCATGGGACTGTCTGGCTTTTCAGTCAGGAATAACTATTTTTATGAAATCTTTAGTTAGCGTACACAATAAAGGACTTCATTATGACATTCTTATACATGTGTATCATTGTGCCTTGCTCATATTCAGGTAATAAATATTCATTAGGGAATGCTTAGGAAATTCAAATATGGAACCAAAGTAAAATAGAACAATTTATAACAACGTACAAACCCAGAACAGCTATCCATGAAGCAATGATGTGATGGTTTTGTCTTTCTGTTTTGTACACAGGCACACACAGTTGAGAAATAAAGGCGAACTCATGCTGTAAATATTGCTTTTCAGTCTGCATTTAAAGTATTGTGGTAAGTGCACTCTGCATCAATATTCATCTACCACCTGGCTTCAGTGTCTGCAGACTCCCCATTGTATAGATATACTATAATTTATTGAATCCAGCCCAACGCTTACCACTAATTATTCTGTTGGCCTAATTCCTCCAGCGCACTGCAACTTGAGGTTCTTTTGAAAAGCCAGCAGAGTGGAGTTTTCTCTCCCCTGGGTAGCATTGTGGTAGTCAATGGTTTCTATTGTGCTTTCTCTGGCATCGTCCCTTGAAGACTTACAGTCTTTATAAAGAGTCTCCTGTGGTTTAAGGCTGGAATGGAATGTGTGTGGCAGGTGGCTGTTCTCACTTGGTGAGAGAGAGCTTCCCTCTGTGTAGGAAACAGCCCCCAGGTTTCCCTTGGAGTCCCCTCCCTCCTCTGCAGCAACACTCTCGCCCACGTGACTCAGGGAAACTGGCCTGGCCTTCTATTTTGCCACTCTCCCTATGCATCTTTACAATAAAGTACCAGCCTGTCTCCATCTTAGGCTTAAAGCCTCGTAAAGACAAACTAAGTTCATTTGTGTTTATGATTAAACTTCAGATTCTCAAGGATTGGGCTATGCCCTGCCTGTAACCTTAACTACAGATGGTTTTGCACTGCCTGCTCCAGGAATGGCAAACATGTCTTCAAAACGTTGTCTATAACCACCTTGCAACCCTACCTTGTTTCGAAAGGTTATGTGACTACCTTGTTATGACTATCTTGTTATGTCCATCTTGCATCACTGCCTTAGTTTCAAGACGTCATTAGAAATAACTGGTTATACAATTATAACAATTAGTTACTCCTAATATTATTGTTCTAACTTCTTATACCTGTATAACATGTTATCCCTAATAACTATAATCCTGCCTATTTTGCCTGCCAAATCCCCTGTTTGGAAAGTCCTTACCCCTGAGCTATAAAAGACTTGTCTTCCTTACATCCAACGTTAACCTCTCTACGCCCACCTTAGGAGAAGGTAGCCTATATACATGAATAAAAATGCTTGCTTAATTAATTTCTTTCATTAACTAACTTGGCAATGATGATTTGGGTTGGTGGCCTTTCTCCTCCCAGTTGTGGCTTTAACAGTGGCTTCAGTGAACGACAGACTACAGAGCCGATCCATGGACACTCAATCCCAAGATTCTCACTGGAAACTTTGGAAAGGTGATTTCTCTCCTTTGTCCCGAGAGGAGCAAAGCTAACGTCTGGAGCGACTGGTAGCCACTTACCATTTTACTTCAGATGAAGAGCCTAGCTGCAGGGAAACCCAAGAAGGGGGTGAGAGGTGAAACAAGAGAAGCCCCCTAACATCTAAGCACCCGGATCCAGCCTAGCCTGGAACTCTAGAACAAAAAACGGTTGTGGGGATCAATTCATTTCCATTCTTCTCATTTTCTTCTTAGTTTTTGAGCTTAAGTGCCATCATTTACAAGACAGACTATGCTAATGATGTGTTCAACATCAAACAGTAGCCTGGCAGTACCAAAAGAATGCAAAGTAAAATTTAAAGCTTCCCCTTCTCATCCCCAATCCTCCAAGATTCCCCAGACATACCCGTTTCTCGGTTTCCTAAATGTGCTTCCAAATTATGCCAGTGTGTTTACAACCATGCCAGAATTTGCACAGGTAACATTGTCCTCCAGCTTCCTGTCTCACAAGGTTGCTTTCACATGAAATAAGGACCACCTTTCCTTACCTGCATCTAGAGGTACACTTCACTTCTCCTGAAACCTGCAAAGGACCAACTGTGTTGACTGCCCACAGTCCCACCCACCCCTCTACTGATGTCTACTTGGTCTCATCAAGTGCTTTGCCTTTTAAAACAAGTTGCCGGCTGGAGATATAGCTCATCGAGTTAAGAGTTGTGCATAGGCACAAGGACCTGAGTTCAGATCCCCAAGGATGGCCACATGTGTGCTGGTAACCCAAGTGCTGTGGGAAATGGGTACAGGGAGATCATCGGGGCTTGCTAGCTGCCAGCCCAGCTCCAGGGCCAGTGGGAGCCTTTGTCTCAAGGAACTAGGGCAGAGAGTGACAGAGCAGAGTACCTGACCTCCTTCTTTGGCTTTTGTGTGCACTCCTGGACACACACCTGCACACACATGCAACA
>NC_034592.1:86318158-86323158 GCF_900095145.1 Mus pahari | reverse complement strand
CTTTGGCACAAACAATGTTATACAATAACCATGTAGATAACTCTAATTTACCTCTTTAATGGTTCGTTTTGTGGGGCTAAGGAGGTGGATCAATTAGCAACGTGCTTGCAACCCAAGTCTGAGGATCTGGGTTCAATCCCCAATACCCAGGTAAAAGGGATGCAGTGGCACGTATGTGTCATCTCAGTACTGGGGAGGCACAGACACGGGAGAGCTTGCCGGTTGGCCAGCTTAGCTTAATTAGTGAGCCCCAAATCCTACTGAGAGACCTTGCCTCAAAAACACTGGGTGAGAAATTTTAAGACCAAGACTTGATTTTACCAAGGCTGGTAAATAATATTATTTATTGGTAAATTAATACCTTGGAAAAATACACAACAAAAACAGATATTGAACACATATCTGTCTAAAGTAGAGCATGTACTTGTTGGCTTTCTGATGGCAGTAAAAGCAGTGGTTGCGGCACTTGGTTTTGTTTGTTTGTTTGTTTGTTTGGTTGGTTGGTTAGTTGTTTTTTTTGCGACAAGGATTCTGTGTTCCCTTAGCTGTCCTGAAACTCACTCTGTAGAGCAGACTAGCATCAACCTCAGGGAGCCACCTGCCTCTGCCTTCCGCGTGCTGGGATTAAATGCATGCACCACCACCGCCCGGCTGGTTTGTTTTTTGGGGAGCTGCTCACCTCTCAAGTGTGTAGTTTGCAAAGTTTAGTATGAGTATGTATCTCTCTACCCACACTCCTGATCATTTTTTTAAAAATATTGATTGATTTTATTTTCTGTTTATGGGTGTTTTACCTGCTTGGGTACCGCCCACCACAGGCATGCCTGGTGCCTAAGCAAAACCGTCTGATCCCCTGGGACTGGAGTTACAGATGCTTGTGAGCGTCCATGTGGGTCCTAGGAACTGAACCCTGCTTGTCTGCATGATAAGCAAGTGCTATTAACCACTGAGCTATCTTTCTAGCTACATTTAAAAGTTTTTCATACCCCTAGTAAGATAAACGGCACTTTCATGATTCTGTAACATTCCATCTTCCCAGTCAGTTCTTGGCCTTCAGTAACTGCCGTTGTGACTTATTTATATAACATAGAAAACACGCTATCCGTGGTCATCCCACCCCAAATGTCTCCACTCTCATGAAAATGTCCTGTTGGTTGTGTCTTCTTCCATTTAACACAACTTTGAGCGCTGTGTGTTGAGCAGAACTCCATCTGTGCAAGGGCACTGCCATGTGTTCCTTTGTTTTTCTTGTTGATGGGCATTTGAATTGTTTTGACTTTCAGGTCATAATGAACAAAGCTACTGTAAACATCGCTGAAGTCCTTGGTGTGGTATGAAGTTTGATTGCCTTTGGGTGAATACTTAAGAATGGAAATGCTTGGCTTTGGAGTAGAGATGTGTTTAATTCTCTAAGAAACCAACAATAAACAATATTTGGCTGATTTTTTGAGAGATTGTTACTAAGGCAGTACACCTACAGGTTCTGACACGCAGCACCTTGAGCCTTGGCAGCTTCCTGAGGGACAGAGGGGCCACGGTCACCTTTGTTCTACCATTTGGGTTTTTCCACCAGCTCCTGGCACAAGTCTGCTAAATCCTGTGGGGTTTCTGGAATGCTAGAGCCTTCTCTTGTTTTGATGAGGTGACTTGTACTGGGCTCCTGGCTAGCTTCCGGCCAGGCCTGGTTATCAGAATGAGAGTCATAATTAGAATCAAGGGACCTTCAGCCTCTCTCATTATCATCCTGGGAAGGGATGGGCATACCGAGCTAGTAATAGATTGTGCTTATAAATGACAGCTAGATAAATATCCCCAAAGATGGAGTTCAGAGAGCCCCCAAGAATGTGGAGAACCCTAACTCTTTGGGGATAGATGTGGCTCTTCTTTGGACCCTCTGGAACTTAGCTCTGTGTATCTCCTCATCTTGATTCTTTACTATATACCCTTTACCACAAAGCAGTAAGTGTGTTCTCTAAGATCTGTGAGTAGTCATTCCTGCAAATTACTGAATCTGAGGAAAAGAGTTGGGTTATACAAGCCTCTGTTTATACCCAGTTGGCCGGCAGGACAAACAATAAGCAGAGACAACTGGCAGTTGGAATGGAATGCTCTGGTTGGACACTTATTAAGTGGAAGTCTGAGGACAATCTTGCTAGTGTGGACGGAGCAGCCATTGGATCTCAGAAGTGAAGTGCTGTACAGAGAGAACTGAGAGTATGGAAAAAATGATTTCTACCTTAGTTTGCTTTATGCATTAGTCAACAATGGGTGACAGTTTTAACTAACCCGCAGTTTCATCCCTTGAGATCATCAACCTTTTTAACTTTCCTCATACTGATGACTGCGTAGTTATGTGTCATTGTGATCTTAATTGACTTTTCTCCATGACGAAGGATGGTGAGAACTCTTCCAAGTGAGTATTGACTACTGCCTCTTTGTTTAAGAAGTAGTCAGTCGAGTCTTTCAGCCTTGATTTACAATTGGTTGATTATTAGGTTAGTCACCTTTTTGTTACTATAACAAACACCTGAGATAATTAACTTATAAATAGAAAGGGTTGCTTGGACACTTTTTAGTCATTTAAGACCATGATTGATTTTTTTGGTTGCTTTTGGCCTGTCTTGAAATAACACATCATGTGCATGAGGCAGCTTTCACCATCTCCTAATAGCTCTTTGTTGAGACCCAAACTTCGAACATATGGATCTTTGGAGGAAAATTTGTCCATTACTCCTTCCCCTTTTCCTTCTGTCTCATTCTCTCTCTTTCTCTCTCTCTCTCTTCCTCATCTCTCCCTTTTCTCCCTCTCTTTTCCCCCTCCCTCCTCTCTCTTCCTTCTCTCTCTGTGAATATATACATATATATATATATATACACACACACATATATATGTGTGTGCATATATATGTATATATTATATATATTATATTACAATATAGTATATATTTATATATTACAATATATTATATATTACATATGTTATAATATATGTTACAATATATTATATATATATAGGTTCTGAAATTTCCATTGGTCTTTTTTTAAGCTTTATTTATTTCATTTTATGTATATCAGCACACTGTAGCTTTCTTCAGACACCAGAAGTGGGCATCATTACAGATGGTTGTGAGCCACCATGTGGTTGCTGGGATTTGAACTCAGGACCTCTGGAAGAACAGTCAGTGCTCTTAACCACTGAGCCCTCTCTCCAGCCCCTCCATTGGTCTTTTTAAAAACTTCCCATGTGAAGATATTTGCATTCAGATGTCCATTTTTCCCTTTTGGTTCTCAGACTTCCTCGCAGTGACTTTACTCCTGTACCTGGGTCATCTCTACTCTGTCCCTTTGACCTTATTCTTCAGCTTTTCGTTTTGCTACTTCATCTGCCCACTAATATTCTTTTTGGATAGAAGTAGACATTATGAGTGCCACCGCGTTGAGCAGAATGTTGGGAGTTGTTCTGGAGATCATATAATATCTTCATGACTCTCCTGGATTCTGTTGAGGTTTACTTTTAAGCTTTGATAAGGTGGGTCAAAGGCAGCCCACACGTTAGGGGCATTTCTGGAGCCTCCATTGAATTTTCAGTGTTTGGCCGTAGAGCTGACTGGGCAGCAATGTAACATCTGCTGTCCTTATATCACTTCAGACTCTCTAGCTCACCTCCCTTAGCAGCTTCTTGGCTAGGATATGCAAGGCATTGCATGGGGAGGGGGGAGGGAGAGGTTGATGTCAAGGGTCTTCTGACTAGATTTCTCCCTCAGTTTTTGAAACAAGCTCTCTCACTGAAACTGGCCATCAAGCTCCAGGAGTCCCCCTGTCCCTGCCTTCCAAGATCTGGGATTACAGGCACACTTCCATGCCTAGCTTTTTAATGCAGGGTCTAGGGATCAAACTCAGGTCTTTCACTTGTGGAACAAGCACATCTATGCTGCCTGAACCCCCAGCCCCTGGAAAAGCCCTATGCCACACACAGCTTTCTATGTGGCCAGAACCCAAAGGGGTATTGCGTGTAGACATCTGGGCTGTCTGCTCTGATCAGCTCTTTCTGCTTTGAAACCCCTCGTCTCTCTTCATCCCACCAGGGGGACCGGTTGTTGGTGGAATCTATTACTTGTGCTGCCACTTAAGTGTGCCCTGGGCAGAAAGCTGGGTTCTATGCAGCTTGGCTCATGTGTTTCTTTGCTCAGGATTCACTGAGTGGGTTTTCCTAAGTCTTTATAAGCCCTCAACAAAGCTCTTGGCACATATTAGGTGCTTAGTCGGGTGTTTCCATAGGAGGAGGACAGGATAAGTCTGGCTCACTGGAGTCCCAGGTCTGAAAATACCGGGGAAGCTATTGAAAGGACCCACCCAGAGAACCACGCGCACCCCCTGCGCCCACCCAGAGAACCACGCGCACCCCCTTCGCCCACCCCTTCCCTCAGTGGTAACCGGTTTCCTCTTCAGAAGCTGGTGAGCATTTTCTGCACATTTGAGCGACTCGTTAGTGGGACTTAGAGCACGGATGGCGGGACCAGAACCACATTCATCCACAACTGAGATGCACGCGGTCCCATGTGGGATTCCGTAGACTTTTTCTAAATCAGCTAAATGTTCTCTGGAAGAATTATTGGCCAGGAAGGGTGACCGTGAAAAACTTGGCTGAAATCATCATTCAGATAGATCCTGGAAGCTACGCACAGAGATTTTCATGTTACCAAGAAAAGGGCTCCAAGTGCTGTTCAGAGCCGCAGAGGAAGGCAGTGCATGAGGTCTCAGTGGGCAGAACCCACGCTGGGGCACTACAGATGAAAGCAGAGGCCGGCCTAGGCCTCCTGCCTCCCTGCATTCGCTTGGACGAGCTACCCAGGCTCCTGGGTTTGGTTTTCTGTAGTAGCAAACCAATGAAGATACAAGCATTTTCTTTTGTTTTCATCTCCACTGGGAAGACCAAGCTTGCTTCAGAGAATCAACACACACACACACACACACACACACACACACACACACACACACAC
>NC_034592.1:86306694-86316976 GCF_900095145.1 Mus pahari | reverse complement strand
CCCCTCCCCTCCCCTCCCCTCCATCCCTTTCCATCTCTGCCACCTGCTGTCCTGTAGCAAAAGAGATGTCCACAGCCTCTTGGCCACCCTGAACTTCCCTTTAAGTTGAAATGTGGTTCCTGGAGATGAAATATCAGTGTCTGAGCTCTGCTTAACTGCCTCTCTGTTTATCCTTAGTCTCAGAATAGGATTCTTCCTGAAGGAAGGACGCCTTCCCTGTTGATAATGCTTCCCCTCCTCCTCAGGTTAATTTCTCTCAGGAAGGGGTAAATGTGAAGGGGAGGGTGCTGAATGAAACCATGTAAGGGAACCTTTATCTGCTTTGATCATAACTGCCTCCTCCTCCTCCTCCCCTTCCCCTCCCCATTCCTCTTCCTCCTCTGCTTTAAGACAGTTTTGTGTATCCCAGGCTGTCTTTGAACTCACAATATGGCAGAGAAGGACCTTAAATTCTTGATCTCCATGCCTCTACTTCCCAAGTGCTAGGGTTCCAGACATGTTCCCTATGTCCATTCTATGAGGATATGAGACTTGAACCCAGGGCTTTCAGCATCCTAGGCAAGCACTCTACCATCATAGCTTAGCTCTCTTTCTATGTAATGCACACGAGCTCCTTTACGGTACAGTTTTGTTTTGTTTTGTTTTGTTTCTGTAAATTAACCTCCCCTTCCAGCATCCAACAGAGCAGACAGCACAAACAGGCCTTGGATAAGAGCTGCTACTGAAGACCCATGACTAGCCTCTGCTCCGTTTCTGAGTTCGTTTTCAACTATGCTGCAGCAGCTGTCCAAGCAGGGTCACCTGTAGAAAAGACTCAGGGAACAAAGCCATTGGCTCCCTTGGGATCCAACTTCTACTGTAATGTTCCCCGCCTCAGTCATTATTTAGGGATGGTAGCGTGAAGCCTGAAGAATGGCTCCTTAAATTCCTTAACAGCACTTCCTCAGAAGATGCCTCCTGAGGGCTGGAAAGGCGGCTCTGTTCCCTGGTTGTGACCGCTCGCAGCCCTGGCAGAGGACCCAGCACACACATGAACCCCAGTTCCAGAGGACCCAGCACACACATGAACTCCAGTTCCAGGGCACCCTATGCCCTCTTCTGGCTTTCATAGACATCAAACACATACATGGTACACATACACGCATGCAGGAAAACACTTAAACACACATTTAAGAGGAAGATGCAGCCCAATTCTCCCTCTCTTGAGCAAGGTGGGCCTTAAGGATAGTTTCCCATGAATGGGATGTTGCAAAAGGCTGTTAATTTTGAGGCTATAAAAGACATGGATATGGCTATGGTGTTCTGGGGATCTTTCCATCAGCTCCTGGAGAGACCCACACGGGCACAGAGAATTCCTGCCCACAGATAATGAATGACCGACCATCTTGGGTGAAGATGCTAAGCCACCAGATGACTACAATCACAACCAAACCCTGCTTGTGATCTTGGGAGAGATTGTCAGCCATAGCCACTCAGCTCAGCTCTTCCCAGATTCCCAAGCCACAAAATCTAGGCTACAAATGTTTGCCTTAAACCACTAACTTTGAGGCAGCAACTTAGAATGCAGCAGTAGCTAACTTAGATGATTTGCACTCTTGAATATGTGTAGAAAAGAAGAGAGTGGAAAGGTTCTTCCAAGAAAGAGCTCTTGTATTCTAGAATGGAAAACAGAACTTGGCTCACCATGGGGATGTGGGGTGTGGGGCATGGGTGTTTATGAAGTCAGTGCACATATGTACAAAGGAACCCAGAAGAACTTTCTAATCCTCTAGAAGAAGAAAAGTGGGCAGCTTGAATCCCAGAGCAGGGTCCTGCCTGCTTCTCCTTGCTGTGATGGAGTAATGACAAAAAGCAACTTGAGGAAGGCCTTGTTTGGGGTCACAGTCCCAGAGGCACATAGCACACTGGGGCAGGACAGGAGGACTGGGACAGCGGACAGGGAAAGCATGGTGGCAGAGTGAAAGTCCTTGGCCCACACACTCAGGACACACAGCATGAACAGAAAGGAGGGCTGAGATGTAAAACCTTAAGGCTTGTCCTCCAGGAAGGCTCTACTTCCTAAAGGTTCCACAACTTCCCCAAAGAGAGCTGCTAACTGGTGACCACGTGTTTGATCATATGACCCTTTGGGGGAACATTTCACATCCAAACTAAAACATATAGAGAGACTTTTACCCTAGATTTGCATCCACCCAACTTGTGAGAACTAACTTTTTCTTGTTTGTAAGCCACTGAGCCTGTGGTATTTTGTTACAGTAGCAGAAACTAAGGTGGGAGAGGGAGCTGATCTTGGGAATCTCATGTTTGCAGACTTCTCTGTAACTCTCAGGCAGCCCTAAATGAACTGTGAACATCAGGGTTCAGCCCAGCTTTAAGTAGCCCTATATAGATTAATGTATTTAATGTATTTAATCCTCACAACCACTCTGTATGATCATCCCAGCTCTGTGAATGAAGAAACCAAAACACTGAGCAATTCAGCAACTCTTCAGGCAGACACTTCCCTATAGAAAAAAAGGCCCTGGGCTCAGATGAAGGTTCACTTCCTGATGCTATTTGAGCAGATGTTATTTCACTTAATCCCAGATATAACCCAGCCAAGAATAGATCAAGGCCTCCTCTTTTTAAAGATAACAAAAGTGAGACCTGGGGAGCTTACAAGATTTGCTTGGGTCCCACAGGAAGTGGCTGGTGTGGATTTCACAGCCTCCTTTTCCACAGCACCCAGCTCCCTCCTGTTCCCACCATGCCCTTGAGACTCTTGGCTTCCCACGTGTGTTTGCCAAATCCAGAAAATCCACAGGGCCCTGGCCAGATGCCTAAACGAAAACTGAGGTGACAGCCTTGAATTCACATGTCCCCAGACACCCATCAGCAGTTTCCTGCACCCAAATCCATGTGCTTCCAAGGCTGTCTTGGAGAGAGAGAGAAAGAGAGAGACAGAGACAGAGACAGACAGAGACAGAGACACAGAGACAGACAGACAGAAAGAGAGAGGAGACAAAGCAAGCTGAGGGGCAGAGGATGCTGGGGCAGTCAAGCCAGCCACTGGGAACCCAGAAGCACTTGTCCCCGAGCCCTTCTTGAGGACAGGGCTGCCTCTAGGCCTGGGAGATGGAAGAGAGGTCTCACCTGACTGTCTGCTAGGAAAAGGACCACTCCAGAGGAAGTCAGGCTAGCCCCGGGACAGGCTTAAATGAGAGGAATGATCGGATTCCAGCATATCCAGAGGCAGTGTTACCACCAAAGGTTACACAGCTGTCTGTGGTCTGTGCTCCTCAGTCTGGTGAAATAATCTGGGATGGTGTCAAGCGTGGAGAAGGATGCAACACAACCACAATTCCGGTAAGAGTGTAATATGGCACCTTCGCCTTGAAAGTGGGCTAGGAAGGATGTCTACCACTGTTCAATATACAGTGGCTATAAAATCTAGTCATTCCATGCTTAGGTAGTAATGTAAGATAAGTGAAGGCTTACACACACACACACACACACACACACACACACACACACACACACACACGCCCCACTTCAAACAACTATACCATATACATTTTTAGAGCATCTTTATTTGTATTTGTTTTAAACTAGAAACAGTTCAAAGTCCATCAACTGGTGAATTCATTAAAAAGTTATGGTATATCCATTCAGTGAAGTATTGCTGGCACTGAGAAAAACAAAAACAAAAACAAAAAAACTCTACTGGTACAACAATATAAACATCTATCCTCTCTTTCCTTGAGGCAGTGCTTCACCATGTAGCCATGGTTGGTCTGTAACTCACTATGTAGACCAGGGTGGGCTGGAACTCAGAGAGAGCTGTCTGTCAAATCTACCTGAAATGCAGCATGCTGGGCACAAACGCCAGAGTAAAAGATTGTGTGCTACCTAATTTATACAAGAATTATAGGGAGAGTAAAGATGGGCAGTCGCCCAAGGATCTGTTCGTTTACTATGTTACCAGCTGGAAAATAGGCATAGAGGGATTCTCTATAATTTTGTAAATCTAAAGATTTTAAAAACCTAAAACTATGTCAATTTTTTCCCCTATTTATCAAGAGGCAGTTTTTAAAAATCTCCAGAGTAGGATACAGTGTTTGCAGTACATATACCCAATAAAGAGGTAATTTCCAAAGCCAGCAAAAAGGCTCAGCATGTGAAGATGCTTGCCACCAAGCTGATGGCCTGGGCTCAGTCCCGGGGACCTATGTCATGGAAGGAGAGAACCAACTTCTGAAAACTGTCCTCTGAACTCCACCTGAGCTCTGTGGCATATGTGCCATGCTTCCACACGCAAAATAAACACAATAAAAATGCATTTCTGCATTATGTAAGGATTTACAAATTAATAAGAAATCTATACGGAGGAATATATGTACATTATAAAGACACAAATGTACACCCATCTTTAAAAAAATTCAACATAAAAGAACAAATTTCTTTAAAGCACCTCGTAAAATACGGACAGACACAGAAAGTACGCAGTTTTGTTAGTCATCAGGGATATGCAAAACAACAGCACAGTGAGATGCTGCCAGAGACTTAAAAGAACTTTTATAATTAAGAAACAATAATCCCAAGGTCTGTTAAGGATCTAAGTTGATACAGGGCTTTCATACGCTTTGGTGGAAGTCTGTTTTGGAAAATTCTACCAACCATGAAAATTTGTGTGCCTTCTGCTTCTGGGTATACATAACTAAGAAAATAGAAGACATATTTACCAAAAGAAATGTACAGAGATGTGATGACAGTGTTATTGGTGATGTCCCAAACAGACAGGAATCAAAGGACAATAAACACTGTTGCACGTGTAGTACAGACTAGTATGTAATAGTGAAAATGGAGACACCACCACCATTCAGGATGTGCTAGCCCAGCTTGGCTTAAACATAGCAGCCCGCAGAATTCATTAGATGACAGAAGCTAAAGAGCAGTCACCTCAGGGAAGGGACAGATGACAGAGAGGGGACCCTATATAGGTGGATTCTAATGCATCAAGGTCTAGAACTTTCCTCATATATGCTACACTTCAAAAATGCTCAGTTTCTAGTCTTTTGGAAGGTGGGCAATAGAGAAATAAGAGTATTTTTATATTATTTGAAATCCCTCAGTTTTGAACACAATCTATGCAAAGCACTTCTGTGTTGGGGAGTTCTTTTGTAAGTTTGATGTTTCCAATTACGTGCGTGTCTATGTGGGAACATACGCATGAGTTCACAGCACTAGAGGCGACCAGCGGAGTGCACAGGAACCCCTGGTAATGAGATTACAGTCAATTGTGAGCCAGAGGATGTGGGTGATGGGAACCAAACTCCAGTCCTCCTTAAGGGCTGAGTGTCTCTCGGATCCTAGGCCAGCCCTTTGAAATGTGGATATGATGGAAAATTCCGAGGCTGCAGCAGTGAAAGCACCCTAAGCGACTGTGAAAAGTAAACAGTCACAAAAGTCACAGATGACAAACCAACCTCACCTGGTGCAGATCCAAAAGCAAACAACAGAATTTAGCTTCCGAGAAATCAAGCTGAGAAGGTGAAAAATGCATGTTTTATAAGATAATCAAAGCACCATGCCCACCGCGACTGCAGAAGGCGCCTTTTCAGAAAGAGAGCCACGGGTTGCTTTGATGGGCAAGGATGAGGGACAGAAAAGATGCTCTGCATAATGAAAGGGCATGCCATCCAACAGATGAGAATTCCCTTGGACATGAAATGCAATCAAGTCAAGACCCATATTTTATCTCTGCTGGAGGCAGTCTTATTTGTTAGTAAAGTGCTGGGATAATCAACCATTGTTCTCCCTGCCAGGACTGTCAAAACAAATACGAGCTTCTTTGCTCTGTGCTAAAAACGGCTAGCCTTTGGAGAGCAGCTGGGCAGAAAGCAATCTTGTTCCATTTCAGTACATTTTCCCCAAGTATTAGGCTGTCCGAATGCAGCCCACATCAAAGCATCCCCAGCACCCACTGCAGGGACAAGGCTGTCATGAGAACACTTCCTATCAAGCAGGACACACAATGCAGTCATGCTAACCTCATCCCTCCCCATCAAAAGAAGGGAAGACTTTGAAGCATTCAAAGGCTACCCGAAGCCTCATTCTTTGAGGAGCCTTTGATAAACATAAATTATACTGTTCCTAGACTTGCAGAATGCTGTGTATTGATAAGGTTAGATGGGGGGATTAGACATGATCTATGATCTCATGGCTATGGGTACCACCACTGCCTCTGGGACATCCCTTTAGCATCTGCAGGATTAGCTTTCCTGTCAGTGAGTCTGCTATCATCTGAACCTGTCTTGTTTGTGTATTGGTGATTTGCATTCATTACAAGGAACGGCAGCCTGGGTGCAGGTGGTCAGTATGGGGATGCAGGTGGCTAAAAGTTAAAAATCAACTCAATGATTTTAAACAAAAAAAACATTGGATTTAACAGTCAACCAGTGTTGCCAAAAGCTCCAGTTCTTTCTGCTGCTGGGGTCCTCATCTGAAGACCCCTGGTGGCTCTGACATCTGGCTTTCCTTTCAGCTGTGAAAAAAAAAAAACTGGAACTCAGAGCTTTCAACTGTGAGCATCTTCTCACTAGGGAGAAAAGTCTTTTGTGTAGAAGACCTCCCAGCAGATGGAGCACCATGAGTCATGGCCAGAACTAAGGCACATGCCTGTGTCTACAGCAGTCACTGAAAAGGAGAACAGGGTCACACTGCAAACACTGGAGTAATTCATTCTTTCGTCCTCCTGTGCTG
Organism: Mus pahari; assembly: GCF_900095145.1. Taxonomy (NCBI): domain Eukaryota; kingdom Metazoa; phylum Chordata; class Mammalia; order Rodentia; family Muridae; genus Mus; species Mus pahari. Next base: position 86,310,235 of record NC_034592.1, on the reverse strand, counting down.
AGGTCAGAGCCTGAGGTCTCTGCATAAGTGCTGCACCCCTAAGCTATATCCCTAACCCTGAGGGATTGGGCTCTAAACCTAGGCATAAGATGGTCCTTCTATGACTGACCCGGAGAAGGAAGGGACAGCCACGTGGGTGTGCAGTGTTGTCAGCTAAGAATAAAGGAGAGCAAGGCTGTTTTGCAAGCCACCATTTGTGTCTTCTTCAACTAGGACATGGGATAAGTCTGAGTAAATGGAACTTTCAGCTTCACCGGGGAATATGCAAATTTTTTATTGCAGCTCTGGTGATTTTAAACTACTCTGACATTTATTAATTTCCTGTTTCTACTATTATGCAGAGCAAAACGGCATCTCTGGTATGTTGACATCTAAGGACGTGCCCTGCTTCATGCCCTTAGAAAACTCCTCTGGTTCCTAGCCTCAGAATCTCCCAAGCTAACCCACAGTCATGTTTGTGCAGCATGATCAGCTCCCTAGCCAAAGGCAGTTTGGAGCCAGGATGGACAGTGGGGTGTGGCTGGGCCAATCAGCTTCTCTTCTTGGGGAATTTGGTAAGAGGGCAACATCCAGCTGCCTCCTGTTCTTCAAATGTGATGGAGCCTACAGTAATCCTAGAAGCACGGGGGGTTGTTTTTCTGCCATTTGGGATGAGAATGAAAAGTCGATGTTTGAGAAAATGAATATGGAGTAGACACAAACAAAAAACCAGAAATGAGCTATCTCCAGAAGACAGACAGACAGACACATAGACACACAGAGACACAGATACACATACACAAAGAGAGACACACACAGACACACATGTAGATGCACACACACACACACACACAGACACAGTCAAGCATGCACCCACACACTTTTGCACACACACGTGCACATACTTTTGCACACTCATGCACACACTCATGCACACACTTTTGCACAATTCCAAGCTAGTTTAGAAGCGTTTATAGACTGTTTAGCAAAAAAGACCCCTATATGCCACATGGGGGCACAAATGTCCTATATCAGATCTATAACCCAGGGCCTGGCAGAATGTTAGGGTCCTCATTAAAGACTTCCAGATCTCATTTTACAGATCTCCATGTATGAAAAGCAAGGAGAGTCACACCTGTCAAAAATTTACCTCTCTGATGACAAAGGTTGCCTCTGATCAGTTGAAACCCTCCCCCTTGCTCAGTTTCTAAGGCCCTAAATAGCGTTCCACAAAACACTCAGCCGCAACATACTGCATTGCGTGTTGTGTTGTGTCTTGAAAGGGTGGGAGTAGGATTTGTGTATTGAGTTCCAACTGTTTGCTTTTCATGTGTTGTTGAGTTGAAACCTCACCCCATGCTGGGTACTGATCATTATAAAACCATTTTATCAGCAAGGAAGCAGAGCCTCAGAAAGCACATTGATTTGGCTAAAGTCACACGGCTAGAAAGACGTGAAGGAAGGTTGCACATGCAGGTTTGGTTGTCGTGACATGGCTGATTTCACTCCTTCCAGTTGTTTGACAGGGGGCCAGGTGCTTTGACTAGGTGTTACTTAGTTGCTTTTCTCACGGTTGTGATAAAATGCCTGATTAAAACAACTTTAGGAGCTCCTGGCTCACAGTTTTAAGGGACACAGTTGATCATGGTAGGGAAGCACCGTGGCAAGAGGATGGGACGATCTGACTATATCGCACCGGCAATCAGAAAGAGATGAATGGCATTGATCTTTGCTCCTTTCTTACTCATAGGTTTAGGATGCCAATGCATGGGATGAGCCACCAGCATTCAGGGTGGGCTTTCTCTCCCCAACAAAACATCTCTAGAAAGATACTCTCAGAAGTGTGTCCTCTAGGTAATTTCAAATCTAGTCAGGTTTACAAGGAATTTAGCTAAAATTCCCTATTAAATAAAAACTGGGTGGCTGATGTCCAACTCAGGCATTAGATTTGTGCAACGCATGATATCTTCAGGGCTGGTGTGGTGTGTGTGTGTGTGTGTGTGTGTGTGTGTGTGCATGTTGGATGAATGTGGTAATCTGCTAGCACTTCTGCATTTTCTAAGCTAAGCACTGCTGCATTCAGTAGGAGCATATGATAGCAATCTTTAACATCTTATTTATAATGGTGGGAGAAAAAAAGGCAAAGAAGGTGAGGGGGCCCAGATGTTCAAATGGACTCAGAGCACGCTGCCACCATCTGGCTCTGCCTTTCTCAGCAGTGAACATTTGGAAACATTGATTTCTCTTGACTAATTAAAAGGGATTGGAGTTGTAGAATTTTGGCTTTGTTTCTTTGTCTCCTCCCATCTTTCAACTACTGGGGTTTACATTCTGATGCTGCCAGTTAGTAAGAAGGCTGCATACAAAACAGCCAGCATGGGAACCTGTCAGGATGAGAGTAGAGCAGCGCAGGAGAAACAGTCCCTCCATGTGGCTCATCCCTGGCCAAGCATAGTCCAAATCAACCTTCCTCAACTCTTGATACCCATCCAACATCATAGAGCCTCCCATCTCCAATCCAGAATATATAGCAAGCCAGGTTGAAAAACAATGTTATCTTCTTTTGCTACTGCAAACTCTTTTCTGCCTATTGGATGCTTTGTTACATTTAGATTTTAACAAAAGAAAAACTCTCATGGTTGAATTGTTTCCCTTTATTACAAAGAGATGTTACAGGCTTGTTTAATTCATTGCAGCTTTACAGATGGAAAGAGCAGAAAGAAGACATTTGGTTTTGAGTGTTAAACACTGTCAGGGGCACTTCCTATAAGCCTTGCCAAGGTTGAGGCTGTCTCCGAGAATACAGACTACAGGAAAATGTCTATTAGTCAAAATGTCCTAGGGAATGGGAGATTCCAGGTTATCTCAGAGCTAACCAGAAAATCCTTTTCCCACCAAGCCTTGATACTGGAAAGCGTGGTGAAAAGAATGTGTTGAGTTTCCTGACTTTAGAAGCATAGCTTACCCTAAATTGTAATCGAAAGCATTTCTGATAGTAACAGGTCAGTCAGCCTGGACCCCAATTCCTATTGTCTAAAGAAAAAGAAAGCAAAACATAATAGGAATCAGGTAGAATTCATACTTGGCCCTACGACCCTGCTCAAGCTTTTGAAATGAGCCTTTTCCTCTCCCTATTTTGTTCCTTTCTCCTTGTATATAGAGGAGGAAAAGAAGTTTGCCAGATTGGATGTTTTCTTATATAAATTCCAGTTAAGTCTAGATTTTAAGCCAGACAAAGTGGGATAGTCATGTAATTCCAGTTAATCAAGATGCTGAGGCAGAAGGGCATGAGTTAAGACCAACCTGAGCTACATAGCGAAGTTTCATTTAGTGAATTTAATTTTTTCATTAAGTTGTTATATATACCAAACCAACAACATATGTTTGTGGAATCCATCCTTCTCCACCCAGTCTTCCATCAATTGTATGGAGACCTAGAGAAGTCAGTCTATCCCTCAGCAGCTTCTTCCTTCTCCTTCATTGCCAGAGTACAGACTGACAAATCAATCTCTCTCTCTCTCTCTCTCTCTCTCTCTCTCTCTCTCTCTCTCTCTCTCTCTCT
>NC_034592.1:86305185-86306243 GCF_900095145.1 Mus pahari | reverse complement strand
CTATGTGGGATATTCTCATTCAAACCATCACAGTGTGTGTGTGTGTGTGTGTGTGTGTGTGTGTGTGTGTGTGTGTGTGTGTGTGTGTGCGCGCGCGCTCGCAATCAAATAAGAATATCAAGTGATCTATTTATCTGCAGGATATCACTTTGTGCCTTATTCTTTTGGGATAAGACCACCTCCTAGAAACTAGGATGGAGGTTAGCAAGTCCTAATGACAGGACTCCTACCTCCTGCCTTAGCCTTTAGGGCTCTGTCATTACAAACAGGCGTGGACAAACCTGGCTTCTTACAGGAGTGTGGGAATCCAAGCTCGGGTCCTCATGCTTTCCTAGCGCATGCCCTTACCCGCTGAGCCTCCTCCATATTCTGAAGTTTGGTAATTTCTTCCTAAATCCTTGACACTGTCTAGACTGGGCTTCCCAACCTTGACAGTGACTCATTGGGTCAGTTATCTAACACCTTGCTGTAGGATGCTGTTCTGAACCCTGCTGGCCATGAGCAACATTTCTGCCTTCTACCCACTAGATGCCAGCATCACTCCCATCACCTCAAACAAAACAACCAGAAACTCTCCAGACATTATTAAATGTCCCCTGATGGGCAAAATTGCTCCACATTGAGAATTACTTGTCTAGACACAGACACAGGTGTCCCTTCTCTTCCTGTTGTCAAGTCTGAGTTCTCTTGACCCTGACTGGTAACTTCATAAAATGTTTCCAGAGCGGTTTCTTTGAGGAACCACAGTAATCCTCTGGTGAAAGTAAACTTTTGACTTGAGCAGTATACAGAGGCCCTGTGAAAACAAGACCAGGGGCTGGGCTTTGTAGAAGACAGCAAATCTACTTTCTGCACTTGTTCTGATTTGAGTTATAAATACTGAATTTTCAGTCTTCTAAAGACTCCTGTGGTACACTGTCTCTGAAGCTGACTTCTGTGTCCTTCTGGGGAGCATTCACCCCAATGTGGCCCCCTTGCTCTGCTGCCCCCCACCCCCGTGGTGTCTCAAACGCTTTTTTTTCTTTTCTTTTCCTTTTCCTTTTCCTTTTTTTTTTTTT
>NC_034592.1:86248120-86304546 GCF_900095145.1 Mus pahari | reverse complement strand
GAGGGAGAGGGAGAGGGGGAGGGGGAGGGAGAGGGGGAAGAGGGAGCAAGTGTGCTAACTAGGAATGCCATGGGCTTTTGAAACCTCAACACCAGCTGCCAGTGACACACCTTCTCCACACCTTCTAATCCTTCTACCAACTGGGGACCAAACATTCCAATATATGAGTCTATGCGCAGGGGGGGGGGGGTGCATTATCATTCCAACCATCACACCCATGTTTTCTTTTAGGCACAGGAAGTATGACTATAAATATATAGCCATCCATTGTTATCTGGGTTGGATAGACCCCTCAGGATATGTGTTTGTTAGTGTGTCTACTCATAGGAGTGAGGGTACCCTCAGAGGCCACAAAAGGGGTTTCAGATTCCCTGAACGTGGAGTGGAGGTGAGTTGTTCTACACGGGGGCTAGGAAGTAACTCTTGGTCCTCTGGAAGAGCATCACAGTACTCTTAACTGCTGTAGTAGCCTTTGGTGTAGCCTGCGGGCCTCCTCATTTATGGTATTTATAGTCGTTAGACTATCTTATACTGTCTTTAGATGGAGTACAACACCTAATGTAATATAAAAGCTGTGTGAGTATTTATGTCATAGAGCTTAGTGAGTCATGGAATGCTTAAAAAACAAAGTCTATGTTTGTCCAGTACAAAAGCAACTATCAGTAACCAGACTACATTTTCTATGTAAAGTTTGTTGAATGCATAGATATGGAGACCATGGCTGGGGTGCCCAACTGTTCTCTGTAGGGAAAACTGTCCTGTACAATGAGGCTGTGGCTAATCCAGTTCTTCTGTATTCTGTATGCAGGACTGCACTGAATGGTCTTTAAACATAAATATTTTCACACATGACTGAGCAGGACTTTCAGTTAAAATTGAGGGAGAGAAGTACAAGGTCAAAGGGCATGGATTTCTAAGGCTCAATACGTACTCTCAAATCACCCCGGGAAGGTTGTTTCCATTTTCAGTCTTTATTGGCAATTCTTCTGACGGGCTTCCATCTTGTTCTGTCGGCCCTCAGGCCAGTGGAGACATTTCCCATAGGACTTTCCTCAGATATGTCACTGTAATCAGATCTGCTGTGAGATATCTGTCAACAACCTATCTAGGACCATCTGTCAATGGCAACTCTAATACATTTTGAGAAGATGCTCATGCACATGCCAAAAGTTACATTTGCAAATGAATTGGGTTTTTAATCAGTTAGGTTGCAAAATTGAACTGTGTTAATGACATGTGACATTCTTAGTACAATATCCAGAGACTCATGTAGGAACACCTCCTTGTACAGCTAAGGTCAGATTTCAAGAGAGGGCAGGTGGATCCCCTTTCATGTGAATCCTCTGCTGCTTACCCAATTCCAACCACAATGCAAACAGCAGCAAGACTTACTTACCAAGTCTTAGCTCGAGGGGACTTTGGAGAAACACAAGGAAAACACAGAATTTAAATTCAGGGCTGAGAACCTAAGTGCACATAGCACTGTAGTCTGGCCACCACACACATGGCTGGCACCTTGCAGTAGATTTTAATTCTACACTAGGAAAGGATCTTTGACCCAAACAAATAAATATGACCATTTATGTATTCCTGGGATGTGGAAAGGGCTCACTTTCTCCTCCTATGTGAAAAGGTTCAAGAAATTAAAAGTCACAGTATGGTTATAGGTTCTAAAGTAATTCTTTTAAACTGACTTTTAAAGGCCTCAAAGGTAATTTGGTTATTTGGCATGTGTCATATTTTAAAGGCCTGCGATTGCTCAGTTTTAACCCCTTTCCAAATTCTCTCTGATCATTCCCCATGCCTGAAGAATTAAGAAGCTCACACTAGCCTTTTACTTCCAAGAAGCTGGAAATATATTTTCAAGTGTTCAATGAACTAAGGTTGTCTTTGCCTTCAAATAGCAGAAGTACTTATAAGTCCTGTGGTTGTTAGAATAAAAAATGCCCTCCATAGGCTCATATATACGAAAGCTTAGTCTTCAGAGAGTGGCACTACTTGAGAAGGATTAGGAGATGTGGCCTTATTAGAGTGGGTGTGGCCTTATTAGAGTGGGTGTGGCCTTGTTCGAGGAAGTGTGTCACTGGGGGATGGGATTCAAGGTTTCAAAAACCCAAGCTAAGCACAGCATCCCCCTCTCTTACTGATGCCTACAGATCCAGATGTAGAACTCTTAACTATCTCTCAGTACCACGTCTACTTGTGTGCTCCCAGGCTCCCTGCCATGATGATGTGGACTATGGACTAAACCTCTGAAACTACTAAAAAGCCCCAACTACATGCGGTTTAAAAACAAGAGTTGCCGTGATCATGGTGTCTCTTCATAACAATAGATTAGTGACCAAAATGGGCTCTCTCCATTCTCTCCCACTGGTTAGTTGAACCACTCTGACATGTCACAGCATAAGTCCCCTGGTCTGCAGCCTAGTTCTTAGCTTGCTGGACCAGACCATCACCAAAGCTAGGGTAGGTGGAAACCTTAAAGAACATAAAAATAGACAAAAATCAAGCTTCTTAGCAGTTACTCAATGAAGCACCCTGGAAAAACAAGCCTGAGACAAACTGCTTCTGACCAAAGTGCTTTAAGTAAGGATGGGCTGCTCCTAGCTCAAGCATCTGAGGTAGAACTCTCACAGATAACCTGCTTGAGATCGTAAGAGTGGCCAACCACGTGGCAAATAGCTTAGACAAAGGTGACAAATGCCCCCTATCCCTTCCCTTAATTGTCTAGATCTTGTGACAAAGTTCCCTGAATAAAAGCAGCTTCAAGGATGAAGGGGTGTATTTTGACTTTCAGTTTGAAGATATAGCCCAGTGGATCTTAACTGGTGGGTCACCACCCCTTGGGGGGTCAAACAGCATTTCTTAGGCTTATCATATCAGACATCCTGTATATCAGATTAGGATTCATACCAGTAGCAAAATTATAGTTAGGAAGTAGAAAGGAATTGATATTATGGTTGAGAGTCACCACAGCATAAGGGGCTGTTGTATTAAAATGGTCACAGCATTAGGAAAGTTGAGACTCGCTGGTATGGCCCTTCATGATGAGAAGTCATGGACACAGGAGTTGAAGGCAGCTTATCACAAGGCTCCCACATGCATGGAGCAGAAGACAATAAATGTCAGTGCTCAGGTCGATTCTTCACATGTACTCCATGATCCACAGCCAGGGAAGGATGCTGCCCATCTTTAGGATGGTTCTTCCTGCTTCAATCAGCCTAAAGAAGGTAATTCTTCACAGACCAGACTAGAGGCTAACCTAACCTAGATAATCCTTCATGGGTATGCCCAGAACTTTGTTTCCTGTGTGATTCTAGATCCCATAAAGTTGATGACCAATATTAATATCACACTGATATGTGATAAAGACCACAAATCTGAACCAAAACAAGCAATAATAAATACCCTGGTCCAATTCACACTAGCCAGAGCTACACCCATATGGTTCTAAAAAGCCAGGCTGGTCATTCATCCAGAACTTTGCACAGTGAGAGATAAGTGTCAGGCCCACTCTAACTTGAATTTGTGCTATGGTTATTGCTTCCTTGGAAGCATCTGCTGATAGACAGGTCAAACTAAGGATTTAGGTGTCTCCATACACCATACCTCAGCTAAAAATATTGTGTCATTGAGATGATATGGGATGCATTTAAAAAGCATGGTAGCCACAACCAGATCTGGATGACTTTTATCGAGGGATCAACCTGTATTTGTGGTCACCATAAGACAGTCCCAGGCAACAAGTAAATAATAAAATGGATGGATTTTCCCATGCCATCAAGATGTCAGTTTTAGCTGGAAGGAAATGGAAAAGCTAATGGCTTTAAAAGTAGACGCTGAAAGGTCTGCTCTTTCCTGATAAACTGAAGCAAAGTGAACAGCCTCGAGTGAGGTGCCTGCCTGCCCAGGAGCCTCTGCTCTTACTTTCGGAGATTTTCCTTAGTTTTTCCTGGTAGAAGTAAATAGCTTTCCCCAATGTGAGGCATGGAAACCTGACCCAAGCCAGTGAGCTGAGAACATGTATTAAATAAGTAGGCTTAGTTTCCAGAAACTGATTTGGAGGATGAAACCCTGCCCTGGGTATCCACTGTCTATCTTGTCCCCTTCAGGGCTTGTGTGTCACATCAGTGTTTCCTGTTAGGTTAGAGTCTCCTTCTCAGAATTCCCATGAAATTATCCTTATTCTTCAGATTGGCTCAAGTTGTTATATAATTATCATCATTCGAGTCCACGGGATTACAATGCCCTGGTTTGCTTCAGACTAAATGACCTGACGTACTCCAGAGCCAGGGCTGTGATTCAGTACTGAGAAGGAGGATCTGTGGGTGGGATCATCAAAAGAAGGGAGATTAGGTTCTGTGTAGTCAGTAATATCCAGCATGGCTCAAGTTTGCCAGCCCTGATTCAAAAGCCAGGGGATTTCTGATCCCAAGCATTGGATACGGGCTACTCTAACTCCCAGCCTTGGAAAGTTCTTCACTGTTACCTTGAGAGATACAGCTCAACGGGTAGTCTGATTGCTATACAGGCTGTGCACTCCACCATAGTAAATGGAAAATAAATAGACAATAAGGAAAAAGGAAAGTGGCAAGAATAAGCCTGCCAAGGGAATGATTTTTGAGGAAGAAAAAAGAGAGAGAGAGAGAGAGAGAGAGAGAGAGAGAGAGAGAGTATGAGAGAGCTGGGGCGATGCCGCAGTCATCAGGAAGTGCTTGCTTGGTGCAGCAAGCATGAGCACCCCAGGTCAGCCCCCAGAACCCATGTGCAAAGGCAGGTGTGGTGTCCCAAGATTTTAATCTTTTTTTTTTTTAAAGATTTATTTATTTATTATATGTAAGTACACTGTAGCTGTCTTCAGACACTCCAGAAGAGGGCGTCAGATCTTGTTACGGATGGTTGTAAGCCACCATGTGGTTGCTGGGATTTGAACTCTGGACCTTTGGAAGAGCAGTCGGGTGCTCTTACCCACTGAGCCATCTCACCAGCCCCCAAGATTTTAATCTTAATGCTAAGGGGTTGGAGGGTGCAAATATGTGGATGCCTAGAGCTCCCTGCTCAGGCAGCTAATCAGGAAAAAGTGAAAGACAGTCTCAGAAAAACAAAACAAAGCAAAACAACAACAACAAAAAACAGGGTAAAGCATGATTAAGGAAAGCAAGGGAGGTGGCCTCTGGAATCTATACTCTAACTCATATGTTCATGCAAACCTATAGACATGACCTACACACACATGAACATACACACACCCATCTACGTGTACATTCACACACATACAATCCATGCACATACACACACATACACATCCATGCACATACACAAATATATACACACATGCACACACACATACACATCCATGCACATACACAAACACACCCACACATGCACACACACATACATATACCCATGCACATGTACACACACACACACACACACACACACACACACACAGAGCACTGGAATGAGGGCTGCCACCATTTCCCCTCACAGGGCAGCCCACCCACACATGAACTGGATCAGGAATGTTGATACAGAACTCTCCTTCCGACAAGACTCATTGTTCATGCAGATGCTTCCGTGTGCTTCTCTCCCTCAAAGCTGCAGGTGAACACATAGGTCCTCCTCTGACACTCTATGGAAGTCGGGGATGGAATGAAGCAAAAGTGGTGGTCAGAACAACCATTGTTCTCCCAAGTAGACTAACCAAGCCCTTGTTAACCCACTGCCAACCTGACACTTGTCTGGGAGAGGTCCCATTGGATAGAGGGTTGTAAACAGGAAACTTGAGACACCCATTCATCCTTTGTTATTTATTGTTTCTGGGCAGCTGTGGGATGTTTGCTTGCAGCCTGTGCCCAGGGTTGTGCCATCATGGAGCACTGAGCGTGCAAATCTCTAAGGCGGAGTACCCTGGGGACAAAGGACACTTCTTCCAAAGACAGTGCAAGAGGAGGCTCACAGATGAGCTGACAGCCACTGTTCAGTAGGTGGTAAACTGGCAGGGTAATGTGACTAAAGACTAGTTTTTATATTTTGGGCAGATAAACCAAGCAGCAGACCAGGCCAAGGTGTTCCACGTGGGAGAGGTTTATTATGCAGGAGTGGGGGAGCAGCGAAGTGGGTAGAAGGGTAGAGAAGAGCAGAGAGGAGGAGGAGAAAAAGGGGAAGGGGGAAAAGAAGAAGAGAAGAGAGCAGGGGTAAAGAGAGGAGGAGAAGAGGAAGAGAGCGAGGAGGGGGTGATCCCCTAATTTATACGGAGAATGACATCACACCAATGAGGGTGAGGACTGAGCCAGGTGAGTTGTGGGATTGAGGGTCGTTGTCCTGGCAACGCAGGTCTAGTGTCACGTGGTTGGGTCAGGCCTTGGAGTGTCCTGGTGCTAACATTCCTCCCTTCTTGTTATTATAAAAAGAAGAGGAGAAAAAGAGAAGGGAAACCAATGGTGAAGAGGGAATAGGGGCGTCGTGTCTCTTAAGCTACTTCCTGCTGTTTAGGGGCGTCGTCACTTTTCAGGGTATAACTGATCTTCACCATCGGAGTTTGTATGGCAATCATCTGAATCAGGTTCTCCTATGGACAGTGATTCTTTTGTGGGCAGCGGCTGGTAATCCTGTAACAGGAGCTGAATAACAGTTTGGTTAGAAATTTTTTTTGTACTCATTTCTGAAGGAAGGTAGAGATAAGATTGATAAAACAAGGAGCGAATAATAATGGCAGGAAAATGACCAAGAAAGGTGTTATGAGTGGAAGGATCCACTTCCATATGGGGTTTTCAAAGGTACCAGAACCAGATGTCTCACGGTTGGCTGAAGTCTCTTATGTCTGCCTGTAGCTCCTGGATTTTATTTTTTTACTATCCCAGATTGGTTGACGTAGAAGCAGCATTCTTCTTGTAGGAATAAGCAAAGGCCACCCACCTTCTTTAGCTGTCAGGAGGTCTGGTCCTTGCTGGTTTTGAAGCACCACGGCTGCCAAAGAATCAATCTGCTTTTGGATAGTAAGCACGGTTTACACCAAAGAGAGGAACAGAGGTGAGGTACGGGGTCATAACAGCACTAGAGTTAGGGCAGCTAACGAAGGGTGAGGTAAGGTTACTTGGTAGCACCAGCGGAGAAGATGTAACTGACACTTGCGAACTAGTTCTGGGAGGTATGCACAGCCAGTAATCTTTAAAGCGCCCAGGTCTGGTAACATTAAGGAGCTGGTAGGCTGAAGTCAAGGTCTGAAGCAACAGGTGGAATGACAAGTTAGTATTATTTATTAGGGGTGAAGTCAGGGAAGTAAGAACCTTGGAGGAATGCTTGATTATCTCTCCTACCTTTTCTATGTCTAGAGGTGGAGCAATTGAGATTTACTTTCTCTGAATATGGATGGTACTTACTGGGGAACTAGAATCTGAACTCAGTCATTGCAATGGTTATCCATATGAACGCTTCAGGCAAGCCTAGGACTTTACCTGGATCTGTCTGTCAACAAGAGAATTACCATTTACATCATCTCAGAGATGTCCCGTGGGTGAGACCTCGATGCTCAGTTTCACAGCGTTCTCACAGCTGGACACAATAGTCAGTCAGCAGCAGAGTTCTCAAAACCTGAGTTCTCCTTTCTTTGGATTGCAAACTCTATGAGGCTGGAGACTTCAGAGTGTCTGCTCTTTACTGTATCTCTGTCTAGACCTGGGATGCATAGATTTGTTTGAGCAAACAGACAAAAGGGTAAAATAGCCTTAGCTTAAACTCCACAGACAACTCCAGACTCGCAGCCCAGCCCGGCCCCCTAGCTTATTTCCTCCGTGAAGATGAACTGGGGAAGCTTGGACCTGTATTCCCTCCCTGCAGCTTTCTCAGGTCTCTATTCTGGAGCCAGCCACCCCTGCTCACATGGCTCTAAGAACGAAGTGTGGTCTATATCAGTTTGGTGGAGGGGAAGAAACTAAAGGTTTCTTCTAATGATAATGATAATGATAATAATAATAATAGTAGTAATAATCATAATAATAACAATAGCAGCAGCTGGAGAGGTGTTGGCTCAGCAGTTAAGAGCACTTGATGCTCTCTCTGTCAGGGAGCTGGAGTTGGGTTTCTAGGACCCACATCCTGCAGCTCACAACTGCCTACGCTCCAGTTCCATGGGATCTGATGCCCTCTTCTGGCCTCTGAGGGAACCCGAGCGTAACACACACACACACACACACACACACACACACACACACACACACAGTCACACACAATATATACTATATATGCATATGTGCTGTACATATGTACATCTATATAAATCTCTATTGAAAATAAAACACACCTGGAGTAACAGCCTTCCCCTGCCTGAATATGGTGATCTGTCACCAGTGTCCCCTGCCTGAATATGGTGATCTGTCACCAGTGTCCAGATCAAGATGTCTCTTTAGAAGAAGTCACAAAAAATTCTATTGCCCACCCACCCTCCAGAAGCTGGCAAGTCAGAGTCTACTGAGGGGCGAAGCCTCGGCCACTTCTTCTCTCAAGGACCTGCCCCATAGGCTGTTCCCAGTAATTTTTGAGGAGGTCTTCACTGACAGACATACAAAGATCTTGAAGGCCGTGATACCTGTGTGGCCCTTCCCATAACTTTCTTTAGGAATTCCGATAAAGAAATGCAACCTGGAGATTTTGAAGGCTTGAGAGACTAGATATACTGCTTGCACAAAAGGTTCGAACCAGTAGGTGCAAACTCAGAGCACTCAATTGGAGAGATAAAAAAACATGTGGGGGCTGTAGACTGGCTCCCATGAAGGTGAAGGCTTACCAGAGTTCACAACACAGAAGCATCCAATGGAGAACAGTCCTGACTGTGAGGTGAAGAAAGAATGCCTCAGGTGCCCGAAGAAGTCCTTGGAGACACTTTGCATCATTAACTGTGACCTCTCACAGTCAGACTTGGATTACCCGACCTATTGCCTAAATATCTGTGAGCTCGAACATCTGCAACTTATTGATATATATTTATGTGATTTACTCCTTGAGCCTCTGGGGTTTCTCCTTGAGAGAGTCAGAGAGACCCTGCAAACCCTGGAATTGGAGTCATGTTGTAAAGAGGACTCTCAGTTCCATGCCCTGCTGCCTGCCCTAAGCCAGTGTTCTCAGCTCAGAGAGGTCAATTTCTATGATAATAACGTCTCTCTGCCTTTCCTGAAACAACTTCTACACCACACAGCCAGGCTGAGCCAGCTGACCCATGAGTGATAGATACCCTGTCCCTCTGGAGTGCTATGATGACAGTGGTGTGATAATAACATACAGATTAGAAAAGTTTTGTCCTGAGGTCCTGGATATACTCAGGGCCAAAAGACAGCCCGATAGTGTCGCCTTAGAAACAACCCAATGCTCTAAATGTGGTTGGGTCCTCCATTTATGATCTGGAGACCCAATGTTGCGTTTTTGTAGAACTCCTGTAAGGTTGACTGTGAAACAGGGAAATGGAAGCTTAGGAGTGGGGATTGATGGAATCCTAAGTGAATGTCCACTGCTGAATGGAGCATGGCTATGTCAACCACCTAGAGATCTGGGACACATTGGAAAGTCGAGATCGTCCTCTGAGCTGGTGAATGGATGTTGCATCTGCAGAAAGTATCAAGCACTCTTTCTCCTCTAGGATTAATGTAGTTTGAGTGTGTTACAATAGAAGCACCGTTTTATGAGATCGGCCCCCTCTGTTGACTGCATACAATAAATGTGTTGACTTTTCAAAAAATAAATAAATAAAACACAATTATCATGACACATTTCAGCACAGGCACGGTCTTTGAAATTGACCAAATAAGTTGCTCACACTGAGTAAAAACTGAGATACTGTCTGGATCCAGATTACATGAGTCTATGGGGTTTCTGCAGTTTTCCTGTCCCTGAGCCCAAGTTTGTTAGTTGTGACTGAATGATGTGTACCAATGCAAATGCCGATTTTTGATATGCATGTGCTATCATTTTCTATGGTTGCTTAGCAAACTACTACAAATTTAGCATCTTGATAGAATTTAAATGCATTACCTTATATTTTGGGGGGGGTCAAGGCATCTGGGTACCCACTAACTGGATCGTCTCTTAGTTGAAGCAAAGAGGCTGCCCCTCACTGCTGTTTTGTCTGGAACTGGGGTTCTGAGTCCCCCTGGGACTCCGCTTGAGTGTACACACCTCTCTTCTAATAATGCACTTAGCAACTACTAGCAAACTGTGGACCCCCAGTACTAGCATGGCCCTACAGGTAACCCCACTCTAAACAATGGAATAAGTTTCTCCTACCTTTGACAGCCATCAAATAACTCCCCACTTATGGGTAGTTTTTATTCAAATATATTTTAGAACATAACCAGGTATAAAATGTGGGGGCTGGCTCCACCTAGACTGATTTGGGGTACATGCTCAGCAAGGCAACTCTTGAGAAAACTTTTTTGGGGGAACCCCTACTCATATGCATAATTGGTCATGCATGCAATTCAAATAAGGTGCATCACAGCACGTTCCTAGTGATCAAAGACTTATATAATCCAAGCCTGTCAATCAAAACAGAGAACCACCTACTCAACACTCTTTAGCAACACAACTGTGTGTCCTCTTGAGTCTTCTCAAAAGAAACCTGCCAAAATGTTGGTACCCACTGGTGTGGTCGCTCACACAGTTCCCTGTCTTGCATGATAATGCTTTTTTTCCCCCCTTGATCTATACTGAAACTTTGATGGTCACTTTGCCACTGGTGTGCACCTAGAACCTGGAGACACCCAGCCTAGACCTCAACCACCAGTAGGAGTCCCATGTTCATGGTCACTGCCAAGGACAGACTGCATCTTGTAGCTGTAGGATTGAGGTCCCTGAGGTTGACTGTGGGTTGTTCTCAGTGTCTAGCCTTGGCTTGTATTCCTCTCTATGCCGTCTTCAATCTTCTTTTTTTAATGTGCATGTGCACATGTGTGTGTGTGTGCGTGCGCGCACGCGTATATGGGGGGTATGCGTGTACATGAGTGTAGGTGCCCATGGCATCCAGAGGGGGATCCCCTGGAACTGGAGTGATAGGCGGTTATGAGTCACAGTCACCTGAAGCAGTGCTGGAAGCAGAACTCTGGTCCTTTGCAGGAGCAGCCCCTGAGCCATCTCTTCAGTTTCCCCTCCCCCTCCACTTTTACCAACCTGTTTCTCGGAGGCCAGCGGCAGCTTTTCTATTCCAAATCTCTCCCTTTAAGGGTTTGCTTGATTAGCTCAGACCTATTTGAGATAAGCTCCTTTTTTGATTACCCTGTCTCAAAGATTTAATTACAGCTGCTAAAATCCCTTCACCTGTGCCCTCTTCTGTCACCTAATCACGACAATGAGATCCATTGTCTCAGAAGTGAGGCCATACACCAGGGAAGAAACTCTGTAGGGCAGTTCCCTGGGGACAGGCATCTCCATCACATTTAAATGAACTTTAGGAATCCCCTGCCCGACTCTCCTCTGAAGGACTTTGCCTCTGTGAGAGAAAGCTGCTGTCCATGTTCCTGATTGCTTGCCTGTGCACGTATTTGCTCTTTGAATTCACCTTGAACCTTCAGAGCACTGCTGGCTCCCTCATTAAGTTAAGTTGAATAAACTCTTGACATCTTGTACATTTTGCATTTTTATGGGTTATAATTTTACTTTAAAAAAAAAATACCACCCGAGAACACCAACTTTTATATGAATATTTATCTCATAACTTTCTCTTACAAAGAGTGGATTTGTTGCTTACTTTTTGGTGTGCACACCTAAAGGGCTTTTCCCCATACCTTGGTCCAAGTTTGGAAGTGATGAGGATGCTGGTTTTCATTGGTCTCCTTGGGAGCTTGATGCTGACACCCAGTATTAATACAAGCACTGTGGTTAGAGGACCTTAAACAGTAGCCCTGGCTCAACATCCTTACTTAATTTCCTTGTTACAAATAACCAACATTAAAGGTTCTCTCGGAATGCTAGCATTACAGGATTTTGTAACTAGAGTGGGTAGAGGGCTCTCGGTATTCAGAACAAAGCTCTGCCCTTTAGGGAGTGCTAACCAGGCCTCTGTGTCAATACAATTAGGTATTGTTAACCTGACACACTCTGGGCTTTAGTCAATGTCTCTGACTCCTTCCCAGCCACAGAGTGACAAGGGAAGGAAGAGGGGGCATTAAAGAGGTTCAGAATGTCTCGGTCTCTATCCTCAGCCAAGCCCTTTGAAGACAGGGCCAGGTTTTTACAATGGAAGACAGCTCGTGTGCAGCCTGCTCATGATCGCTTTCCTGAGCAAAGCGAAATCTTGCTCCTTCCAGAGAAGCCAATGAAAGCTTAATACCAGTTAAATAATACATAATAGTAAGATCGTTATCCCGTCTTCTCCCAGTCGGCTAACTTCGTAATGTGTAAATGCTTATGTGGTGTGTGAAATCAAAGGACATAAACGGCACCAAAGGGGGGAAGGAACGAATCTGATCAGAAAGCCTGCAGAACGCAGACCACGGAAATCGCTTTCCGCTTTCCGCTCCACCAGCACCACCCCACCTCGAGCCAGGCTGACAGACTGAACAAGAGCCTCTCCCGCCAGAGCTTAAAGGCATCATCGTTCTGATCCTAACACGGGTACCCTCACCTCCCACCCTCCCCATGCCTCCTCCCTCCCCCTCAGATCTCCTCTTGCATTCGGCCTGGGAAAAGCCCAGGCTGCACCTTCACAGCTCTCTCCTCCAAAGCCATTAGCAAATATTGAGCATGTTTCTGCAAGGGGTGCCCAGGAGAGACGGAAAACCTACAGGACTGCTTTTCTCTGTTTCTCATTACCTGTAAAGAATGAGGCAACACGCTGATTTAGGAAAGGTGTCAGAGGGGACTGGTGAGGGGGGCCTCTGTGGGAGTGGGGACAACAGTTTGTAAACTCTAAAAGGCAATCGCATTGCTTATGCATCCGTGGAGGTCACCTGCAGCCAGCTCTATTGATTATGATTAGGTAATTTGTTTGTTAGTGTTTCTGCTAATGGACATTTTAGGACCATCTTCTGCTCTTAGTGTATCTAACACCCATTGATCAGATCATTGGCTTATTGGTTATCTACTTTGCTGCTAAACGATTTTCTATGATTGCTTTCTTCATTACACACCCTTATTCCAGAGGTAGTTTCTATTGTGTCCCATTACACTAATGGAAATTATTGACATGGAAATTGCTGGGTGCTAAGCTCAGGAATTCCAAGGCACACAATCACACTGCCTTTCTCCAAGATGCTCTTGAATAATGAGCAGTAAATATTGACGTGTTGGTGAGATTAGTTAATTGATGTAAATCAAAGAGAAAGAACCAGGAACACCTTCAGAAAGAAAACACAAAATAGTTTGCATAACCATGTGTACTCTGGTAGAAATGAACACAGGGGGCTTTGTGCTTAATGGTTTCTACTTAGAAACTTTAGTTAAACACAAGTGCTTTTTATTACAGTGCTTTAAAAACTCGGCAGCAGGTAGAGAAGTCAGGCTCTAACCTGTGCTGTATCACCCATTGTTAGCCACTAGCCAACTGCTGCAATTGAAGGCTTAAAATATAGCTAGCCCAAATGGGATGTGTTGCTATGATATAGTGCCCATCATACTTGAGAGAGCTGATAGGGGAAGAAAAGGAATGTAAACTATCTCAATGTTTTTATTGATTACATGTTGAAATAAAACTTTGACTGATAATCAAAAACATTATTGAAATTAATTTTTCCCTTTTTTTAAACCTCAATGTGGAAGGCTAGGAAAACTACATGTGGGATTCACGTTAAAAATGCACACGCACACACGCGCATGCGCGCGCGCGCACACACACATACACATATACACACACACATCATTGAAAGAGACAATTAAATGTAACAGAAAAGTTAGATCCTCAGTTGCACTAGTCACGTGTCAGGTGATACAGTTTGGACATGACCATTTGAAAAAAAAAATCTGATATCTAAAATGCTCCAAATCCTAAACTGAATGGAAAATTTAAGTTAAGTCACAAAAAACAAAGGAGCACTAAAATGATGGTTGACAAGCCAAGCCTATGTGTGAGACTAACGGGCACACGGAAGGACTTCATGTTCAGGTTTGTTCCATCCTCAATATATCTCAGTACATATTGAAAATATTTCAATATCTGGAAAATTCTTCCCAAACACTCCTGGCTCCAAACCTTGTGGGTATTTAGCTTGAAGGTGTACAAGGGTTGCAGACCCTACAGAGAGAGAAGGCACATTACCCTGGGATGCTCCACTCAGAGGACAGGAACCAGCTGTGCATTACCCTGGGATGCTCCACTCAGAGGACAGGTCCAGCTGTGCACATCACCAGGAAGGACCAGGACTGATGACAGTCCCCTTTGTCCCTGATGAAATGGCCGGAGAGCAAAGCCAATCAAAGGTAAAACTCTGCAGGCAGTGACATGTGACAAGTGGGGATCGATACTTAGCTGGGTTTTTGTCCTTGGACACTGTAATCTCACATTTTTGCTGAGCACACAGCTTCATGGGTGATGTTTAGGGTAACCACCTAATTTTGATGAATAGAAAAGATGATAATCAGGCAGGAAAAACTATAATAAATCAGAGACTAAAAGAAAATTGGTTGTGTGTGTGTGTGTGTGTGTGTGTGTGTGTGAATCCAAACATGTTTATTTGAGTGTATTAATGATTGACCTACAGAAACACAAGTGTCAGGGTTTGCCCTCACTGAAAACCTTCATGGTACTAGATCCTCATTCTTCACAGAAATAAACTGAGGCTAGGAGTGGAGTTATCCACGGTTCAAGCTCAGAAGCAGATCAATAGCCTAACTGGGAGAGTAAGCCCGGTCTCTGATGTTCAGTTCTAATTTGTATCACAGTGACTTTCCAGAGCAACTGGGATGGAGCCAGAGGGCTCCCTGCCCCTGACTTCAACTTGGACATAAGTGGGTTAATATTGTAAGTTGACATAAACTTGGTTATAACTGGGTTAATGTTGTAGGTTGGCATCAACTTGGGTATAAACGGGTTAATGCTGTAGCTTGCTTCCCAGGCCATTGGATTTAGCCTAAGGGAGTCTCCAGGGACTCTGCTTACAAAGGCAAGAATATTCATTTTATCTCTGATACATGGCAGCCCCTATCCAGATTCCAGACTCATCATCTGTGAAGCCCCTATCCAGATTCCAGACTCATCATCTGTGAAGCATCCTGGCTCTAAACTGTTTGCTCTCTGCCAACTTAGCTTCACATGGCACTTCAGGGTAGTTTTCCTTCCTTCCTTTTTTTTTTTTTTATTTAAGATTTTATTGGGCAGAATATAAAATTTGAATGTTTTCATAAATGCTTAAGCATCTTTAGGGAGGCTAATTTATAGGATTTAAATGCAGTTGGAGCCCAGATTCCTCCGTGGTGGGGGTTTGAGGTTGAAGAGCAGGAAACTGCTTGCTTTAGTTGCTCAAACTCAACTATAAAAAATTAAACGGCCTCAAAAGTGCAAGCCAGGGAGAATGTCCGCAGGATGTGCATCTGAACACGAGTGACGGCACAGGAGAGAGAGAAACACAGGGTGCTTTGTTTTCTCTGTATCCCCCTCTCTGCTGCTTCCTTCCACTGGAGCCTGGCAGAGAAACGCTGGACCTCGGAGGTGACCCAACCTGACTTTTCAGTGCAAGGCACAATACTAGCACTTCTAAAAGTCACTTTTGCCACAGCTTCCTACCCAGCCCCTCCCTCGGGACTGCACCTCAGGGGTGGTGTGGCCCCATGTGAGGAGTGTGCCTTGAGCAAGGGTTTGGTTGTGCAACAGCTTGGTTGTCCTCTTGGCACCCTCTCCCACAGGGCTCAGTGCAGCCAAAGTGCAGGGCGAGGTTCCCATGCTTCAGGATTTTTTTTTTTTTTCTTTTCTTTTTGAGCCCTATTTTGTTTCTATTTTTTATCTCCACTCTTGGTTTACATTTTTTTTTTCCTTCTCCAAATGATGCCACAGCCTAGCCAGAAGTCCTCCCTATTCTCTGTTCTCAGACTGAGCCAAGTGTGTACACATGAGTAGGTAGTTAGTACCACAGAGGGGTATTCTCTCTCTTCTCCTGTGACATTAGGTGCCCCAGCTCTCCCTTGATCCTCCGGTGCTCAGCGGGAATGTTAACCGGGAGATTCTAAACTCCTCTGGCACAGTTGTTAACTGTAAACACTTGATATCATTCTGACCTTCAGATCCGGAGCTTAGAAATCGTGTAGCCACAGAATGCAGCCACCCGACATTTGAATTGTGATTATGCTGTGCCTGGACTCAGCTCACGCGCACCACAATCCTGAGACAGCAGAAGTCTGATAGATTCTGTAGTTTGCCCAAGGCACAGCCGTCTTGAGCAGCCACATGCAGATGCAAATGGGCCCATGCCTGCATGGTTCTCCTGGTGGGACATGAAAGAGCAATCTTGCAATCTCACAAAGGAGCACACTGACAAAGAGAAATTCAACAGGACTTTTTTTTTTTTTCCTTCTTCAAAATGGGTGTGCCAAGACCCAAACCAGGCTAGCAACACACTCAACCAAAATGGCCTCTGCCTTTTATCCCTGATAAGCTATGACTGAGTCTCAGCCCAGTGGTGAGAGCTGTAACTCTCCTGATATCGGTGAACTGATACAAAAAGTCCCAGGGAACGGGGACCATCAGGACAAGCAGCCCTTGCCAGGCTGACTACTTCTGACAGGAAGGAAAGAAATATTTCTCATATCCATGGGATATAAACTCAACTTTACAGATGGTCTAAGACGGAAGAGAATGGTCCTGCAGGTGGGCCTGCAGCCTTCCAGCGACAAGAGGACAAGGTGAGTTAAGATATCACGCAATACGTGGAATTGTATATCTGAAAAATCACTGCATCCATCCAGGATAGGTAGGATACGCTGTAAGAATAAGCCTCTGAGGTGCCAGCATCCTTGTACAGTAAAGGTAGATCTCTCACTGGTGATGAATCCAATTAAAAGCCCAAGCCAGATGGAATGGGCTCCACTAGCCAGAATAAGGCACAGGAAGAAAGAAACCTCCAGGCAGGCATTCCAGCTATTCCTGTTACTAAACACCAGATTCTGTGTCTCCCCCAAACTCACACTGAAACCCTAACCTCCAAAGTGATAATAAGGATGAGCCCTTAGAGGAGTGAGCAGAGCCGGATGAGGTCATGAGCACCTTCTTCTGACGGGATGGGGATGATGTCTATAAGAAGAATCAGCAGAGGAGCCTTTTGTTCTTCTCTTTTCTCCAAGGACTCGCCCAAAAGGTGGCCGGTTACAAGCCAGAAGCAGGGCCCTCCCCTGGAGCCAGACAGGTGACCCTTGTTGATTCTCCAGCCTGCAGAACAGTGAACAAAGACGGTTCTGTTGTTCAAGCCTTTACAGGCTGTAGTGGTTTGTTCTGTTGGCTAGAAACAGGCTCATGCACACGGTTCCTCAGCAGTGGTGCCCAGGCATCATGAGCCAGAGAAACCATTCCACCGTCCTGGCACGTGGAATGCCTGAGCCTGATGCACTGGATGGTTGCTTGAGAAACCACAGAAAACCTAAACCTTTGGCCACATTATCTTGGCCAGCGGGGCTACACTACTTGGCATGGTGGTACCTTTAGGAGGTAGCACCTACTAAGTCCTTAGGTCAGAAGTAGTATGCCCCCTAAGGGGATAGTGAAATAAGACACCTTTCTCTTTCTCAGGTTTTCTTCTTTGTAATGAGATGAACAGATTTGCTTCTCTGCCACTTGACTGTGGGCTTCTAAGACTGGGAGGCATGGCAGCTCCTTTCTCCTTGTCAGCCAGCGATTTCAGACATCTCTCTGTGGATGGAGGCTGACTAATACACGCAGGAAGACAAGGTGACAAAGTAGGACTTTATCCGTCCTGCAAAGATCTACTGAGCCCTTATTAGGAGTTAAGTACCTTTCTGTCATCTCCAGGTGACCAAAGCAGACGGTGATTTCTGCCTTCACAGTGCTTATGATCTACAAG
Organism: Mus pahari; assembly: GCF_900095145.1. NCBI lineage: Eukaryota > Metazoa > Chordata > Mammalia > Rodentia > Muridae > Mus > Mus pahari. Next base: position 86,286,559 of record NC_034592.1, on the reverse strand, counting down.
GATAAAAACTGTTGTCTTAAGGCTGGTGGGATAGCTCCGTGGCTAGTTTGATCCCCAGAGCACAATGTGAGCTCTGGTAGTGAAATGGAAGGCAGAGATGGGAGAATCACCTAGAAGCTTATGGTCTAATTAGCCTGGAGAACACAGCATGGCAGAAACAAGAGAGACCGTACCTTACCAAGGTGGAGAGAGATCTCCCAGAAGTTATCTCTGGCTTCCACAAGCACACTAGAGCTGGGACACACCAACATTCACACAAAAGTAGGAAAAATAACTTTTAGAAGATTGCTATTTTCGGTTATATTTAGAAACATATATTTATATATATACACACACACACATATATATGCATATAACAACAATTAGTGAGTAAGAGAGGGCATGAACTTGAAAGAGAGCAAAGATGATGTACATAAGAGGGCTTAGAGCAGGAAAGGGAAGGGAGAAATGATGAATATGATTTCAAAAATGAACAGATATTTAGAAAAATTGCTGTTTTAAAAATAATTTCAAGGATGTTTTCCTGGTTATAAATGTAATATTTGCTTATTCAATAAAAGTTGCAAAATATAACAAGTGCTTAAAACAGGAACCCTATAGAAAATAATAATTGTCATGCAGAAATAATACATTACTGCTATAATTGTGTTACAACGTTGCAGTTTCTCTTTCCTGATTTCTTGCATTTAGAGTTGTCCCTAACTTTTTCTCATATCCTTAATGTGATTTTTAATGGCTTCATATTGTTCCGGTCTGTAGCAATATCAGTTTCTTAAGCATTCTGGAGATATTTTACATTCAGTTGACTCGATTTGTCCTATGATAAGCAGTGTCTTGAGGAACAGCTTTGCACACGCCTCTTTGACTGCATCTCTGATCATGTCCGTTCACAGGCTCTGCAAATATTCAAGCTTGAAACAAATATTCCCAGAACATCAGCACCGATTTGCAGCTTCACCAGTATTCGAAGAGACATGCTCTCGCCAGGATTCAACACAAGAATGCACCTAAGTTTTGCCAATTTGTTATACTGAAGCAGGGTATTACATTTTGAGGTTGGTTCACTTGCCTCGCTTGGTTAGTAATTATCAGGACTTGCTTAAACCTGAATAGTCTAATCCTGGCTTGGAAGTCAGAAGTGCTCAGTGCTCTAACAGAACACACCACGGCTTTACCCCTCAGTTTTCTTTTCTGTCTAATGGTGACACTTATTCTAATTTCTTGGGTTACTGAGAAGGTTAAATACATTCAGGTTATTGAATTATTAAACACTTTACCTGACATAGGATAAATGGTAGCTATGTATTTACATGTGTGACAATTCAAAACATATCCACACGTGGACAGCTTCAGTCTTTGAAAATAATACATTTATTCTTCAACAATTTCATATATGTATGGTCAGAATCAGCCCATTTCACTCTCTTGTGTCCTTCCACTCCTTCGGGAATACTTCTTCCCAACATGCTCTGTCCTTGTTTTTTTTTTTTTTTCCTTTACCCACTGGGTTTAATTAGAGTTGATTTTATGTTCATGGGTGTGGTCTTATTTATAGGGCCAAGGGCAACTTTCCAGTGTGGGTTTTTCTTCTGTGGTTCAAGAAAACACAGATTTTTACCTCAAAACAGGACAAAGAGACACATTGGCCAGGGACAGACCACCCAACACCCAGTGACTAACTGCACCATAGGGCTGCCTGCCATCAGAGATAATTAGCCTGGTGGTGGTGGCGGGGCTCAGCGGGATGGTTTCACTCTATGCTGTGGGGTCAGGTCAAAGCCATGGGCAGATTTACTGCCAGTGCACTTTCACATATGTTAATAATCCACTGGCTCAAACAAGTCACAGGGCACAGTCCAATGTTACCTGAGGAGACTCCTCCTACCTTGTGTGGGGAGGAGTGGATATTTGCTAAACGAATGGTCACAATGGGTGTCTCCTGCACCTGATAGGGCTATGTAATAAGACAGGTAGACAGAAAGTGTCTTTGAGACATGTTAGGCGTGTGTGTGTGTGTGTGTGTGTGTGTGTGTGTGTGTGCATGTTTGTGTTCAGAAATTGGGTTCTTAATTTCTGAGACTCCCCTCAATAAATCCTTGTAAATTTTCTCCTGTTTGAGCCTTAGTAAATACTATTTCCCTTGGGACTGATTTTAAGGCACACCATCTTCAGGCTGACGACAAAACTGGAAACAATAGCATCTTCCCCAGCCCCAGCCTCACACAGCTCTTCCTGTTTGGGTGTTTTAGCCCTTTCAGGATTGTCTGATGGCTTTATTGCATTTCCTTCCAGGACAACAGCAAGCCCCTCATTGTGATCTACCAAGCGGGGGCACAGCCTTCACCTGAAACGTGTGAGAGAGCCCACTGCTGTCCCATTGAAAGCGGAGCAGAGATGAGAGCAGGCTTGGGAGTCGTTGTCCAGGAGGCCTGGCAACAGGCAGAGAGCAGCCATCTGAGGCCCAAGCGTGACTCATGAACTCCAAACCCACTTACAGAAGCTTCCGGTGAAATCAAAGTGATTGTGAGCAACGGGATCGGCGCTGACCAGATGGGGCTGGAACCTCTCTCAGAAGAGGAAATATGTATTTTAGTGGCTTTAGTGCCACATGTGGCAAGCTTCCCTCCAAGTGTCCTTGGACACCAAGTGTTTAGGGCACAGACAGGAGAAGGACCTCTCTGATCCGAGTTTGTTGGGCTCTGCAGATGGCTGACGTCATCACCGCCAGCAACATCACCTCCCCTCTTTTCCAGGAGGGTGATGATTTTTTTTTTTTTTTTTTTTTTTTTTTTTTTTTGACAAACCCATCTGGAATTTTGACTCTTCTCTGTTACTCGCGCCGGTACTCAGGCCCGGCTGAACAGCGCTCTGTCACCTCCACTCATGGCTCTCTAAGTGACTGGTGCCTTTGATATTATCCAAGGTGTTCTGTTTGCTTCAGAAAAAAGCTGTTGTATTTCTCAACTTCTTAAAAATACAAGGCAAGGAGAGTGGTAGTGTATAAACTGCTGCTCTCAATACTTAGTCCTCAGCTTTCCTGGATCTGCAGCGTGATGGAGAGTAGTGGAATCATGGAATCATGGGAAGTTATGTGGTTTGTAAATAAACACACACACACACACACACACACACACACACACAGATATTTGAGTGTTTGGGAGGAAATAACTGTCTATAATTCTGTCTCAAAACTTTTTTTTTTTTTTTTCTTTTTGTCTTCCAGACCAAGTTTCTCCCTGGCTGCCATCTATCTTACTCTGTAGACCAGGCTGGCTTTGATCGCATAGAGATCTGCTTGTCTCTGCCTCCCAATTAGTGGGGTTAAAGGCGTTCATCACAACCACCCTGCTGGTGTGTGTCTTTTTTTTTTTTTTTTTTTAAATCTATGGGCATATTGGCTCTCTCTGTTTTTCCCAGACAGGGTCTAGATAAACTTGCTTAGTAACCTTTCAACCCCAAACAATGGCTCTTTTTAAAGTCTCAGCGTGGCTGATATTTGAGCATGTTGACAGGCTGGCTTCAGGATTTAAACAACATTGATTGGCAGGCCCTTCAGCCATATCCTGCTTCTGGTACCTAGAATAGATCATTTAATCTCTCCACATCTCAGTTCCTCCCCATGAAAATGAGGAAACTCTGGGGCCAACCTGTGGGAAGTGAGACACCTGCTCGCTGGTGTATGCTGGTGGACAGGTCCGTGTGATCATGGCAGTGAGCATTGTCCACAGACTGACCTCACTGCTGCTGCCTCCTGTCTTCAGCACCCACTTCTAGTTTTGCTGCCTGTGGGCCACACATAAAATGAGAAAAGAGAAGAGTAGAGATTTAGAATTCAGTCAACAAGGACTGGATTTCATAGAAAATGGGCCTGCGCTGCACCTAGAAGATTAATTTTAGATATGGCTTCCACAGCTCCACAGGAGCCATCAACATGGAGTTTCAGCTGGCCACAGTATTTTGTTTTGTTTTGTTTTGTTTTGTTTTGTTTTGTTTTGAGACAGGGTTTCTCTGTATAGTTCTGGCTGTCCTGGAACTCACTTTGTAGACCAGGCTGGCCTCGAACTCAGAAATCCTCCTGCCTCTGCTTCCAGCTGGCCACATTATTAACCAGCTCTGAGCAGCACATTTTTCCATGGCCTCTCTCACCCATTGTCTCTACTTGCTTACTTCTGTTTCCATGCAACAACCTCCAAGTCCTTGTCTCAATGTCTGTCAGCGGACCCTACATAAGCCTACGTAAGAAAGTGCTCAGCTAATTCTAGAACAGCCAGGGCTCAGCCCTGGACCATACCCTGCCCCACCCCCCAAAAGAAGGAAAGAGCAAGTGCTTAGTGGATATTTGTACTTATTGTTATTTGCAGGAGAACGTCTTCATTCCGTGTGTTTGAACCAAAACTCAACATTTTAAAATTTGAGTTTAAAGATACATATGCAGAAGAATGTTAACTTAGACATTTACCAAATCCCATATAATCAGACTGTCCCTAGGGTCAGAAACTCATGATTTCTACACATCCCCTCCCATCCACCCCTTCTTATGCACTGTACTTTTAGAGGCAGACTTGATCTCCATTCCATTTTTAGATGGGGAAGGAGCACGCTCTGGGTGTGATGCATCTCCTGCACTTCTCTGAGCACTCAGTGCAACACCCTGAGTGTAGGAGATCAATAATAAATGTGAAGGATGGGTTGCTAAGAGAGATGCAGACCTATTACTAAAGACTTATTACTACTAAAATTCTTCTACCAGAGCGCTTAGCTGCCACCTCTGTCTTAACTAGGCTTGTGCCTGCTGGTCATATTAGTCCACTCTGCATAAATAAACTAAATAGTTGGCTGAATAACTTTATAAGGAGTTTATTTTGACTCACTTGTCTGGAGGCGCAATGCTGAGGCTGTAGGAGGTGAAGGCTTTCTTAGCAGCAGTCTCAGTGGCAAGCGCCTCAACGGCAGAAGGCAGGAAGGATGTGTCTCCTTGCTTCCCCATTCTCTTCTCAGAAAGCCACCACACCCAACCCCAGAGGCTCTGCCCCAATGAGCTCCCCTAACTCTAATCACACCCCAAAGGCCCTGTCTTAAAATGCCACATTTAGGAGTGTGGGGGAGATAGCTAATCCCATAAAACACTTCCCACACGAGCACAAGGACCCAAGTGTGGATTTCCAGAATGCAAGTAAAAATCTAGATGCAGTGGTGTTTGTCTGGAAGCTCAGGGCTGGGGAGAGACAACTGGATCCTTGGACCTCAGTGGCTAACCAGCATAGCCAAATTGGTGAACTCTAGGTTCAGGGGAGCGGTGGGTGTGGGGGGGAGGACCCTGTCTCATTAATTAAAAAAAAAAGTAAAGAGCAATGGGAAAAGCAAAACAAAACAAAACACCCTGAGTCAACCTCTGCCTCTTTATGTACTTACATGTATACATACACTACTGTCCTGTTACCACAAGGTCAAACCTACAGGAGCACAAATATACACATATACCACACATATGCACACACAACAGATACCACAGTCAGATGAAGTTTCTATGCACCTGATACTCTTGGTTGGGGTTAAACTCTGGTAACAGGAACTTTGGAGGGGCAAATTATATTTAAACCAAAGCACCAATCTATAGCTTGAGAAGACACTTTGCATACTGAAAACCAAATGACTCATCTACTTTGAACATAACAAGAGCTTGAAGAACTGAATGTGTACATGAGGTTTGCCGAACCGTCAGCACCAACCAGTTGGGATATAGCCCCTGTTGCATCAGGCCTCTATTTCTAAGTCAGTACTGATTCATGAGGTAATCTGGAGCCTAGGAAGAGGCTGGGCAGCAGGGTGTGATATGGGAAACTCTTGGGGTCTCAGACCTATTTATCAGCAGGTCCTGAAAGGCTTCATCCTTGCATTGCCTGCCCTGTGTGAATCTCAGACATGGTTGCTGGGATTGACTTGGAGTCCTCAAACTCTTCCATAACTCCCTTTTGCCCTCAAACACCAGCAGCTGCAGCACGATTGAGTGGGACTAAGGTTCTACTCATCCTGTGAGCCTGGAGCTCTTCCCCACCGCCAGAGCCAATGGCTTAGCCCAACATTGGCCTTGACTTTGCCTTTACTGGCGCTAGACTGTGAGCTCTAAGCCAACTGGCCTACACACATAGTTTCTAGCATTACCACTGCCCGATCTCTTCCACCTTGGAAATTTTCATTGCAATTACTCTGGATTTTCTCAGCAATGGCGCTCATGTTTTTGTGGCCTTAACTCGATTGTTGCTGGGTGGGTTGGCACACCTCTCCAGATGGACTTGCACGGGGTAAATGTCCAACTTCTAATTCCGTTTTACATTCCATCACTCTCCTGGCTTGGCCATCAGGCCACACACTTTGCCAAGGTGGCTTTATGATGTGTATCCTGGAGTGTATTCCCTTTTGTGCATGTAGCTCTGTTTCCTGGAATTATTATTTCTGGTAGAACTTGGGCTCATTTTTGGCTGCTTATTATTTTTCCAGCTGTACTATTTTATTCCTTTGACATTTCATGAAGCTTTATGAAAGAAACCCAAGGTGGGCTCCTGAGTTTCACAGACACATGCCACTAACCATGGACTAAACTTGGTCCTAAGGGTTTTGTGAAAGTCTTCTCTGAGAACCACGGCAGCGTGGGAGTCGTTGATGCTAGCTCTAATTTTGGAGGTGGGTGTTATGGAGCAAGTGGTATGCTAAGTGCCTCATTTCCATCTCATAGCCAAGTCTGTCTTGCAGGAGGTCTCAGCCTACATTTTATAAGTATAAGAAAATTAGGTTCATAAAGGCTGGGCTGTGAAGATGGCTCAGTTCAAAGAATGCTCGCTGCACAGACATGAGGACTGGGATTTGATGGAAAGATGGCTGTGGTGGCACTTGCCTGTAATCCCAGCTCTGGGAAGATGGAGACAGGAGGCTCCCTGGGGCTTGTTGGCCAAATCAGTGAGCTCTAGGTTCAATAAGAAACTGTCTCAAATACAAATGAGGCAAGTGGTTGAGGAAGAAAATGCCTAGTAACCTTTACCTCCACATACAAATGCAGACTTGTGCACACATAGGCATATAACATAAACACACATAAACACACATAACAAAATAGAAAGGGGAACAGAGATAGAGTTAGATAGGTGATAGATAGATAGATAGATAGATAGATAGATAGATAGATAGATAGATAGACAGGCTAAGGCTAAGTACCCAAGGACATACAATGAAGTAGGATAGTCAGGCTTTGTGAGTGATTCCAGATTTCTTGCTTTTAAACATTATGTAAATCTGCTCCTGTCCCTGCTTGAACCTGACCATCTGTGACTTTCCATCGCTGGTAGAATAGAACCTACAACCCCCTAACCTGGCCAAATGTTCCTGCCAAATACTCTGCTTTTATTTGTGACCTTGATCTCATTCCTGTTCCCACAATCCTTAGCCTCAGCAGCAGCTCATGAGGAACATACCAAGCTAAATTATCTGAACGTGTCCTCTGGTCAGTGGGAGCCATGGACGTCTTATGTAGATTCAGTGGGACAGAAGTCCAGACCGGAGGTGTTTGAGGCAACCCAGGCATAGATGTGCAGGGGTCTGAACTTAGAGATTGATGAAAGAAAGAAAGAAAGAAAGAAAGAAAGAAAGAAAGAAAGAAAGAAAGAAAGAAAGAAAGAAAGAAAGAAAGAAAGAGGGAAGGAGGGAGGGAGGAAAAAAGGAAGAAGTGAATTCAAAGAACACATCTTTGTGGGTGATGATGGGGGAGTCCAAGGGCTGACTATACTTCTAGTCAGATTTCTGCCTTGCACAAGATGGAGGACATAATATTAGCTTTGCATATGTGTGTGTTTGTGTTTTGTGATATGTGTGTGTGCATGTATGTGCATGCATGTGAAGGTCAGAGCAGGTGTCAGTTTCTGCTTCCATCTGTGCTCTTTGCTTTACTGCCTTTGACAAAACCTTTCCTGGGGAGACACAACATCTCTTTACCCCAGACAGAGAGCCCACAACTGACCAAAGCACAGATATGACTGAAGTCCAACTTAGTGAAAGGTTTATTATGCTTATTTACAGGAATATGGGTAAGGGGTTACTTACTGGGGCAGAAATTACTCAAACACAAGTAGGCACATTGCCAAAGTCCACCTCAGAAAGGGTGACAGATCCCCAAACTGGGAACCTGAAGCTCACTGTACAGCCTGCCGGCAGCTCAACAGGTTGAAGAATGTCTTCTCCAGGTGCCTTTGTTGCCAGCTTCTAAACCTCTTCTGGGCTGCTGGGCAGGTTTCTGCTTCTCCCAGGCAACTGTTCTGGTCTGTGAGTCTTCTTTGCAGCTCAGCTTTCTTGTGTCTGAGGGGTATTCTCAGCCATTAATACTATTCTTATGGGGTGGAGCCTAGTGAATCTAGTCAGTTTCAGGGACTTCCTGAAGCTATTTTGAGTTCTTTACCTTCCCGTTTAAAGAGCTTCCCCGTAGGATGGAATCTCTGAAGAAACAGTTATCAGCAGTCTCTTTTGGCCAGTGAGTTCTGGAGATCCACCTGCCTTGACTCCCTTATGTATTTCAGACTTGCACGACTGACTAAGTGCCTGGTTCAGGCACTCTTACTCACTGAGCTATCTCCTTGGCACCAGTTCTAGCTACTTTTAAGGAGTCTCTGTGAAGGTCTAACAGAAGCAAATGATGTTATTTAGTTCTACTGTGTTTTTAACCTATAGCTTTGAAGAGTCCTGAACATTGTAAAATAATTTCCCTTCCTTGTCCTCTTTGAACATTTTCTTCCACACTGGGCATGGCAATTTGCTAAAAGCCTGGCAAACAACAACAACAACAACAACAACAACAACAAACAACCCCTCCCAAACCCACCACCAATGAAAGTCTCCTTCCTCCTCCATAATTGAACTACCACCCACACAGCATCAATCCCAGATTAAGTGATCAAATGGCACTTGAAATTAAGCTTTTAAACGCAAAAATCATTCAAGCCCAAAGAATTTTTCTCAAAATGAACAGGTGTTTAAAAGAAGTAGACTGAACAATGCTGAGAAAAACAATTTAAATTATTAAAGTGGGGTTTTCATAGTTCTGGAGAAATGCTCCAATAATGTCAGATTAAAAATATAAATCTACTCGCCTTCCACAATGTTTTCACGAGGCTCCTCTTTAAGGCTGACTGTACGTGTTTGTTTATGAATGAGTTTGTTACCTGCAGAAGAGAAACAGCACTGGGCATGCAGGACGTGTTCCCTGCCATTTGTCACTAACTGGGGCTCTCGTGTGACTTCTGGTTTGTTAGCTAATTAATCCATAAACATCCCCACTGAAATGGAAAGGGCATTCAATTGTGTGTGTGTGTGTGTGTGTGTGTGTGTGTTTTAATTCAAGTGCAAAATGTTCTTGTGGTTTGAAAAGAAGGTTTCTTTCTTCTCAATTCATTTTTTCCTTCCTCTGCTTCCTGACTCTGTGGGGGTGTTTGTAATACAGAAATTATGACATTAAAATCACTTTCATGTCAGTGGACTTTGATGTCTGTAATAGAAGGTCAAGAGGTCTTGGAGGCAGAATTAGTGAGATGGAGAAAGGGGGTGGGGCAAGTTCTTTAATTCAGTGACCTTCAAGAGGATCCATTCGGCTACAAAACAAGGAACCCTAAGGGGTCATGTGCTGACACAGGAAATAAAAGCATCACATCAGCACTGTTCCGGAGAAATGCATTGTGAGGCCTGTAGATAAGCCACAGAGTGAGATTTAAAGTTTTCTAGTAGCTACAGTTTTAAAACATTATTATGTACACAGCACACACACACATGCATATGCATACACACACACACACACACACACACACACACACACACACACGCCACAACCCACACGTGGAGATCAGGGAACAATTCCCTACAGGAGCTAGTTCTCTCCTTTTACCATGAGGGACTTGGTGATTGAACTTAGGTCATGATGCTTGGCAGCCAGTGCCTCTATCAGCTGAGCCGTCTTGTCAACTTAGCTACATTTAAATAAAGTGATGAAAGGCCTATATGTTTTAATGTTAAATTTTACCATGTGATCAAAGTAAAATTATTGCCTTTTCATGTTCTTCTTGGTACTCAGTCTTTAAAATCTACTTTTCATATCATGTTTAGAGCACCAGTCATTCAGAGTAACCACACTTTAAGTGCTTATTGCAATCAAATGAAGCTTAGCTTAAGGGTACCATATTCTACACTGGAGGTCTGTGAAGTCCAAAGACAATGCTCTGTTCTTGTCCATTGCTGATGAGTGGTATGTATACTCTTGGTTAGTTTTATGTCAACTAGACACAAGCAAGAGTCATTTGGAAGAGGGACTCTATGTTGAGAAAATGCCTCCTTCAGATTGCTGTAGGCAAGTCTGTAGTGCCATTTTGCTTTTGATTATTTGATGTGGGTGGTCGATGGGGGGGGTGTGGGTGTGGGTGTGGGGCATGCCACTTCCAGGCAAGTGGTCCTGAGCTGTAAAGAAGCTCTGAGCAAGCCCCGGGGAGGAGACAAGCATGAGCAGAGACCCACCAAGGCCTCTGCTTCAGCTCCTGCCCCTTCATGATGGACTGTGATCAGGATGTATAAACAGAAGCAAATCTTTCCCTCCCTAAGCTGCTTTTCGTCACGAGTTTATCCCAGCAATAAAAACCCTTACTATACCCTGAACTCATAATGAATCCCTATCCTCATAAGGAAAGAAGAAATAGAAATATATCTATGACAAAACTGTACAAGGGGTTGTTCTCTTGATAAACTTCAGGCCACTGCCCCTACTCCCATACTTGCTCTTTGGTTTCAGGACTGGCCACAGGCGTGAGAAATTACATTGTTAAGGGGACATACAACTTGATTCAAGGAGCAATATAAAATAAACAACACATTTCTAGTCATACAAAGTGAAGGGTAAGGGGCTGGGGTGGAGAGATGGCTCATCAGATAAGAGCACTGACTCCTTTCAGAGATCCTGAGATCAATTCCCAGCAACCACATGTGGCTCCCTATCATCTGTAACAGGAACCGATGCCCTCTTCTGGTGTGTCTGAAGAAATATATATATATATATATATATATATATATATATATATATATATCTCACAATTTTTTAAAATGCGAAGGGCAAAATTTCTATCATTTTGGATAGTGCAAAATACTTGTTAGCAGACATAACCCAATTTCTCTCCTGAAATCCTATAACTACATTAAATGTGAATTACAAGAAGTCATTTCCCAGCAGTGTTAGCTTGACAATTTAAACACATGTGTTCCCTCTCTCTCTCTACACACTCTCTCTTTCACAGACACATGCTTACACACACACTCTCACAATACTCACACACATACTTACACACTTATACAACACACTATGCTCACATACTCGCATACATGCACCACACACACACACACACACACACACACACACACACACACACACACANACACACACACACACACACACACACACACACACACACACACACAGCAGCAGCAGCAGCAGCAGCAGCTAAAGAATGACTTTAATTTCTAGCAGGGAAAACACTCAGGCTCAGTGGCTTTGGGGAGTGGGTGCTGCAACCCAGAAATCTTTTCCTGGGAGTAGAATTGTATTAAACCCTGAAATTAACCTTTGTTTGTTGAGCATTTCCATGATCATAGCTCAAATCCAGTGGCCACATCATCTCTGAAGCTGCAGAAAAGTTCTGTGTCTTATGGTCTTATGAACTGGGCTTGTTTACTGTGGTGAGTAACTTGATGTATGGCTGTTGAGAATGTTTTTCTTTCTTTTTTTATTTTTGCCTCAGAGTCTTCATTTGTGTCTGTCTTCAGAGGTTGCTGTAAAGGTTAAATGTGACCATGAGAGTGCCATACCTGAAGCAGACACCGCCAAGTGAAATCCTCCTGCGGCTATCTGGAGGATGCTAAGTGAGATTCAGTTGTTCTGGTCAGTGTTTGCTGTAAGGCCATGAATAGTAATGTTATCACCTTGTAACCAAAGACTTTTTGGTGAAAGCAAAACCCCAGTGAATGCACTCAGTCTTTTGGTTAGTAACCTAGACGCAGCTTAGAGGAGCACATGGACTTAAGGCAATCATGGCTTCCACTGGGGCTGGAGGCTCATTTGAAAGTCTAACTGGGAAAGGTCAATTGCTCTTAACTGCTAAGTCATCTCTTCAGCTCCATGATAGGACAGGCTTTCCTTATAAATAAATAAATAAAAGTGTATAATGACCAAACAATGGAAATTGCATAAAGTTTTGGGGCTTTAAAACTCTCTGAAGCTCATGGTCTCCTTAATGTTCTTAGATCTCAGGATGAAATGTCTTCTCTGCTCCTCCAGTGGCTCCAGGAACCACCATCCTGAGAATCACTCCCCAGTTTGTTAGAAATGCAGACCTGTTGAGTTGAAGTGAGCTTTTTAACGGGGTCGCCACGCCTGCCTGATGCATTTTGGGGTTTGAGAAGCTATGGTCGTATTTCACTGTCAACAATGAAAAAAAGTTTTCTCCTAAGAACCGGTTCTTCAAACTTTCTTTCTTCTAGGCTCTAGGGAGATGGTGACTCTTGCATCCCCGCAAGATGCAGAAAGAAAGGGAAACCGGCCGAGAGTAGAGCCGGGGCAGTTAAGAATTCCTCGCAATTTGACCCCTGAGGCAGCAAGAACTGGATCCGCTGGACCTTTGTAACCCGGACCGTGGAGGAGAGCTTGGGCGGCCACATTCATCTGTGAGCGTGCAGAACTTGGCTGAGCTCTCTGGCCTGGGAGGGCGGGGGCGTGGCTGGGCCGGCGAGAGGGCGTGGCCGGCGCCGAGAGGCGGGGTCTGACCGAGGCCGCGGGGCAGCAACGTCGCTGGGCAGCGGAGCGGCGGCCGTGCCATGTGGCTGCTGGGACCGCTGTGCCTGCTGCTGAGCAGCACCGCGGGTGAGTGGGGGGCGCGTGACGCGCTTCACCGAGCGCCGGGCGCGGGGGCTGCCTCGATCGTCTCTGCTCCGCGCGCGGGCCTGGGCTGCGGGCGTGGGTGTGCGCGAAGGGCGGACCCCGGCGCCGGGCTGGCCGGGACCCCGCGAGGGGCCGCGGCGGGGCGCGCGCCGCGCTATTGTGTGGGCCGGCGCACCGGGTGCTGTTGTGTGTGTGCGCGGGCGGAGCTTTGTGCGGCGCCGGCTCCCTAGAGCCGGGCGGCCTCCCGGATTGGGCGTAGCTCGAGTGTGGCTCTGTGTGCTGGGAACCGAGGAGGGGAAGGAGAGGATTCTACTCTTGATTTCGGGTCTTCCCCTACTCCCTCAGCCTTTTACATGCACTTTCCTGCCTCACTTTCCCATCTACGCTCTTCCCGCATCTGCATCCCAGCTTCCTTTCTCTTCTTCCCTGGACCGTGTCGTCTGGTTTGGGAATAGCGAGATGCAGTAGGGACTGGACATGGAAATCATTCGCTCATCCTGGGAGCAGATCTTTTACTTATGTCGTCTGTCGAAGATGCCTTAACCTTCGGGGAGCCGGGAAGGAAAAGAGGACCAGGGCTTCCTCTAACGGCCGTTGGGTCCCTGCATCTCAGAGCGCGTGCATCCTGAGACCCGCAGGGTCCCTCCCAGACAGAGTGCTGTTCCCAGGAACTTTTCTGCTGATGTGGGCACGCTCCGAATTCCAGCTTGGAGCCCTTCCCCTCTGCTTCTGCCCGCTGGCCACAGCTGTCAGCAGCCCCTCCTCAGCTCTGCCCGCCCTTGGCCCCTGATGCTTATTTCTGGGCAACTAATGCTCACAGAACTTTCTTTACTGAAGATTTCATGCTCTGTGCCTGTATCATTCACACGTCTAATTTATGTTGGATTTTTCCAAATACTTCCAGAAAACTTGGCTGCTGCGTTGTGTTTGTTGTGGGGAAGTCAAAAACCTTTCTGAGCTACCTCTTGCAGATGTCCAGCAACCCTCCCTTCCTAGAAGTTGTCTGTCTTGTGCATCCTCTCAAATGGCTGGCCAGCGGGACCTCCCCCTCCCCCCATCATCCCCACTCCTCTGAGACTCCATTTAAATGTCTTGTGGGTTTGCCCAGTTTCCAGTGAGGGGTTAGACTCCTGTGGCTGCTGTAGGGGTTTTTTTGTTTTTGTTTTTGTTTTTTTTTTTAAACCAGGTCTGAGGTTTTGTGTTCTGTTTGTCTGGAGTTATGGGGGTTGGGGGTGGGTTTGGAGAAAGAGGGAGGGCAAAGTGAATTAGGCAGCTATAAGCAGGTGCAAGTTATTTGGAGGTTGTTAGAGCAGGCTCAGTTCCAGGGCATCTCAGACATGAAGATCTGCCTGGATTCACACATTTAATTCACATAGCAATGGCATGTCCCTTGGTAACACCCCAGCTGGCTCTTCTGTGTGTTCTCTGCTTAGGACCACTGGACACTAATTATCACATCTCCTTGTTGTAGTGGGTTGCATGAGTTGAGTTCACAGAAAAAATTATGTGTATTTCTCCCTGTCAGCAATGGTTATTTAATATGCCTGTGGACGTATGTCATAGAGCACATGGAAGTGCACTAGTCACCGTGAGCCATAGTTGAGGTAGGGGAGCGACCGCCAGTGTTCCTTGGCTGAAGTTAGCTGTGGCTTTGGATTACTGAACTTGCTTTAGGACCTTTAGGTGGCTTGAAGCCTTTCCCTGTTACACTAAGGATAATCTTTTAAGTGTAAACTGTCTTGAACCAAGTGTTGTAGGAAACAAGAGTTGGTTGGTTGTTGAGCCAGCTCTCACTTCCTAGTCCTCAATCCTTCCCTGAAAAGTTGCTAATACCAGCGAGCTTATAGAGCCCAGGACTTTGGAAGGTTTCCTGTAGAGGAAACCTGGGTTCTGAGTTGAGTATTAACTCCATGTTGAGTATTAAGTCCAAGTCTTGGGCCTTTAAGATCGTGGCTGTTACTATTTTCTCATGTAGGCTTAGATCACTTCAGAGTTCCATCACTTGTCTGATGTCCCATTTTCTGGCACCTGAATGCTGCACGTGGTGGGTTTAAGCGTGTAAGCCTTTAGATATTTCTAACGGGGGTGTGGAAATGAGTGGTTGGTTGGTCTGTCCTCTCCTTCAGACCTTCTCATGGAAGAGGCTTGGCTTACCCTCCTCCTGCTTGAAGCAGTGTGCCTGTTAACCTTTTCTCCTTGAAGGATCTGCTTCCCCGCCTGAGCAGTGGGTGGGTTTTGTTTATTTTTTTTAACTAGCTGAGTAGTGGCACATAGTCTAGCCTAGCCTAGCCTAGCCCCGCCCAACGGGGTAGATGAAACTGCTCAGAAGTACAAATAAACACACCTTGTTCCTTTTCATCTTCAAAGGATTGTCTTTGGGGCTCTCTCCTGGGGTGTGAGGTGGCCTTTGTTTTGTTTTTTAGTTTTCCTGATAGCCCACTAGACCATGCATTTAATTTCTGTGGAGGAGGAAGTGGATGGAGATTTGAAAGGTAGGTGGCAAGTTGGTTAATTCCTGGTCTTAAACCCTGCCCGATGCAGGGTGAATTGGTAGTGGGCTTGTGTTGCCACCACTGTTTGGCTGTTGCTATTTCTGCTTTAGTTTATTGATGAAGAGTTTGTGTAACCCAGGCTGACCTCTAACTATCAGCCTTGAGCTAGATATGTAGATGAAGCTATTGTCTTGAAACTCTCTCAAGTGCTGAGATGACTGGAACATCCCTACCTATTCCTGTGGTGCTGAGAATAATGGAGGGCTTCCCTCGCGTTAGGGGAGTGCTAAGTGGGCCATTCTAAGTCTGACAGTTCTGAAACAGTGGATGGGGAAATGATGCGATTTGATGATACTGTATAAAAAAGCCTTGTCCTTTTGCATAGGGAGGTTAGGGGACTCCAGGATGTGTGGCCCAAGTCACTACTTGAGATGTCTATCTTGTCACTGAAAACAACTGACTTCCTCCACTTATTCCAGAGCTCAGGTAGCAAGGAGCAGGCAGCCTGTCATTCCGTGGTTCCCAGGGCACCACGGTGTAGATGGAACCTAGATTCTAACCCAGGCTTTTTTAGAACCCTTTCCTGGGTTCTCTTGCTGATACCAGTTTGACCGTGTCTGTTCTGCCAGAGACTTTTGTGATTTTAAAACCACCACAGAGTTTGCCTGTGGCCACCATCACTTCTTCAGATCTGTTCATTTTATGGGTAACACCCTGAACTCAGGGGTCTCTGAAGAGCTCACAAGTTTTCATGGAGGATAGTTCCAATAAATCTTAGTCTTTATGTGGAGATGTAGGGTTGTCACAGGAACCTCACCTCTCCCATGGATGAAGGTGAGATTCTTGACAAGAAGACACTCTAGGCCAGACACTACTGCTGATCTCAGTAGTACCAACCTTAGGGTGCTTACTGTTCGGGCTCTATGTTTGTGTTCCTAACTTTTCTTATATGTTTATCATTTTGTATAAGTGTAAAGATGTGCTATGTGCACATCTTAGAGTGTTAGAGTTGTATTAATTATGGGATACTTTCAGGGACAAATCTGCTTATGGCTGTTGAGTTCCCTCCCTCCCTCCCTCCCTCCCTCCCTNCCTCCCTCCCTCCCTCCCTCCCTTCCTTCCTTCCTTCCTTCCTTCCTTCCTTCCTTCCTTCCTCCCTTCTTTCCTTCCTTCCTCTCTTTCTTTGAGCTGTCTTCTACCCAGTGACCAACAAGGTGTTTTAAAGGCTGCACCTTTCTTGCATTGGAATGACTGTGAATAATCTACTCTCTTGTCTGCTAAGGAGAATTCTCTATTCTTTTTGATGGGAGGGTGGCCATGTACTTTGGCATTGCAACATTTGCTGGTCATGTCATTTGCTAGGTGTTTAATATTGCTTACCAGAATGAGAAGACTCTTGAGTTGCTGTAACCATTCATTGAAGAAAATTAGGACTGTGAGGGTTCCCATTGCTGTTTCCAGGAATGAGGTTAGTCTAGTCTAGGGTTTCTTAGCCTTTAGAGCCACTGACATTTTAGGGTGAATTAGCTGTTTGTTGTATAGACTACCCCATATATGGTAATAATCGGTCATCTCTCTGGTTCCTACCAACTTGAAAAGCTCCCGTGTAGTTAGCTGGGTGCCAGCCTTCCAGCTCTTCATCTTGAGCATTGTTCCTGCACACCCTAAAGATCTTTGCTGGATTACATTCTACTTCATTCTACCTGCCTCTGTGCATCTGAATCCACCCAAGTTCAAAGATGTAAAAATACACCCTTAACTAACATGCCCTCGGTGTGGACCACTTCCCTCTTACATTCCCCTGGTGTTGGAACTTTTGATTGCAGCTTCAGCTCCCTAGGGAGAGACATCTGGCAGTAAAGCTGGTGATCCAGAGGTAGTAGTTGACACCAAAGGCTACCTGGCTCCATGAGTGTTAAACTTGGGCTGTTCCTGTGCTCAGAGCCTGCAGGCTGAAGGAGAAGGTCTTGCCTGTTTTTTTTTTTTTGTCTTGAGAATCATATGTTGGAATCTTAAACTGAAAGTCCCCTCCCCCCACTCTATAGAGCTGTGGTTCTCAGCTCCCGTCCCTCTCTGTGAGTCCTCCTTCTCCAGTATGAAAAGCCTGTGCAACTTGGGAGAGTTCTGCATATCGCTGGCAAATTATCTATGCTCATGGCGAGGTGGTTTCTTGAAGTTTTCATTGTATACTCTGAAATCCCTTTAAAGTTCCATTCTGTGTGGCTTTATACACTGAAGTTCCTTTAAGACTCTTCCCCGACAGCTGTCCTTTTCTTTGGTCCCCAGACTTCCTTGAGGTTTTTTTCCTTCCTCTTCTCTTCAGATGAGCCATATAACTGGTGAGCTCCCGCCTCCTTTGATGCTTGAACTTGCAGGATGAAGAAAGCAGGTTCCCAAAAGGGAATGTGGGGCTTCCATCCAGGCACATTTGTCTCAGCCGTGTCTCTTTGAAAGCCTTCTCTCCTGAGGAGCTCTGGTTTCTCAAGCATGCAGCTACCCATTTCCTTCTCCTCTTTGAGTAACGAGAAAATTATTCTTAAGCCGCATTCATGTGTCCAATAGTGTGATCTCAGCGCCTGCACACACCATGACTGTGTTGTGCTTAGGAGTGCAAAACCATGCACAACTTGCCATTTGCCAATGGAGAACAAAAGGATCTATGAGTGAATCTGAGTTTGCTGATCTTTCTATCATCTGGGGTATGACTGCAGCCTTTTCTGCCACTTGTGCCTCAGAGACATTTCTTAGTGTCAGTGGTATTGGAGTCTGGACATCAGTGGGGACAGTGCTGCACAGAAGTCATGATGCTGGGGCAAGCATGGATTCAGAACAGTTGGACAGCACACATCCTAGCTCATTCCTTTAGCTTTGTAGGTAATGTATGTGCTGGTGTTTTAGCTTTGTAGGTAATGTATGTGCTGGTGTTTTAGCTTTGTAGGTAATGTATGTGCTGGTGTTTTAGCTTTGTAGGTAATCTATGTGGTGGTGTTTTGAGGCTTCTAAAGCGTCAGCTTTGTGAGATTTGAGTAATTTCTGTGGCTATTGGATACTAGTGTTTGGTTAAAAGTGTGTGTGTGTGTGTGTGTGTGTGTGTGTGTGTGTGTATTGCTTGACATCCTTGTGGACTGGCTCCAGAACCCCACTTAGACACCATGGATACACACGTCCTTTCTATAAAATGACATAAAATGTATTTGTATATAACTTAATGCATTTCCTGTGTACTTTAATTAACCTCTACATTACTTAGAATTCTGACTACAGTGTAAACACTGTATGAGTGATTGTTATACTAAATTTCTCTAGGGAATAATGACAGGAAGTCTGTATGTATTTATATATCTACAAGAGACGCATTTTCCTACAGTGTGTATGGTGTGTTGTGCCCATGTGTGATGCATGCAACTGTGTGCATGTGGGTGCACATACCTGTGCATGTGCATGGGGAGGCCAGAGAAGGCCGTTGTATGTTGCTCTATCACTCTCTGTCTTACTACCTTGAGACAGGGTCTCTTCTGAACCAAATGATGCCTGTTTTAGCCCAGATGGCTGGCCAGTGAACTCAGGAAGTCCTCCCTTAGCAACCCCAATTAGGGTTATAGACAAGTGCAGCCATACCTGCTTGTCCAGTGGGTGCTTAATATGTAATCTCACCTCCTCATGCTTTCAGAGAAATCTTACCCACAGAGCCATCATCCCAGCCCATTTCCACACACTTTGATGTGGGTGGACACCGAGGGCACGTGGTATATACCTTCCTTTCATATTTCCTGAGCTGATGAACCACTAATCCTACTATGTTGTTGTAAATTCCTCAAGACCTGGGACTCTGTGTCATGTTTCTTGCTTCTTCTGCGATGCTGAGGAGACTAGGAAGAGCCTCCCTCACTGAAGGTCCACTCTGTCAGGAAGATGCCAGGCATCACATATTTTACTGTTATGTCCAATTAAAACCATCACCAGAATACCTGTGCTCAGAATCCAGACAATATACAAGTATGACAATGAAATGTTAAATCTTCCCTTCACCTTTCTTCCCCTCCCCCTAAGTAACTGCTGTGGACCATCTAAAGATTCCTGGATTCATTGGTAAATGCACATGTGCACATGGGCAGGATGCAGTGAATTCATGCCTGCCTCAGGTTGTAGCTTATCTCATCTTGCTTTCTTATATTGCCATCAGTTCTACTTTGAGCCACTTGGGCAGGTCACCTGCTCCCATTGGCCACATCTTTGGTCCTCAGGAGGGTTCAGTAGTTTCTGTCAGCTATGCTGTGTTGTGTCGTTCATCCTTCTGCCCTGTCTCCTAAGCCCAGGGTAATGTGTCTGCAGCCATCTGGGAACATCTTTTTCTATCAAGTTTCTAAATGCTTGGCTTTTACCTACCAAGAAAAAAGGGCTTTGCCCTCATTCTTTTCCAGTGATATTCACTTTACTATTACCCATTTGCCTCATCCCTATCTCTTTGTTTATATATACATACATATATGAACCTAGTTATTACTCATATATATATAGGTTTTTTTTTTTTTTTTTTTTTTTTTTTTAAGACAGGGCTTTTCTGTATAGCCCTGGCTGTCCTGGAACTCACTTTGTAGACCAGGCTGGCCTCGAACTCAGAAATCCACCTGCCTCTGTCTCCCGAGTGCTGGGATTAAAGACGTGTACCACCACGCCCGGCTTGTTTTCATATTTTTAAAAATGATTTATTTTTATTTTATGTGCACTTGGGTTTTGCCTGCATGCCTGTCTATGTGCAGGTGTCAGGTCTCCTGGAGCTGGAGTTACAGACAGTTGTGAGCTGCCATGTGGGTGCTTGAACCTGAAAGAGCAGCCAGTGATCTTAACTGTTGAGCCATCTCTCCAGCCCCCATGTTCACATTTTAAATTCCAATACCATATTCTAGTGTCCTCTTTTGAGAGCTATCTTAAACAGTAGGCACCCTCAACCCAGGCAGTTCAGAACTTCATGAAAATGATAACATACAGATGACCACAGCCAAGTTCACCCAGGCCAGGTCAGTGGTCAGTAAATCCCAGCCGTGTCTGCCAAGCTGTTGGTCCTTGCACTCATCCTGTCTTAGCTGTTACAAAGTCAAAGATGTTCTTAGCTGCCTTTATTCCAGTCCTTATCTACCTGCTCATCCTTTTCAAGACACCTTTACCAACATCTTTCTTGTCTGTGACATTCAGATAGGTAGTGTGTTCTGCCATCTTGTAGACGAGCCAAATAAAAGTAAGGTAAATTGAAAGACTCTTCCCTGAGGAACAGCGGCCATGATACCAGAAGGTTTTGTGCAAACTTCCAAAGGAGGGGAGCAACCAACAGTCCTATCCACAACAGTGACCAGCAAGGCATGATAACCCCAAGGGAATACTAGCGGTACACATACCTCGGCAGTGACCAACATTTCTGATTAGATTTAAGACCCACTCATCAAAAGGAAACTTTGCGTGGCATTGAAAACCTAGTTAATTACTCAGGGCTAGTGAAGTCATGGATCTTGGAGAAGACCCTCCAACCACTACTGTGCTAAAGTTGCCCACAGATAAGTGTAGTTCTCACCTTCATTGAGAGAACTTCTCTTGGAAACAGAAAGAGATGGGATAGCTCTACAAAATAACTCCTGCTCTTAAGTCTCAGGGAACATTGCACGTGAGGTGGCAGAAAGAGTCTAAGTGCCAGAGGAAGGGGAGTTTGCTGTGAGACTGTCTCCTAGGAATGTCAGGAACTACACCCATAAAATCACTGACAAGACTGCCCGAACTTGAGCTGAATACAGCAGTAGACCTGCTCAAGTGGAGGACGGAGAGGCCTCAACCCTACACAGAGGACTACAAGCAAGTGATGCACGGGGCCGAGCAGGCGAGCTAGGCTTCCCTGTAGAAGAGACACAACTGGTTTTTATTCAGTACCAAATGGTCCGCCTTGAAAACATCCATACACATAACGCTGTACAGACCAACCAAGTTGTATTTATGTATTTAGGAATACCTATGTATAGACATATATGTTTCTAACAGTAATTAATAAAAAAAAAAAGCCATGAATTTGAAAGCAACCAAGGAGGGGTGTATGGAAGGATTTGGAGGGAGGAAAGGGAGGGGAAAATGATGTAATTATAATCTCAAAAGAGAAGAGAAATAATTTTTAAAAAATGGGGTCAGTGCCCTAAGATTTTGACCAGGGAAAGTGGTTTCAGGATTGGCATGCAGGTCTGTGAGCCCCGCAGCCTTAACATGTGCTCCTAACCTCAGGCTGTGGTGTTTTCTCATCCCATGTTTGCTAGAAGATGGAAGTGCAGGGTCTCGCCTCTGCTGGGAAGCTCCGTGAGAGGACAGTGATGTCAGCTCTCACCTCTCTTGTTGGAGAGGAAGTCGTGGCTGATTCTGTTCCAGGCCACGTTCTTGTGTTTTGGAAGGTGGAAGTGGATGGTCAGCCTTTCTCCTGGGTGGGGACGTTATCTCTGGGGGCTTTTGAGTCATCCTTTGCAGAGGCGAGGCTTATCAAGAGCAACAACAAACAAGTTGCTATGGTGTTAGATAAGCAAATGATATTTTGTTGGAATACTAACCAAAAAACATTAAAATTTTTTTTAATGTTCTCTCTGTGTCTCTGTCTCTGTCTGTCTCTGTCTCTGTCTCCGTCTCTCTTTCTTTCTCTGTGTGTGTGTAGGTCAGAGGACAGCTTGTTAGGATTTGGTTCTGTCCTACCCTCTGGGTGTCTGGAATCAGCAAGGTTATCAGTCTTGCTGTCTAATTTCTTTCCACACTGAACGATCTCACCAGCCCCAGGAATTTGTCTTCTATCAATATGCACCTTATAAACAGTGTTAGTGCCACAGATAAATGACCATTGCATAAAACACCTAAAAACAGATTTTCTAGACACAGAGTCCTGATGATAATGATATAAAAAGCAAGAGAAGTTTCTCAAGTTTCCAGAAGAATTACTTTCCTGCTCTGAGCACCCGTGTGTCCGCTTCCCCTACAGGAGAAGGCTTTGCTTGTGCACTGATGGTTGATATTATTTACAGTACTGGGTTGCATTTTAATGTAGTGCTTCAGAAGGATTCTAAGAACTCTTGTCCCTGTCCTCATCCCCCAGACTGAGGAGGACATGTGGGCGGTGGTACTCGTAATTCATGATTGCTTCTAGTTTATAAAGATCGTTATGGGCAGACAAGACTGGACCTAAACTCTCATTCCTAAGGTCTCTCTAGAGAACTGAAAACCGGAATCAGACTCTAATTTTAGTGAGTCGTCGTGACATCAAGCTACGGGGATAAATGGGGTGAATTCTCTGGTGCCTTAGTCTGACTGTTACTTCTGACGAGTAGCACGCTGTGCGGATGAGGCTGTGCCTGTCCTGGAGAGTGGCCAAAGAGAGGGAGGCAGCCATGGAGCTTGTTCCCGAGCTGGAGGGAAGTAGGATTTATGAATAGCTTGATTTAGAAGACTCGTAAACCCAAGGTGCCAGTTTCCAGGTGGCAATGGGGTGCTTGTGTGTGTGTTGGCAGGAAGAAATGCAAGTATAAAGGGTGTTTAGTTTTACAGCATCAGAACCCCCTCCCTGCTCTTTAGTTCGAGGTCCAGCGAGGTTAGCTGGGCATGTCGGCCGCGTGCGTCTCTGATGGGGCCTCTGGAGCAGTTTCCATCGGGGTTCACCTTGAATCAGAGCAGTGTTCTCCGTAACTCACTGGAGATGGCTGAAGAGTGGACCTCAGTCACACTTGTGAGTTCCAGGCTTGGCCGAAACCTCTCATTTGGTTTGGAAAGTTCTAAATTTAACTTGTTTTTTCATTATAAAAATAAAATAAAAGAGTTTGCAGGGAAATGGAAGAGCGGTTAACAATGCAGAGTATTCATTTCATTAGCGCCAAAGCCATAAGGAATGGTTGATGCTAAGGAAAAGCAGAACAGAGATGAATACAGTGTTTCAAAAGTAGATTTATAAAACCATCCCTTGTAAGCTTGATTAAAAAACATGATACTAGCCAGTGAGCCCTGCTGGCAGGAACCCAGGGAAGGAAAACTAGAAAAGTTAATAACCACCATGGAAGAGATAAAATTGGAAAGAGTGATGTATGCATTGGAAATGGTTTTTATCAGTGAAAGAGAACTGATCTGGTAAGTGTTAAAGGGAAACAATAAACATGACGGAACCCGAAGGATTTAGCATTTCTAAAATTCATGTGTTACCCAAAGCAGTGATCAAGATCCTGCAAGAAAAAAAAATCTAATGGATGTTGAAAACATAAGGAAGTCTTCATTTAAAAAAAAACAGATCAAAGTAATCAAAGAGATTATAGAAAGTAGAGAGATGGCTCAGTGGTCAGAGTGCTTGTTCTCGCGAAGACCCAAGTCTTCCAGACATCTACAGGAAAGTCAAGATATGGCTGCATGTGGCCATAACTCTAGCCTTGTGTGTTTGTGTATGTGGGGAGAAGGGGTAGGGAAGGGAGCAGGAACATAAAGAGATGCCAAGGGCTTGTGGGCTGTCTAGCCTGTCTGAAATGGTGAGCGCTGGTTCAGGGAAGACTGTCTCAGGACAGTAAGAAAATGGTAAAAACATCTGGCATCTTGTTTTGACCTCTGTGTATACATACACACACGGGTTTAGCAGCACACTCAGGTATGTGTGCACGTGCGTACATGCACCCCCCCACACCACCTCCCACACTCCATCTTCTCCTCCCCCAAGTTGGAAACAGTATGCAGAACAGATGGTATAATATCAGCATCCCTTGAAATCACCCATCAATCATGACTCAGCAACAAATCCTGAACAGGGATAGGATCCACTGGGCAGGTGGGGTCCCTTGAATTCTTTCATGTCTTTTACTGGTACTTTCTAATACCTGGTTCAGTGATTTGCATCATGTTAGCCATGCAACAGAGTTTCCAGTAAGTCATCTAGAGGAAGCAATGGAGGGGGCAGTGTGGAGAGGTGACTGTAACTCTGAAGATAATGAATCAGGGAGAGAGCCAGATGAAGCCATGGGGAATGAAATTTACTTGCCCAAGCCAACTGTGCCCTTTGGTGACAAATTATTTCTCCTCTTGGTTTTGAAACAATCTCATTGATCTTTAAAGAGTTGAAAGGATCGTTACAAGAGATATCCTTGGCTTAAATAGACAAAGAAAAGAAGGCCGCTGTGAAGGAAATAGATTAGAGCAATTTCAGATCAGGCTACAAATTGGATACTTTCATTACGGACTAGCATGCCCCACATGGAAAAGGTTTATATAGGCAATGAAAACTGCCGTGAGTCTTAATTCCACTGGGAAGAGGTTCACATGGTTTTCTGACTGATTGGGATACGCTTACTAACAAAAGTGCCAAACAGTTTTATTTAACTATATTATTTTAAAAAACGTTAAACAAGCTGGTCTAGTTTAAAGGGAAAAAAATTTACTGGTGAAACTACACAAATGACTCCAGGAAGGAAGCGCAGCAATAAATACAATGTTGGGTGGAAGGAAAAGGTAATATCTGTACCTACACATATGTATTTGAGATACACACACACACACACACACACACACACACAAACACACACACACACACACATCAGCTATAAAACTAAATGTCAAACAAAATGTTGCTAAGACTTATATAGAAAAAAGTATCACCCATATGTTCTGAGAGGAGATTAAAAAGCAAGAGGGAGAAATAGGATTCAAAGTTAGGGAGTTAAAATCCGTTCTACAAGTGGACTTGATGGTATCAGTTCAGTATTTACATGACAGTGAACACTAAGATAGGCCAAACAGGGCCACTGCGAGTGGCAACAGGTTCATTAAACAACAAGTGTCTCATCGTCCCACATAAAAAGTCATGAGAAATCATGAGAATAATGGGAGTGATGAAACTCTGTAAATGTTGTTAGCTAGTGTATAGAAGGCCCTAATTATTTAGAGAATACATATATTTAATGTTTGAGTTTTGGGCAATAGTGATGTTGAGATCTAAGGATTGATGGGTGGGAGGTAAAATGTCCACAGTTGGGAATGGGCAGTTGAACTCACTGGTCCATAGGAGTCTTTTCTCTATACACCTGCTCTTTGGATCTGCAGAACTGTTGGCTGTGGAAGCTTTGGGAATTCGTCCTCCCTGCTAATGAGATGAGAAGGCTCATTAAACTTGGAGCTGGGTTTAGGGAACCTGGCACCAGCAGCTGCCCAAGGGGTGTCTATGAGCGACAAATGACAAGAACAGTTTGGGGCCTGTTACAAGGACAGAAAAGAAAGGTGTGTGTGTGTGTGTTATTAAGCACTTGAAGTATTTTTTTAGGGAATTATTCAACCAGAGAGATACATTTTGAAGAGTGTGTTGTTAGATAATTATGTAGTTCTGTGAATAACATTTATTAACATCACCAGAAAACATTATGCTATGGAGTCACTGGTGTATGCGGACTGAAATATCCATTTGTAGGTCACGACTCTATTTGATTTTTTATTATTATTTTGAATTCTCTCCTACATGCATTTACTCAGACTCCACTGTTACCTGCACAGAGCTGCTGTGGCTACTGCATCCTGAGTGTGTCCCTCACTGGATTGCTGAGGAAGTGTCACCTACGCATAGGGTGGAGATACACTCAGGAAGCAGTGTCAGTAAGCTTGCCTCCTCTCCATCCATCTGCAGATAGGTCTCAAGCACCCGGACTTGTTGATGTGTGGGTGTGTGGGTGCAAACCCTCATAAAATGCAGGCGGAGTTCTGCTTAGGGAGTCTCTTGTTTCTTCCTGGGTTGTCGACCGTGATTCTGGTTGCTGGGCTGGCCAGAGGTGCTGCCTCCCAGACCTATGCACCTCTAGATGCTGCCCTAGGGAGTGTACTCGCTCTGACTCTGTATCTCAGGCCGTGGCTGTTTGCAGGCTCTCGGGAAAGCATCCTGTTCATCCTCCAAGACATGGCTGGTGAGTCTTCTTTTCTAGAAGCCTAATTCTGTGTTCAGCTCCCAACCTAGAATCAATCACTGGCTGCTGCTGCTGCTTCTGTTTTTTTTGTTTTTTTGTTTTTTTTTTTTTCAGACAGAGTTTCTCTGTGTAGCCTTGTGGGGAACTCACTTTATAGACCAGACTGGCCTTGAACTCAGAGATCTGCCTGCCTCTGCCTCCTGAGTGCTGGGGTTATAGACATGTACCACAAAGACTGGCTAAGCATCAGCTTAGCCACCTCCACCTCACACTTGACACTGCTTAACGTATCCTACTGTATTACAGCTTATTTTTGCTTTTTTTTCAAGACATAAATGGTTTTTAAATCAATATGGAATTGTAAAAGTAATGTAAGTTCTTTAAACATGTATTCTTAACTTACTTTAAATTCTGATTAATAAAGTATATAAACACTACATGTATTATATAAGGATATACACTATAATATATGATTAATACCATATAACCTGTCACACAGATTTAAAAAGTGTTAACATCTTCCAATTAAATTTATATTTTCTTTTAAAAACCTGTCTTGCTGGTGTTATACTCAGTCCCTCGTGCTGCAGATGGGGTATTGTCTACAGTCCTGGCTGCCTTGAACTCATTCCTCCTGCGTCAGCCTCCGAAGTGCAGGGACTATAGGCGTGTCACCATGCCTGGCTGTTAATGAAATGATGTATTTGTCAGCCAAACATGGTGGTATGTGCCTTTCATCTTAACACTCTTGAGGCAGAGAGGCCTGGGGAAGCGCTGTGAGTTTCAGACTGGTCTACAGAGTGAGCTCCCGGTCAGCCAGGGCTATATGGTGGAACATAGCGTTTCCTCTTCAGATAGAAAATTCTCTCCTACTGAATTTTGGAGCACAGGATTGTGTTTCTTGAGGAGCCCTGGAGGACAATTTGTCTCACAACTGGACAAATTTTGGGGGGCCAGGTTTAAAGTTTGGAGCAGGTCCTGAGACGTCAGGACAGAGTGAGTGTGCCTCTGCAGCTCTCTGCTACAGCTCATCTCAGGATGCTCTCCTTGCTGAAGGTCCTTCCATCCCTCAGTCTGGTCCTTCCATCCCTGTGAGGCCATGCTAAGGAGGCATTGGCTAATGACTGTTTCTCCCATGTTGGTCTGCGCTGGCTTTTAGAGGCACAAGAGCTGCATCTGAAAGCCTCCTGAGTTCTGGGGGTCCTTTGGGCACCATACATGAATGAGGCCTTGCAATAGGCCAGGGACACCTAGAGTGTTGACTTGGAGATAAATATATGTTAAAGGAGTCCCACGGACTGTGGAACTTTCCCATTATAATTTCACGTGAGAGCTGAGGATGGAGAGGGATAGAAAGGGATGAAAATCTCTTTAGATTTGAGCTGTTTGTGTGCACAGGGCGCATCTGCTATTGAAAGGACATTTATATGTGTATATGAGGAAATGAAACTGTAAAAGATCGACTTTGCAAAACAAATATCCACATCACTGGAAGTGCTACTGGGAAGATAGAGAAAGCATGGTAGAGATTCAACTAAAACGAAATGTGATCAAATGGAGATGGAGATGGAGCAAAGGGGAAACTAAAGCGACTGGGTGTGAGAAGTGTGTGTGTGTGTGAGGGTGTGTGTGTGTGTGTGTGTGTGTGTGTGTGTGTGTTTAAGCCCAGACCTTAAGGGGAGTAGTTTAAATCCTATGGGATTTGATTTCTAATTATGCTGTACTGTACAGCCTGAGGTTTTAGGCTGCATATATATTTGTGTGCTTGTGTGTGTGTGTACATGAACATAAATATAAATATTATTACCTTTTGTCTCAGGAAGAACTTAGCATTGGGTAAAGTTCTTTATTCCCTATCTGCTAACTTTAGAGTTGCCTGTTTGGGACAGCACTGGTGTTTTACAATGTCTTATTGTTCCCTCACTTGTCAGGCAACACAGCGGGTGTGGTTGGAACTCAGCTTCCCCCTTCCTAAGTAACTGAGAGTTTGTTAAGAGAAACTGCACACAGGTTTCAGGTACTGTACAGTTGTGCTAAGATGAAGGCTGGCCTGGGCTGAGTCCAGGTGTGGGACTGAGTGTATGCACTGCATCTTGGATGTTGTATCTATGCATTTTGCTGGAAGGAGATGGGCAACTGAGGCTGGGCTGGAAGGAGGACATGCCCTCCTGTGAAGACCTCCTTATTCACTGTTCCCTACTGTGACCCATGTCACAGGACTGAGGAAGTGCTTTGTCGACTTGATTTTCTTGTAAGTTCTCAAGGTTTCTAGAAGGAAGGGATCATGCTGAGAGCAGCTAGGCCTTGTGGGAGGCCAGAGCTCAGAAGCTCAGCAGTTTGCATGGACTTGGACAAGGGTTCACTTTCTCATCTCTCATTCCTGCACTGTGGTTGGTGATGGACACCACAGCAGTGAGCCGAATCTACTCAACCAAGTCTCCGCTTTGGTGGGCGCTCTGTTCAGGGAGATGGGATTGACCTTCTCTTGGATGTGAGAGGCTTGTCAGGTGCAGGCAGGAGGCAGGCGATGCTGTGGACTCAGAGACCTGGGGGAGAAGTTTCCATTTACATGGTGGGAATAGACTGGACATGTAAATATGGTTGGAGAGAAATTAAACCAGGAGGAAATACAGTCAGCTAAGCCAAACTGATTCTCATAGCTTGGCAGTTCCCAGGCTTGGATACTGTGAACCAATAAAATAATGGGAAAAAAGACACCCCAAGGTCGGGTTTCTTAGCCTGGGTCACCTACTTTTATTTGATGAAACAAGACAATGCAAAATGTGCACTCCATTGCCCCGTCACCATTGTATGAAAGACATCACTGTTTTGTGCTATGTGTGGGTATGTGTGTAGGTGTGTGTGTGTGTGTGTGTGTGTGTGTGTGTGTGTGTGTATGTGTGTGGTAATCACCCATTGATGAAGACCCACATATCATCAACAAAATAACTGAAACAGTCACAAGTGTTACAAGGCAACTACATACACAAATCACCTGGGTCCCTGAAAAGATTCAAAAGCCACACATCCTAGTGTTAGATGTTTGGAAGGATGGACTCACACTGAACCACAACTCTGAGACTTGGTTGAGAGACACTTAGGTACATTAGATACCGAGAGCATCTGTTTCTCCATTTATGAAATAGAAATAATCCTGTCCCTGCCCCCAAAAGATCCGTGAGAAGGTTTAGGATTAGCTTCCAGCTGACACACCCCTGGTAGGTGCTAAGTGAGTGCTGGCTCCTGGCTCCCTCTGTCCCTCCCTCATTCAGTGCATGTTATGCACTCCCATCTTCACAGAGGCCTTCAGTTCCTCTGCATACTGAGGACCCCCTATACCTCAGCTGCCTCAAACCTGAAAATCAGTTGCCCCACATTCTTCAACCATGAGATCCAGATCAGCCTCGTGGAGGACAGTCTATCCACCAGGGCCCAGATATGTGTGTGGTATACGAACACCCTGGCCCATGACAATAGGTTCTCTCCTCAGCCATCAAGACAGTGAAGAAGCAATTCAGCATGCCTTCCCAGGCTGAAAAGATCAGGCTTTATTCCGAGCATGAGCTATAGCTATACTTTCATATTAAAATGTAATTTCTTGGGGTAGAGAGATACCTGGATCAAGAACGTGGCTGCTGAGACATGAGTTCGATCTCTAGAACCCATGTTTTCAAAAAGCCAGACGTGGGAAAGCGGACTTATGATCCCAAAGCTGGGAAGGCAGAGGCAGGCGGATCCCCAGGGCTCATGGGCCAGGCAGCCTAGGCAAGCTCCAGGCAAGTTCTAATTTAGTGAGAGAGCCTCAAACTAAGGGGTGAAGCCTGAGGAATGGCACCAGAGGCTGGCCACAAACACACACAAGCACACACACACACACACACACACACACTTGCGAACCTACACACATACCCACAAATAGCACAAAAACAGTGATGTCTTTCATACAGTGGTGACGGAGCAATGGAGTGCACATTTTGCATTGTCTTGTTTCATCAAATAAAAGTAGGTGACCCAGGCTAAGAAACCCGACCTTGGGGTGTCTTTTTT
Source organism: Mus pahari (assembly GCF_900095145.1). Classification (NCBI taxonomy): domain Eukaryota; kingdom Metazoa; phylum Chordata; class Mammalia; order Rodentia; family Muridae; genus Mus; species Mus pahari. The sequence goes on along the minus strand of NC_034592.1, from coordinate 86,256,143 downwards.
CCCATTATTTTATTGGTTCACAGTATCCAAGCCTGGGAACTGCCAAGCTATGAGAATCAGTTTGACTTAGCTGACTGTATTTCCTCCTGGTTTAATTTCTCTCCAACCATATTTACATGTCCAGCCTATTCCCACCATGTAAATGGAAACTTCTCCCCCAGGTCTCTGAGTCCACAGCATCGCCTGACTCCAGTCTGCACCTAACAGATCTGTGCATTACACTCCAATTGTGTGTAGATCTCATTTTCTTTTCCCTCCATCCCCGCGTGTTCCCAAAGCCCAGCTCTGGTGCGTGTCTTATGCACGGGTCTCTGGTGGCACCTGCACTTCACACAGGGGACTCCAGGGTTGCCTCTGTCTTCCTAGTCCTCATCAGACGGCTCGGGAAGTTGAAAGGACCTCCAGACTTCCGCTGGCCCTGCCTTCCTGCCCTTTGGCTGGAGATGCTCCCGACTTGGATTGGCACGAACCCCTGGGAACCTCCGTGATAACTCATAATGGAATCTTTGAACAGCTGCCCAAGGATGCTTTTCAGCTCTACAGTCATTTTTTTTTTCTCTTTTTAATGGAAGCTCTGACTGACTAGTTGGTTAATGGGTCCCAGGTTCTCTCAGGCCACTTAACTTCCTCATTTTCAAGCATTATCCACGAAGAAAATCCACTCCGCCGATGCTTAAGGCTGCTGGAGCTGAGTCAGAGCCATCCTCAAGTTGTGAGCAGCAGCTTTGATTGGTGTGATGGGGAGGGGTTGATGACTCCCAGCAGGAGGGGGGAGTGAAGGCCCTGCCCATGATTTATTGATCACTGGTGTGGCCACGGGCTCCCCAGCTCTCCAGGGAGCCACAGTGTGAGACTGCTGCAGCTCAGCCTTGCTTGGGCTGTCTGTCTCTGCCTCCTGTGCTGCTGCTGCTGGGGTTTTATCTCTAGACCTTCTATTCTGGCAGGCAGTGGATGGTAGAACCGGAGCCATATCCCTTGAGTAAACCGGAGCCATATCCCTTGAGTAAACCGCTTCTGCTTTTATAGGAGCCTGTGGGGCTCACCCTTGCCAGAGCCAGCCTCTCCAAGGAGGAGGCCTGTGCGACCCATGTGAGTGTATAGAGGGCTCGTTTGTTTGTTTGTTAGTTTTCAGAGTCGCTGATAAAGTAGTTATATCAAGTGACTGGGTACCGACCCCTGGTTTGTTTGTTGGAAAAGTCACAACTGCTCATTGCTTGAGGATGCTGTTGGCTTTTGGCTTCTTGAACGTGGTTTTTGTTTTTATGAGGAGTAAAGAGATCAGACTTGATCTTCTAGGAAAGAAGCTTTTGGGTAGCATAAGGTCTTCTGTGTGCGTGCAGTGAGAGAAAACTTCCTGTGTGACCCTGGCATTGTCCTCATTGCCTTTAATCCTCTTGGATCAAGACTCAAGAAGTTTGAACTGTGTATCCATAAAAGATATGTCCAAGCCCCCTACCTAGTAACACTTGTACCTGTAAATGTGAGATTTACACGAAGGGCACGTTCACTGATATAATCAGTTAAGGTGATCTTACTGGATCAGGGTTGACCCTCATCTCAGTGATTTGTGTGTGTGTGTGTGTGTGTGTGTGTGTGTGTGTGTTGGAATGGGTGCACATGTGTGTACATTTGGAGCCAGATGTTGACCCTAGGGCCTGCCTCCATTGGTGTGTGCATGGTATGGTGTGTGTACCCATGCAGACCAGAGGAGGACAGTGGGTATCCCACTCTTATCCCTTTACTAGTGTCGTTCCTAAATGTGGACATAGGCTGACAGCTAGCAAGCCCCAGAAAGCACATGACTGCATCTAGCTTCTTATGTGCGTGCTGGGATTGGACCGAGGTCCTTATGCTTGTACGACCCACCTTACCCACTGAGCCAGCCGCCTCTGCAGCCTCCACCTTGTATTTTGAGGCAAGGTCTCTGATTAACCCCGAGCTCACTGGCTGGAGTGGGCTGCCTGGTCAGCAGGAGCCTTAGACCCTCGCCTCTGCCTCCCCGGTGCTGGGATTGCAAGTCTTGTGACGCTTTCTTTTTAATCATGGATCTTAGGGATTGGGCTCAGATCTTAATGAGTTTATTTTATTGACTGAGCTGAGCCATCTCTCTAGTGCCTGATCTGTGTCCTGTTTCCCTCCACCACACTTAGAACACACACACACACACACACACACACACACACACACACACACACACACGGAAAATGATAAGACAAAATGGGGTGATGTTCATTTAAGCCAAGGGATGCCTGGGATTTTCAGCAAGTACTAAAAGCTATAAGTACAAGGTAGAGTTTTCCCTGGAAGCAGCCATTCAACATTGAGCCTTTAAATCTCTTGACTCTCGTGTCTTAACCCACTCAGCTGCTTTTAGATGTTGAACAGCCCGTTGAGAATCATCAGCCACTAACCCTGTTTTGCAAGGGAGCACACAGGACTCAGAGGCGGTACACATTCAGTCTTGGGTCATTCAGCACTCATGCAGAAACAAATGATTGGGGGAGCCAGATAGTGCCACCAGGTCTGTGCCCTCCTTTCCACTGCTGAGCGGGCTCAGCGGTGACTTACTGATGCTGGTAATCTAGGACATCTTAATGAGCAGTGTGGTCTCGGAGGGAGGCTCTGAGTGTGGGTCTGCTTCAGGTCTGGGTTAGAGGCTGATGTTCCCTGGGTGGCTTGATGGAGGCGGGGTTTGCTTTTGTTAAGCAGGCACAGCCTGGTATCTTCTGTACAGAGGGTCTAAGTGTGGGGTGGAGACTGATACCATGGGCTGTATTTCAGTGAGGCTGGGGCAAACTGAGCCTCGGGCCTTTTCTGTGGAGTCGGACTGCCTGCCTGTCCCAGTCTGCCTAGAGTTGGGAAAGGTGAAAATTCACCTCTGGTTTTTCCAATACAATGAAAGAAGGGTGTGTGACTTGGAAAGGACTTTGGAACACCAGTAGAGGCTTTAACAAGTGTGTGTGTGTGTGTGTGTGCGCGTGTGTGTGTGTGTGTGAGAGAGAGAGAGAGAGAGAGAGAGAGAGAGAGACAGAGACAGAGAGAGAGAGAGACAGAGACAGAGACAGAGAGACAGAGAGAGATAGAGAGAGACAGACAGAGAAAGAGAGGGACACAGACAGACAGACTGTGAACACCCTTGGGTGTCTGTCCTCTCCTTCCACCTTGGTTGAGGCAGGGCCTCCTAGTCACCACATAAGCAGGCCACATAACCACATCAGTATGCTATGAGCCTCTGGGGCTCACTTGTCCCTGCCTCCTTTCCGTCAAGGTGAAGAGAAAAGAGAAGTTACAAACGCCCTCCTGTCATATGCCACTATCATGTCCTTCTTTACGTTAGTTCTAGGGTTCTAAAGTCAGGTCCTCCAGCTTACACTGCAAGCATTTCGTTTAAGCACCATTTTGGGGGTGGGGGTGGGGAGAGGATGGGGTCTTATGTAGCCTAAGCTGGTCTGAACTCGTCTGTGTAGCAAAGATGACTGAGGTCCTGATACTCCTGTCTCTACCTCTCGAGTGCTAAGATTACAGGTACGCATTACCGTGCCCAGTTTTATGTCGTGCTGGGGACTGAACACGCTAGGGCAAGCACTTTACCAACTCAACTACACCCCCAGTCCCAGTGCAGGGTTTTTTTTTGAGGTGACTAACATGAGATATTGGCCATTTTATGGCTTGAATTGTATGTCCCCCAAATTCATATGGTGGCCCTAACCATCAATACTTTAGAACATGATTCTGTTGGAAACAGAGCCACTACAGAGGCTGTGAAGGCAAACCGAGAGAGACCATGCGACTGAGCTCTAGTCTAGTGTGTCTGGTGTCTAAAACAGGGCATTTGGGCATGTGTAGACATTAAAGGGGAATGGCCAGAGGGAGATTGGACAGGAAGGTGGTTCTCTGCTCCCTGTGTATGAGTTCGGGGGATCAAACTCAGGCTGTCAGGATTGGTGGGAGATGCCTTTTCCTGCTCACCGTCCTCTAGGCCCTCTCACTATTACTATTTCTCTGAGACAGGGTCGTGCTCTGCAGCTCACATTGGCCTCAGACCTATGATCCCTCTGAATCTAGCCTCTCCTGAGCTCTGGGATCACAGTGGTGTGCCATCTCAACTGGCTAGTGTGGCCATCTTTTAATGGTTGGTTTTGAAATTGGCTACTTATGCAATGGTACAAAATATGAAAGATCATAGGCAAGAAATATTTCCCTTTCTCACCCTGCCCCCCTACCCCAGCTTTTCACACAGATCATTGCCCGAGAATAACCCTTAGATGCTGAGTGCCTTTAAAGAGGAAGCTATTTGTGTACCACCAGGCATCCCTTGACCCAGCCCTCCCACATACCTCCCTGACGGTGTCTCAATTTTGATTATTTTTATTAGTTATTTACTAGTAGATTTCAGAGATTTCCCTGTCAGGGCAGAGAGGAATTCCTCATTCTGTCTTTTGAACCCCTGAATCAAGTAACGCCCCTCCCCATCTGAGTTATATGGTTTATGTTATTCTACTATCTGGATGTGTCATCATACATGATCATGTATGTTCATACATAGTAGTCTCCTATGGGTAGGTTGGTTGGTTGGTCTGTACCTTTAATACTGCCTGGTCTCATTCACGTGCCATTTTGAATATCCCTAGGTGAGGAATTGTTGAGCCTGGGAGCAAAGAGCCCTTGTGATTTTGATAGCATCACTGTTGTGCAGTTGTAACTAAGAAGTTGTACCCGACTGTTCCCTATCAGGAGAAGGTGAGGGTGCCAGCTCCCCCACTGCCTTCCAAGCCAGTGTGAACACATCCTATCCTACTTGGGAGTTCCATTGTTGTTCTAGTGAGCAAACATCTTTTCAGAAGTCTATGAATCACTGTTGTTTCTCTTCTACAAGCTGTTCATATCTCTTCTGTTGTGAAATTGGTTTTATCTAGGTTCTCTCTTATTGATTTGTGGGAACTACTTATATATTAAGGAAATTAGCCATTTGTGATTTGTGCTGCAGGCAATATTTTCCTCTTTAATCACATCCCTTGATCTTTTTCTCATGGTGTCTCGGTTTTCTCTCATTTTTTCCCTCCAAAATCACATAGTAAAAAGCTCGTGTTTTCTTAATTGGGTTGATTTTTCATATTCAAAGATAATTTTTATTTGCTTGTTTTGATTTTTTTTCGCGACAGGGTTTCTCTGTATAGCCTTGGCTGTCCTGGAACTCACTTTGTAGACCAGGCTGGCCTCCAACTCAGAAATCCGCCTGCCTCTGCCTCCCAAGTGCTGGGATTAAAGATGTGCGCCACCATGCCAGGCTTTAAAGATTTTATATGTGGACTATTCCATGCCACTTTTACTCTGTTCTGTTGATGAGATGAAAACTAGAGGTCCATCTACATCCAGAGGAACCCAGAGTTCAGGTGTGATGTATGTGATGTGTGAGTGAGGGGAACCAGAGGAACCAGGTGGCTACACCGTGGTGCCTGTCATTAACTGGAAACTCATTTCTGTTCACTGTTGACTTGTGGTCATTTTCTACTGCAGTGTCAGAGTGTGGCCACTGACTTGCTATCTTGAGGAGCGCATGTGATGGATCATCTCTGGCTTCTGGGGGCCAAGAGTCTGGTAACATCCAGTTTCCTCTGCAGCTGTTCAGCTGAAGGACTCGCATTAGACCCTGGGGCTGCTGATTGCTTATTCCCCTGCAGGCTCTGGGTAAAGGGCTTCATTATTATTTTTTCCCCTTTTTCCTGTATTTTACATTTGTGTATGTACAGGTGTACTGGCTAGCTTTGTGTCAACTTGACACAGCTGGAGTTATCACAGAGAAAGGAGCTTTAGTTGGGGAAATGCCCCCATGAGATCCAGCTGTGGGGCATTTCCTCAATTAGTGATCAAGGGGGAGAGGCCCCTTGTGGGTGGGACCATCTCTGGGCTGGTAGTCTTGGATTCTGTAAGAAAGCAGGCTGAGCAAGCCAGGAGAGGCAAGCTAGTAAAGAACATCCCTCCATGGCCTCTGCATCAGCTCCTGCTTTCTGACCTGCTTGAGTTCCAGTCCTGCATCCTTTGGTGATCAACAGCAGTATGGAAATGTAAGCCGAATAAACCCTTTCCTCCCCAACTTGCTTCTTGGTCATGATGCTGTGCAAGAATAGAAACCCTGACTAAGACAACAGATGCATGCCCAAGGTTGATGTTGGGAGTCGTCTTCCATCACACTTCCACCTTATCCTTTGAAGCAGGCAGGGTCTCTCACTCAAACCCAGGGATTGCCACCTTGCTCTGTGCTGCCTTCCAAGCGCCGGCCACCACTCCTACCAGGCATTTGTGTGGGTTCTGGGGTTTTGAACTCAGGTCCTTATGTTTATGAGGCAAGCACTTTGACTGCTGAACCATCCTCCCAGCCCCAAGGGCCTCATTTTTCTTGCCAGCTCTCTGCAGACCACTCTCAGTTCCCTGACATGTGCTTTCCCGACATGATATTTTGTTTACCCAAATCAGTAAGTGAGATTCAAGTGTGACAGAGCTGTGACATGTGGCTCTTCTTCTGTCCTGTTCTCATTACTTTGCTGATGAGAGAAAAGATACAGGTCCCACCCACATTCAGGGGAAGAGAACCACAAGAGAACACATAGTAGGACCACGAGACCCTTTGGCAGCTGGGTTCATCCTTCGACTGAACCTGACGACAGCTCCCTTCTGACTTGAGGCACGTAGTCTGACATGACCTGGAAAGAGTTTGGGTGTGGTAGAACTTGTAGCCCACTTTCTTGAATTTGGTCCTGAAATTCTGTCTTCTCACATCAAGGATTCACAAGTAAGACTTTTGGGGTGCTTCTCTGCCTGGAAGTGACATCAGTGTCCCACTGTCACTTGAACATATCATCCCGGTGGAGTGAAGTTGGATAGGCTGTGGGCCATCTGAGGTGTAGATGATTCTTACCGGTCAGTCTCCCAAAAGAACAAGAGCAGACAGAACCAAACTCTAGAAAAGGATGGGAATTCTGGACTGGTTCTCACTACATTCTCCTAACTCCGTTTAACTGATCATAGGTTAAGACCAAAGCACTTAAAAACACAAAGTTCCTATTCATCATTGTGGATCGATTGGTCTGCTGAGTCTTAAGGCTTAAAATCTATCTTAAAAATAGGTAAATTATAATTTATAATCTAAAAGCAAATGAGAAAGCACCTACCAGAACCAGCCAGGCGGGAGGTGCCCTGGCTCAGCTGACATCAGAGGTGGCCTTGGGCTGCTGGTGGAGAGAAGGGTCTTGATGACATCAGATAGGAGGAGCTAGTGGGTGTGGTGCTGGGGGAGTCCCATTTCCCTAAGAGGAGAGGGTTCTGGAAAGGGTCTCCTTGCCTGTGTCTTGGAGAAGAAATGGGGTGGTCCCAACACAGGGGAGTACCTGGCTAGGGAGGGGGGGTCTTGGTGAAGACCAGAGGTGGTCTTTGACCCGTAGCAGGTGAGTTGCTTCATGGCAGCGTCTGGACTGGCAATTGTGCAGTGAGATCCTCTGTCGCCTCTCGGCTGAGGAGGCTTAGCTGTGTGTCCAGGGCCCCTGGAGATTCACAGATGTCCTGTCTGGAAAAGGAAGTCTGAGGATGGTGGAGTTTGTAAGTGAGTGAAGCTAGTGGAGTTGATTGTCTCTGAGAGAGGTGGGGTTCTAGAGAACAGATCAGGGTATGTTCTTGGATTCAGGAAGGTGATGTTAGCCTATCTGGTTTAAACTCATTTCTACCTCTCTCCCGAGTCAGCAGGAAAGTTTCGTTTCATTTCTCATCAAAGTTACTGTGTCAAATACTTCCCCCCAGGAACCTGTCTTAGTGGATACAGGGATGAGGACTTACAAATGTTGGTGGTGGTGCTCAGCCTCTTAGCATTCCTTTTCCTAATCAAGAATTGATAAATGGGACCTCATAAAATTGCAAAGCTTCTGTAAGGCATAAGACACTGTCAACAAGACAAAAAGGCCACCAACAGATTGGGAAAGGATTTTTACCAATCCTAAATCTGATAGAGGACTAATATCCAATATATACAAAG
>NC_034592.1:86228996-86247060 GCF_900095145.1 Mus pahari | reverse complement strand
AGCTCGTGTTTCTAGCTGCATATGTAGCAGAAGATGGCCTAATTGGCCATCATTGGGAAGAGAGGCCCCTTGGTCTTGCAAACTTTATATAACCCAGCACAGGGGAATGCCAGGGCCAAGAAGTGGGAGTGGGGAGATAGGGGAGTAGGGGCGGGGGGAGGGTATAGGGAACTATCGGGATAGCATTTGAAATGTAAATAAAGAAAATATCTAATAAAAAATTACAGGATAAAAAAAAAAAAAAGATTCCTTTTCCTAAGAATTGAAACAGATTCTTGTTGAGTTGTATGGCAAAGTGGACAATGCCTTTAGCTGTGTGTGTGTGTGTGTGTGTGTGTGTGTGTGTGTACTCATGTATGTTGCTTTGACTTTTTGTTTTTCTTGAAGTCTTGGAAATACTTAGACTTAGAACATATTTATGGTAGTGGTTCTCAACCTTCCTAATGCTGTACTTGCATCTCTTTCATACAGTTCCTCATACTGTGGTGATCTCCAACCATACAATTATTTTTGTTGCTACTTCAAAACTGTAATTTTTGCTATTGTTATGAGTTGTAATGTAAATATCTGATATGTAGGATATCTGATATGTGACCCCAAAGTGGTTGAGACTTATAGGCTGCGAACCACTGATTTATAGCATGTCCTTCAGGTGCTATTGAAATTCAAGCGTAAATTTTATGCTGCACTGTACAGAAAGGAAAACTACTTCACTCGGGCATGTGTTTTGCTAGTTGAGTGGCTTTCAGGCCATGCTTAGCAGTAAGTTGTCCAGGGAACCAAACTCCCTTTCTTATGTGTTTCTCTACAGTCTAAGGTTGCTGCTTGAGTTCCTGCCATGTCTGAATTCAAGCTGAAGAAAGACTGTGGAAGGGTGAGCTTTCTCTTCTTAAGGATCCTTTCTGGAATTCTCACAGAGAGCTTCCGCTCAGTCCCATTGACCAAGAGTTAGTCATGTGTTTATGGACTGTTGTAAAAGCTGGGGGAACGGGTAAAACTGGAATTCTCAGTAATTACAAGAGTAAACAGTGTATTCAGGGGCTAATCGTGAAGAGAATATGACAAATACAGATGATTACTTGTGCTGACTTATTTTAAGAAAACTTGCTCAGTTAGGGTTTTATTGCTGTGAAGAGACACCATGACTGTCTCTTATAAAGGAAACTATTTAATTGGGGCTGGCTTACAGTTTCAGAGGTTCAGTCCATCATCAGCATGGTGCGAAAGCATGGCAGCATGCAGGCAGACATGGTGTTGGAGATGGAGCTGAGAGTTCCACATCTTGATCTTCAGGCAGCAGAAGGAGACTCTTCCACACTGGGGCTGCCCCAACAGTGATACACTTCCTCCCACAAGGCCACACCTACACAAGCACAGCTCCTAATAGTGCCATTCCCTGTGGGTCAAGCCTTCACACACATGGAAGCCATTCCTGTTCTGACTACCACAGGGTCCAGGCATAGGAAAGACGACATGCATCATTGTCCCAAGAAGAGGCGATAGAGAAGGTATCCTAGTGAACCGAGGTAGGGCCAGACCCAATGGTGCTCTGCCTTAGGCTGTACCAGTGGGCATCCTTGGATGTTGTGATGGTTAATACTGTCTGCTCAACAGGATCGAGAATTAAATCTAGAGGCAGACCTCTAGGCATGACTTTGAAGGGTTTCTAGAGTGGCTTAGTAGATGTGGGAAGATCTCTCCTGAATGTGAGTGGCACTATTTCATTGGTTGTGATCCGGGACTGAATTAAAAGGAGAAATCAAGGGGCACACTATTACCCATCATCCTCTGCTTCTGCCTGTGGGTACAGTATAACCAGTGGCTCTATGCTTTATGTGCCTTGCCTTTCCTGCCCCCGTGGACCTTGAATCATAAGCTCACATGGGCCCCGCTTCCCTTAAGGTGCTTCCTCTCTGTGTCTTAGGATCTCGAGTGCCGTGAGAAAGCACCAGGACCAAAAGCAACTTGGCAAGGAGAGGGTTTATTTCTTCTTAGAACTCTCCTCAGGTCACAGTGCATCATCACTGTAAGGCAGGCAGGGACAGAAGCAGTGGAGGACTTCTGCTTGCTCCTCATGGCTTACTCAACCTGCTTTCTTATATAGTCCCCACCTTCCCCAGAGTGAGAGGCCTCTGAGGCTGGGTCTCCCCACACCAGTCATTAATCAAGAAAATGTGCTATAGACTTGGCTACAGGCGTTCTGGTGAAGGCATTTTCTCAAGGTGCTTCACCCTAGATCATTCTAGCTTGTTTCAAGTTGACATTAAAAAAAAAAAAAAATAACCAGCACAACAAGCAACAAGGAAAACGGGTGATATTGATGGGGTAATTGTAATCAACAGTAGAAATGTATTGCTCACGGTCTGAGGCTGGGAAGGCATACTGTCAAAGCAGCAGGGGAAGGGGAAAGGACTCCTTCAAGTCCCAAACAAGGCACTAGTCATACTGTAGCCCTCATAACCTGATCATCTTCCAAAGGTGTCACATGTCAACATGATTGTTGCAGGGATGGGATTTCATCACACTTTTGGAGGAACATCCACTCTGAATAGCAGAGCCTTACTGTCGGGGCGAGAGGAAGCAAATGGTTGATTCAAATCCAGGTTCCAGATTCTACAGCTACCACGGCCGGTGCTCTGGGATGTGAATGCTGGCTTGTAGGTGCTGTGGGTCTCTCTCTCTCTCTCTCTCTCTCTCTCTCTCTCTCTCTCTCTCTCTCTCTCTCTCTCTCGTGATGTTGCCACACCTTGTGATTTCTATTGAATGGTGCAGTTAAGTCAGATGCTTTAAAATAACCGAAGGCTCAGGCTGGCTGTAGCGATGGATGGCTCCGAGGGTAATAGCACTGGCCTCTCTTTCAGAGGACCTGAGTTCTATTCCCAGCACCCGCATATCAGTTCACAGTGTCTGTAACTCCAGTCCTTGGGGAGTCTGGGAACATCAGGCATCCTGTGGTACACAGACACACATGGAAATAAAACATCCAAATCTAAAAAAAAAAAAAAAAAGACTGAGGGCTCCAGATAATGACCTCGGGCTTTAGAAGGCTAAAGGACATAACCCTGACGATGCCAGGCTGCAGTAAGAAGGCACCACAGGTGCTCTCATTCAGAGGAATAGGGAGGCTGCCGGCCTCTGTGAATGCCTGCCCTATCTGCCTCCAGCTTCCTTCCTTTAAGGTTTGAGAGCTGAGACTGTACATTAAACCTCATGTCCAGCGTCTGTCCAGAGGGTCCGGGACAAGCAGCCTCGCCCATCCTTGGTGGCATCCGTGCGGCATGTGCCTCTCAGTAGTTTCTCACTCTTGCCAGCAGCTGTCCTCCATGTCCGAGCTCCTTGACTCAAGACAGGGCTGTGGCTTCTTTGCTTTGGGGTCCCAGCTCTGTTGTATTTTGGACACAAGGTTATCACTAGTATCCCAGAGGTGAGGATCCCTGGGTGGCTTAGTCCGATGACTGTACCCGAGCCTGGGGCATTGTTTTGCCTAGAGCAGGTTATGTAGTGGGATCGGGGCACTTGTGAATTTCCACACTCGTGGGTGTCACGTGGGATTTGGTGGCTGGCAGACAGTGTTCTGGTTTAAATTACACTCATGCTTCAAGGGTCTGAGCTGCTTGAGAGCTGCTGTCCCTCACTGGGCTCCTTTCAGATGTACTTGGCTGGCTTCGTGCTTCTCTGTTATTAATGACACTAGGACCTCCACTTGGAGAGGGCTCTTTAATGAGGCTGCCCGATCTCAGCTGTACTTCCTGTCACTTTGGTCAGTGAAGAAAGCTCCGCTCCAGGTTCGGAGTAATTGTGGAAGGTATTGGTTTCTCAACCATGATGAAGAAAGATAGGTAAAAGAGACGCAACCTATAGAAGTTGCCCTGGGTACCAATCCCAGTGCCAGGCCTCCAGAAAAACAGGGTGACCCAGATGAGGGGCCTGGTCCCAGTGGGGGACACTGCTGTGTTAGAACTTACCACAGGCTAGCCCAGGCCAAGTATTTTGGAGATCCTTGCTAGGAAACAATAGCGGATGCAGGTCTTAATTTGTTCCGTCCATGTCTTGACTAGTTTGCGTTCAGGCAGCTCAGGACCTTCCTGACTTTGAGAATTGAAGTTGCGGTTGGTTTCTTTTTAGCTCTGAGATGCTTGTGAGTGAGGAGCGTTGGGGTGCCTAAGGCAGAGTGCGTGGTGGGACTGGCAGGTAATTCTTAGAGTTAGGCTGCTAGGGTTAGAAGACATCTAATGAGGTTGAAAGCAGGCCTCAGGACTTCCGGTCTGTGTGTTGGGTTGGTGGTATTTATTCGACTCCTCCTAAGGCATTGGGACAGACAGAGTTAACATCAAGTCAAGTAGTGCCCGTGTACAGTGCTCAATAGAGAGCTTGTAAAAACTTTAGGACTTTTGTAGCTCCACACCAAGGTGGTGACATCCTCTCTAGGGACAGATTTGACGAGGAAGCGGTTGTCCCATCGTACCCTGTCCTGGCAGCTTCCTAGTCAGGTGCACCATCTTCCTGTCAATGTGCAGTTTCACTCAGAATGTTAGACAGAGGCCCCATTACCCTCGGCTAGAAGCAGCCTTTAGCCGCCTCCTTTTTAAAATAACAGGGTGATGGAAATTTTTTTGAAAGTGGAGCCTCCTAATTGAACCTTAATTTCCATTGAAGTATTTTTATAAGATTTATAGCTGTGTTTAGCAGCTCTCTAATGACACTACTGATTTGCATAATGCTGATTATCCAGGCAATTCAAAGTCATTTATAGCTGTGTCTTCATCACCAGGTGGCAGAGAGTGCCCCATTTCATTGCCAGGGAAATTGAGGCTTTTTATACCTCAATTAAATGACCCATGGAAAGCCAGCAATGGAGATGAATTATTGAGCATCTTCACCTCTTTCTTTCCACTGTTGACTTTGTGAGGATGGTATGTTCTTGAGGAGCTGGTCCTCTGGCTTATTAGGCACTAAGTGAGCTTGAATTATTTGTTTCGGAAATGGGATTTCTGTCTCTCTTTATATATGAAATGGAAATTCTGGCTCCTTTAGCTCCCCCACTATGAAGGTTAATGAATGAATGTGAACTTTGTTAAACAGTCTAGGAGAACGACACTATGAAAAATGTCACTTTATTAATGATAAACTTGAGTTCTGGTGTGGGGGCCCATGAAAGTGTTTGCTAGTTTTCCAAACACGTTGGTACATCCTAGTCTGCTTACACCCCCCGGCCCCCCCCCCCCACAACCCTGCTAAGAACTTCTCTTATGGTATTCTTCCCAGGAAGCTGATGTTTTGAAAGAGCCCATTACCAAATCGCAGTTATTAAATAATAATTCGTATTGTGAAAACAGCACGGGAGGATATTTATAGCTGTGAGTTTCCAGTGGAAGGAAGCAGTTGTTACTACACAAGCCTGGTTTTTTTTCCGCCAAGAACAAAGATGTCAGATGCCTGACATTTAGGCAAATGGACAGGTTTGATTGCTGCTTTTGAAGTGGTCTGGGATTTCCTGGCAGCCTCAACAGTCTGCTCAAGTCTGGAAGCTACTGTTGGGACTCTGGTGACTGCAGAGCCACCAGGGGAGTGAAGGTGTTATACTGGTTTTAGCTTTTGGGAAGGTATTAACCTTCTCATTATCAGAGTAATTCCTGTTATCTGAGGAAGCATGTTGCAGGATCCCTGAGTTCCTGAAATAGCCAATAACAGTACCGGATTCTTATATACTGGTAGTGCGTACAGAGTGGAAATGCAGGACAAAGGGTGATTTATGACCTAGGCAGGACAGAGAGTGATGGCCTAAGGTTGTCATGTTACTCAGAGCAGGCGCACCATTTACAACTTCGAAATTACTTACTTCTGTAATTTTCCGTTTAATATTTTCAGACTGTGTTGGGCCCCAGTTAACCTTGGGAAGTAAAACCCAGAGAGGACTTAGTACAATAAAATCTGATAGGAAGACCTGTCTGGGACTGGTCACCTGCAGCGGGGACTTGGCAATGTTCATTCCCCTTCTCTTTCTTGCCCATAGTTATTACATCACACTTAGGGGAATCGGAGCTCAGCGAGCAGGCTGAGACCCAGGGAAGTAGGCGTGCAGAGCATCTTGGGACCAGAACTGTGTCCTCCGTTACGCAGCTGTGTGACCTTGTTCCTGGTCATGTGACTATTCAGATCTCAGTTTTCTTCATCTGCAGAGTTGGAGGCAAGAGCTCAGTGAGTGGTTTTGAGGATTAAATGAACATTTTGTTTTAAAGAAGAAGGCAGTATATCAGACACTTGATATTAAGTGCAGAGAATGCCTGTTAGAGGTGTCACAACTTGACGGTAGGCACACACCTGGTTCCCATGTACTTATGCTCCTAAGAGTATATTCTCTCATGTTTACCTAGATTTGTTTGTTTTTTCCTTTTTTGAGGTAGGATCTCATGTGTCCTAGTCTGACCTCAAACTTGCTGCATAGCAGAGGCTGGCCTTGAACTCCTAATCCTCCTGCTTGCTGGGATTACAACCTTGCTGCGACACACTCAGTTTATGCAGCACTGGAGATCAAAGGCAGGACTAGCTAGACAACACTCTGCCGTATCCCCAGTCCCAGTCATGTGATCCTGTTGCTGAGACCTTCACCTTCCTCCCAGGGAAGGGAAGTGGATTTCTTCAGGGCCCTCTATCTGCCTGTAGCTTTCAAACCACCATTCATGCACACACCAAGCAGGGGAGAGAGACCATGGGAGTTCAAGGGTGTAGACATCTCCGATCACATTGGCCTTGACCTAGCCTGAGCAGGAACCATGGCTGCTTTTCTCGCCCAGCCTGTCAGTGTAACTTGTAGGTGAGTCTCAGGCTTACTTTAGATACTTTTGTTGCAAGTCAAGTCTATAGTTCACACAAATCTGGCGTTTCCACTAAAAACTTAAAGAGGTCTTTCTTGCCTGGCTTCATGGCCTTATAGCTGACACCTTTTGGTCTCTCTACTACAGGTTTTGCTCTAGCCTGCCGGGGTTAGTCCCATGGTCAAGGTCACGTTGGCTCACAGCAAGGTATAATAAGCACTGAATGGAAAGGGACTGTCACAGAGTAGCACACATAGGGTTTAGGCAGTAGCAAATTGTTCTCCTTTGGTTCCAGAGGCTGGGAGTCTGAAGTCAAGGTTGATGTCTTCAATGGGTCCCGTGGGAGAATCTGTTTGACTTATTTCCCAGCTTCCTGGCAACCTTTGCTCCATCTTGGTTTGTACCCCCAGCAGCCCGGTCTCTGTGCTCACAGACACACAGTGTCCTTCTTCCCTGTGTGACCTATGTTCTCATTTCCCTCTTCCTATAAGGTTGGTGTACCCCAATGACCTTTTAACCCGGTCACCTCTGCAAGGCTCCTGTCTCCATCTGTGGCTCAGGATTCCAACTCATCATTTTTCAGGCACCTCTTGCTCATTTCCACAATGTAACCTACTCAACAAACTACATGTTTTTCAGGAAGGGCACCTTCCTGAAATTCACCCAGGAGGAGCTGCCACCTGCTCCAGGGGTCTGCCATCTTCCTTTCCTTCTTCCTGTCGCCATCCTTATGCGGTCAGAACACAGCTCTGCTCTCTCTACAGCATCCCTGTCTTTGGAATCACAGCACCCCTGTCTGTTCTCTTCTTTCAAGGTCATCTTCCAAAACAACCTTGTGCATGATTGGTCCTGAGTACTCCTTTTGAATTATTCCTGGGGCCTTGCTTGTACATGTCTGTACTTGAGCCTTGCTCTCTCACATCCTTTGTAGGTGCTTCAAAGATAAGGACTATTTCTGCTTATACTGGCATTCTGCAGAACAGACTTCTACAACAAGTATACCCATTTCTTTGTACTTTCTTGTAACATGGCTACTAGAAACCTTTCATTAAATATCGTTGCTTGCTTCATATTTCTGTTGAGCAGTTTTGGTTAACTGCTTTCTTCTATCCATTTGGAAAAATCTGCATGGGCCAGCTGCAGCCTGAGGCTGGACTGAATGTTGCTTATCAGATTAAACGGTGGCTTGGTCAAAAGACTTATCTACCAAAACCCGAGAATCTGACTTATTTGGGGAAATAATTTAAACATGTTGGCATAAGATCCTCCTGGATTATTCAGGTGATCCACGAAGCCATTGCAAGCATCCTTTAATAAGATCAGGCACACACAGAAGGCGCAGTCGTCAATGTCGGGGCAGAAATTGAATGGATCCATTTATACCAGGATTCCTGACCACCCCCCAGAGAGAAAGGCAAAGAACCGTACCCCCTTAAACCTTCCAGCAAGAATTCGTCTGCCCAGACCTCCACTTTCTTTTTCTGTCCTTTGGAACAGTGAGAGGGCAAACATCTGTTGTTTCAGTCACTCAGCTTGTAGTGATTTGTTATGGCAGACCTGGAAGGTAGGAGGCAGGTGTGTCCCCAAACCTGGGTGACACAGAGAGAACTCTGAAGGGATAAGAGGAAGGCCACTGGAATGAGGCGGGACCACCACAGATCACTGTTGTTCTAGAAGCCGCCGGTGGGATGGTTATATGGGGTGCTTGGTGAGGTCAGTGGAGAGAGAGTTCCCGTGTGCGGTGACTGTGGTCGTCTCCGGATGTTGGTGGCTGGACTTTATAAGACAGTCTTTGACCTTTTTTGGGTCATCTTTCTATTTGTATTGTTGGCTAAGGGAATAAGAGGACTGGTTGGCTAATTCTCATCTGAGAGAGCCCCGCCCCCATTTGTTGTGAGATCTGTTGTCATTCCTAATGCTCATTAAATACTTGTTAAATTGGATCGCTCCGTTTTTTAGGGAAAACAGCATGCCATGCTAGTTTATCCAGAGATTTTGGGCTCCCACCAAGAATTTTATAAAGCGACCTCACACTAATTACAAGATAAACATCTCCAGCCCCACGTGCAGCGGGCTTACTCTGCCAGTGGCTTTTTTATTTTTTATTTTATTTTTTTATTTTTTTTTTTGCTTTCTGGGAAGAGAAAGAACATTTGTTTGCTGGTCTACAGCAAGCATTTTTACACAATCATGTTGGTGAATCCTCAGGCTGGGTCTGCAGGTGGCATCACCACCCTGCTTTACAGATAGGGGATCTGGGTCTCTGGTCTTTGAGAGGTGAAGAAACGTGTCTAAATTGTATAGTAAACAGGAGAGCTGAGTCCTATTCAGGCAAGGGCTTCCATCACCAGGGGGCCTTCTCTCCAAGGGAACCTTCACATAGTGCTAAGTGTGTGCAACAGCATGGAGTGCTTTGGATGGAATTCGGGGGGTGTCTCTGGTTCCCCACTCTGTCACCCTCAAAGCAGCACTGCACAGGACACCTTGAGGCCATGTTCTTCACTTGGTTCTTCCTGCACAACCCTGCTCTGATGCAGTTTTGTTCTGTTTGTGAGCTTTTCACATGTAGTAGACTCTAGGAGAATATATTTCTGCAGATTTCTTGCGGTATCCCTGCTTAGTCCTAGGACTTTCTGGAGACTGGCATGGTAATAACTAAAACTCTGCCTCTGGGTCTTACAATGATTGACTTTGATGGAAGATACTTTTGTGGAGTTCACTTTGTGGTGTGAGAAGAGAACAGATTCTAGACTATTGCATGGCTAAGGAAAGTGGCAGCGAATAGCATCCCAGATCTCCTGTGTAGAAGGATGGTGTTCGATGGGAGATGGCGTTTGATGGGAGGGAGATGCATATCTCTGAGTCTATGGAGAATATGGTGCTCATGTGGGAAACTCTGGTTCAGGTTTATGCATGTGAAGAAAAATGTAGGCAAGACAGTTTCTGCTCCTTACAGGGCCATTCTGGGTAGATTTGTAGGGTGCCAAATATCTTTAGGAAGGAACATAATTCCTTATGTGAAGCTTTATGGAAGTTATTAGAACCAGCCCTCCCTCTCTTTTTGTATAGATGTAAAGACATCATTATATAGTGTTGTAAACTTCTTTTTATGAGACTATTCTTGATGCTCATGTTCAAAGAATGATACAGTTTTATCTTAGAATTGCTCTATTATTTATGGTCAGAGGTTCATATAAGGATGTCTGTTGGATTGTGTTTTAGTCAGGATTGTATAGACCATAGCTGCAGTAACATTTCTCCTAAAGTTGATTGGCTTCACTTGATGACCCTGGAGATTGAATGGCTGATGTAGAGCAGGGGGGTGGAGGGTGGGGTGTGGGGTAGGGCGTTGCTTCTGTTCCCCATAGTTGCTCTGATCCAGTTGATTGAGGATCCACTGTCTGGAGGGAGCAATGTCACAGCAGGAAAATCATTTGCTAGAGCTGTTCTGTGCTGTCTCCTTTAGCCTTCACTTTGTGAGTGATGCATATCATGTTAGCCCTCACTCCATTGATCAGAACTAGGTCCACAGTCCCACCTAACCTGGGAAAGGAGGAGGTACCCCAGCTCAGTCGGTGAGAATTGCCTCCTGTCACAGTTAACACAGTGCCCTGCTAGTGAGGAGCTTCTGAGCGACTGCCCAGTGCTGGGCTAAGAACTGGGTGAAAAGATTGAAGCTTGAGTTCCTCCACATCAAGTGGATCTCGGCCCCCTCACACCAGACCGTCCCACACTTTGTTAGCACCTAGCAAATGAGACGTTGACTGAATGAGGGCTTTTTAAAAATTATTATTATTCATAGTCTTGACAATCTGCCTACATTGCCACCTGGGTGGACCAAGTACGAGATATGACAAATTTGTATATTTTACTGACATAGTCCCTGCAGTTTTTCAGGGATAGTCTTTATGCCTTCTCATAGGAAACTTCCGCCTTGCTTGTATTGGCTTTATTTAGAATTAGAGAACCCAGGCCCAAATTCTAATCCTTTGCTTTTCCTGTGTGGTAGGTTGTTTTTATTTATCTACTTCTTTAGGTTTTTTTTTTTTTAAACAAACAAACAAAACAGGGTCTCATTATGTAGCCCTGGCTGTCCTAGAGCTTGCTTTGTAAACCAGGTTGGCTTCAAACTCAGAGATCTGCTTGCCTCTGCCTCCCAGTTGCTGATGTTAAAGAAGTGTGCACCACACCCGGCACTTGCCTTGATTTTTGAATTGGCTCCTTCTTATTCTTGAGTTTCAGTGTTTCCATTTATAGAGCAGGGTGGGGTGGATACAGGCGTGCAAATGCCACCGTCTCTGGCTTTTCACAAGTTTTAATCAGTTTTAGTCTTCCAAGGGTGTGATAACAAATTCTTACAACTGGGTGGCTTAAATACTTTTGTGGAAAGTAGAAGTCTAAAATTAAGGTGTTTGCAGGGTTGGCTTTCCCAGAGAGACTCCAGGTTTTCTCTTGGCTTCCTCTCTTCTCCCAGTCCCCCAACCCCATTCCTGGTTTCTGTGTTGATCTCCCACTTTTGCCTTTCCAGGACATTCTCCAGTGCGTGCGTGTGTGTGCGCGCGTGTGTGTGTGTGTGTGTGTGTGTGTGTGTGCGCGCGCGCGTGTGTGTCCAGATTTCCTTCTCTCTATGAGGATAATAGTTATTAGATTAGGAACTACTCCATTCCATTATGACCCCTTTTTATATTGGCTTTAGCTATAAAGATCCTTTCTAAATAAGGTCACAGTTAACAGTATTGGAGCTTAGGCTGGGAATCTATCTTCTTGGGGAACTACATTCTACTTACTCCAATAGCGTAGCAAAACACCAACAGATTGTTCCCATTACAGTATGTCCTTAGTAAGTGAGAGTCATGTTTTCCCCCACTCCCCCACCCCCTTGAGGGAGAGCACTTGGGAAAGCCCTCACAGAACTTTTGAACTAAAGTTTACTGTCCTTTTAAGCCTTTGAGGTTACTGTGTCAAAGGAGAGTGATTTCTGTTGTCCCCTGGTGATACACAGCTCTTAGCTGGGGTTGCACACTCTTCTAGGGTGTATATGAGAACTGTCATGCATCTCTATTATGGAATATGCCCAGGATTTGGATTTCAAGTGACTATAGCCCAGTGCTGTCATGGTTTCCTTTGGGCACTTTTGTCTTGCTTAACGATGCAAAACAGAAAACGCACACAAATGGTTCCTCAAAATGAGGCCTATCGTTATTGCTTCTTTTACCTCCAGGGCCTCATACTGCAGAAGCTTATTCACTGCAAAACAATGAGGCCTCTAAGTCTCCCGCCTTCATATTTTCCATTCCATATTACAGTCGAACATGGTGAAATTAATCGTGGCCAGGCAGAGACGACAGGAAAAACCTATAATGGTTTATCATATTCTGTAGGCTTTGTGAGGGCTGTAAATTTAAGGCATATAGGAACTGTATTTATTCTTCAGGTTCTGCAAATTTGTTGTGTCCCCTTTCCCCCATGGAGGTGTGTGTGTGGGGGGAGGTTCTTCTGGAAGGGGGTCAATCTGCGTTGACAAAGAAGAGAGCAGTTGGAGAGATGTTCCCAGTGCTTCAGACCCCTGCAGAGCCCTCCCTCCCAAGCTTCTTTAGTTTCATGACTGTTAATAGCTGAATTATTGATGCCGGTTAGCTGGTGGTGAGGGCTGCTTCTGAGACATCAGCTCTTTGATAGCAGCGATTGTCGGAATCACATTCCATAGGGAGAAGTTATAAATTGAATAGGTATGTGTGTGTGTGTGTTGTTGTGCACACGTGCTCACAGCAGGAAGACCTCTGACCATATGCCTGTGTGTGAGTACCCTTTGTCTGAATCTTGTGGTGTAGAAATTTACATTCTGGGATGGGAGTAGGGTCATTGCCATTACCCTAGTACTTTGAGGGTCCACAACTCTTCTTGACATGGAACTGCTCTTGTGTCAGTCCATTTGGACAGTGAAGATGCCAGAGGCCGAAGTTCTATGAAATAACCCATTCTTAGACATCTGGAGAAGCCGTTTTAGCTACTGTAATCCCTGGGGCTGTGTGAGCATGAACAGGGCCTTGAGGTCATGGTCTTTTGTCATTGCTGCCTGCTTGTTTAGTTTTGAGACAGGGTCTTACTATGTAACTTTGCTGACCCGGAGTATGTAGACCAGGTATCTTGAATATGTACAAGTGCACTTGCCTCTACCTCCCATGGGCTGGTATTAAAGGCGTTTGCCATGAGCCTGTGCCAAGAGCCAGGCAGCACGCATGCACACACACACACACACACACACACACACACACACACACACACACACACACATATGCGCGCGCGCGCGCACATGCACACAATGACATAGTGAGTCCTTGGGATGCTGTAGCTCACAGGCTTCAGACATTCTGACAGTGCCCCCTAGGTACACATTTATACATTCACACAAAAACTCCTACGTGAATGGTTCATGGCAGCAGCTTTCACACTTGCTCCAAAGTGGAAGTGCCCACTGCTGTATGAATGGACAAATACAGTGAGGTACCTCCATACGGTGGAATGTTACTCCGCCAGAGAATGAAGCAAAGTTCTGAAACCTATTGAAGATGGGTGTCCTGTGACCATTGGGAAATGAAAAGAAGTCAGTTACAAAAGAGCATGGTTTTCTATGATTCTGCTGTGGGGATAACCAGAATCGGAAAACCCATTGAGACAGAAAGCAAGAGGAGATTGCCTGGAGGGCTTGGGGTGTGGAAGGAAGTGGGGAGTGGCTGACCTGGTGTAAGGCTTCCTTCTGGGCTTTTGGAATGCTATGAAGAAGGATGTAGTGATGGTTGTATGAATGGTCTGCCTTACTTTGTAGAGTTGAATAGTGTATGAATTTTATCTCAGTAAATCTGTTTAAAAGTCACATTTAAATTGCAGATTAGAATATTATATAAAAACTGAATTAAAAGATACTCTTTCTGTTCCTAATATATTTAGATTTATTCTAATATGTTCCCCTCCATGTCTTTAAATGTTGCTGAATGTGACCCATCATACTGAATCCAGAATCCATATTTTTATAAATTTTTCTTCTTTTTACAGTTGAGAACTTGAGTCCCAGAGCGTCAGGATGGCAAACCTTACTCAGTTGATTAGTGGTTGAGTTGAGACTGCAGATGGTTCATTCTGGGTCTCATTTCTCTGTGCTCTGGAGCTTGAGGGTTCTTCAGTTTGGGACAGTGCTGGAATTAGTAAGGGTCCTGGCAGTGAAGGCTGGGGAGATGGCTTCTCAGTAAGGACCTGAGTTCCATATTTCAGGTTCCACATAAAAAAGCTAGAGCGGTAGCAAGCATGATCTTGGTACTGGAGACGGGCAGGTGGCAAGAAGAACGCTGGACTCCTTGGCAAGGTCAAGGTCACCAAGACATTTGTATAAATGGTGGAGGCACCTAGATGATGACACCCCAGGCTTCTCTCTGGCACCCTCCCCAACATGAATGTATGCACTGCCCTACATAGACACAGGAAGAACAAAGATGCTGGTCCTGACTGGCCTCCTTGCAAACCCCTCCTCCAGGGGCCTGGGTGGGTAGGGAAGTTCCAGGCATGTAAGGGCTGGCTCCCCTTGGCACGGAGTACTGTGTTCTGTTTAGCACAGCAGGTCGTAAGTGAGGTCCGTAAATAGTTCTGGGTTATCCAGATGTTTGTGTGGTATGACTAGGACGAGGATTTGCCTCTTGAAGTTAGGCGCTGGTTCAGAACCGCTCCCACTTCTAGGGTCCGAGAGGCCATTGCATGGCCTAGTGGCAAGGCTGATTTCTTTGTTTCTCCCAGTGGCTTTTTTATTTTTTTATTTTCCGAAATCAACTTGACACAAGGTGGGGTCAGCTGAGAAGAAAACCACAATTGAGAAGACACAGCCATAAGACTGGCCTGTAAGCTAATTTATGGGACACATCTTTGCTTGATGATTGGTGTGGACCACATGGTCCCGCCCATTGTGGGTGGTTCCCTCTGTGGGTGGATGGTCCCAAGGGTTTTAAGAAAGCAAACTGAGCAAGCCAGGGGGGAGCAAACCAGTAAGCGGCGCTCCTCCATGACGTCTGCTTGAGTTCCTGCCCTGACTTCCCTCAGTGATGGACTGTGATGTGGAAGTGTAAGATGAAGTGAGCGAAGCACTAGAAAGCTGACACACCTAGCATTTGGGAAACCCCCAGCATTGTTAGTTTTGTGAATAACTATTTGTCTCTAGCAGGGACATTTCTTGCGCTAAGAGATGCCCACAATGGACTTAGTGTCTGGGTTCTTGACTCCATTATGAATGTAGTACCAGTAATGGACCCAAGTCAGAGAGGCCGACACCTTTGCTTAGGAGTTTAAACTGAGGCTTGTAAGTAGGGGGAAGGACTAGCCTTCTTCTGCAGGTCTGGCCTGCAGCCAGGTCTCCTTCAGAATTAAAAGGAAAAGCCCATATTGCCTGATTCTGCTGACAGTTTGTCAGCAATTGGGCAATGATCCTCCGATTCCTCTGATGAAAGATAGTTGTCTAATTGAAAGGGCTTGGGACAGGCGTGCACAGAAGGAATAAAGGCAGCAAACACAAATAGGTAATGACTAAAACAATATCGGTTTGATTAAAAGAGGCAGGCTCAACCAAAGTGTGCCATCCTTCGAACTCCCAGTATGTCAGCACAGCCCCTAACCTACTGTTGATCTCTGAGACAAGTCTTTGGTCCTCCATGTGCTCCCTATTTACCTGTAGGAGCACCTATATGTGCTTCATCATCTGTCAAATGACAACAGCCATGTGCTCGCCCTATGCAGAGATGGACAGCTGAAAACAAGATAGTGAATACAGACAGAGCAATTGATCTGTATGCTCACAAACAAAAACAAAAAACCAGCTCTGTTAGTTTTTTACAATTAGGTGGTAGAAACTCCCATTTTCTGGATCAGAAATCTAAGGCTTATGCCACTAGCCAGAGGGTTGCAGCAATATTATGAACTATGCTGAGGGCTACCTGGGCATCTATTTGGGGTTCTAAGGTCTTTTCTTGAGGAAATTGGCTCCTCTTGGTTACTGGGACCCCAGATCAGTGTTTGCCTATGTCTGTGTATTTTATTCCCAAGTTCTCGTCCTTCACCTTCCACGCCCCTCACCTAGAGTAACTGAGGCCGAAGAGATGTTCTCCGTGTGTTCTGCCTGTCCAAATGACTGTTACTACTTTCTGTGTGTGCTTGCCTTTTATTCTCGGTGTCAGTAAATATAATCTCTCACAGCAGATGAAGGCTTCCTCTCCCCATTCTCATGCTTGGGAACAATCCTGGCGCACCAAATGCCCCTGAGCACAGAAAATGTGGCTCAGTACCAGACTGACTCTATAAGGCCTTTTGCCTTGTCTCTTCTTAGACATTGAGAATTCCCATTTTATCAGGCTTGCATGTATACCTGAGTGTGATCACTCAGAGCCTAGTTAGTGGTCAGACGCCTGTAAAATAACAACCACCACCACAACCACAACAAAAACAACAAGAAGCCGCCAACCAGCAGCAGCAGCAACAACAAGCCGCCAACAACAACAACAACAACAAGCCAAGCAACAATCCCAGAATGAGCCTCTGAGGGCCATCAGTCTTGGTTCGGACCTTGTGGGCTCCAGAGAGGCCAGAGATGGGTCTGAAGGGCTCTGTGGTTTGTAAGTGAGCTGATAGCTAATGGGCTTTGGTCTGGTGGCTGTAGGAGTCTTTGGACACTATGTAGCAGTAGTCATAGAAATTTAAAGGAAACTCATTACTGGAGCAGTTATTGCTTTTGTTCAGAATGGCTCATCCCAGTCAGGCCCTATTAAATACAGCAATTTAACTGACACTTAGTGTCTTTAGGGGGATGAATTATCCTTTGGCCTTGTCACCTTCACTTTGAAATTTGATCATTGGTACATCGTGGGGAGAGCTGCTCCGGCTGATGCATTTGTTCGGGTGAGCCCACTGCAGTCCTTCATTCAGCACACGTTTAATGGGAACCACCTCTACACGCTACACTGAGTGGCGCTCTCATTTCTGATGAAAATGAAGCCAGCCTGGACCCTGCACTGGGGGAGCTCATTGATCTCATTCAGTCAGAAAGTATTGATTGGCACCTACTGTGTGTAAAACCTGGGCGTGGTATTGCCCAAGAGGACAATGGCAGGCTGTTGATAGTCTCCTTGCAGTCTCTGTGGGATAGAGACGTGAGGTGAGTTGCCTGGGTCCAGCCAGGAACCACGTTCACTCCCTAAGGGGCCCTGGGAATTCAGGTCCACAGAAGGGTGGTTAGATTCAGGGGCAGGACAGGACACTTTGTTGTGGAGTGACTTAGTGAACCTTGTAGGATGTCATCTGTTGTGATGATGGGTGAATGAGAACAGGGGCTGGCACAAGGGATGGCTCAGAGCCCTGAGAAGTAGGCACAGTGTAAGTGACTATGCTCCCCTGCAGCTGTTAGCACTAGGTTGGTCAGGCCAAGGGAGAGTTGGCTTTTGAAGTGCTGGAACTAGTTTGCCCAGTACTTGAGGACTGAGTGTTCTAGCTGGTCCCTCCCCATTTGGAAACAGGCTGCGAAAGCAGATTAGAGTGGAAGGGAGCTTGGAGCAAGACGGGAGGGGTTGGTATTCCTCAGACCTGAAAACCAGTGGGTAGAAGTTCAAATTCTCCACATGTAAATATCTGTGATTCGGCTAACTCTCAAGTGAGGATGACATTCCGAAGGATGCTGGGGAAGAATTCTCTCAGCAGTGAGCTCCACACAGGCCTAACTGGGCAATTCTTTCAGCAAATGCCTTGTTAATTTAGTAATGGGGGCATGATTTCTTCTGAACTCTTCCTGTGCTGAGTTACTGCATACCAGTTCTGTGATAGTTGTCATCTTCATTAAAATTCTAAACGAATAACATTTATTTACACCCTCGCTTGTTTAGAAAATAGACTTAGATGGAAAGAAAATAAAAATCACTAGTAATTGCACCAGTCAAAGTTTGACAGGCTGCCCTTTTGTCATGTTTGATATATGTATGAATGTGTGTGTAGTTTTTAACGTCCATATTCCAGTTTACTAGAGCAAGCACTCTTCTATTTATGAAAACATTTCTAACTGGGGATGTGGCTCAGTAGTAGGAATCTTCCGTAGTTGGCACAGAGCTCTAAGTTGCATCCCCAGTTATTTTTAAGAACAGCATGGGCACACACACACAAACACACACACACACACACACACACACACACACAGAGAGAGAGAGAGAGAGAGAGAGAGAGAGAGAGAG
>NC_034592.1:86211332-86228991 GCF_900095145.1 Mus pahari | reverse complement strand
GAGAGAGAGAGAGAGAGAGAGAGAGAGAGAGAGAGAGAGAGAGAGAGAGAATTTCCTTAGTCTTCTTAGTCAATGTAATTCTCAGCTTTCTCTTCTACAGTCTCTATTGTGAAGATAATTGGTTTTCCAACCAGGAGCTCTGTTCTAATACTCGTTCAGTTTTCTGTGCTGCACGGTTCAGTGAGTCTCCTGAGTGGGCTTCCCCTTCCTTCTGGGGGGGGGGGGCACTTTGCCAATTCATCCAAATCTACTTTAATGGCCATATTGAATTCAGTCCAGCCAACATTCTAGAATTTATTTACTCACTCCTCAAAACTGGGCTTTTATGTCCAAGTTTTAGTTTTTGTAGGTGGTGTCGTGGTAGCACGTTTGTAGCTCTAGCTGGTGGATACGTTAGGCGTTTCTTCAGACTCAAAGGCATTGCAGAAGCTACATCCTTTTCTGCCCCAAGGACCAAGTGGCTCTGAACATCCACTCACTCAGCACCCAGTCCTGTAGAGCACTGTGTCTGCTGTTTCTTCCAGTGCATCTGTGAGGTCCCTTCAGTGTCTGTGGGGAGTCAGCACTCCATGGTTCTGTGGCTGCTGGTGCTGTCCCACCTGCAGAGGAGCCCAGGAGATCTTTTACAAGTCCCAGTGGTCCACGTGATCTCCATCGGGTGTTTTTTCTGTCTCTCTAGGGTCTCATTGGGTCTTTATCAGCTTCTCTTGTGGCTCACACTGGAGAGGAGCCCGTTGGTGTCTTTCCTGCTTTAGGACAGCACAGACAATGTATTGAAAGGTCAGACATTCAGATGAATAGGCCCCAGAGAGATGGCTCCATTGTTAAAGTGCTTGCCCAGTAATCATACGAACTAGAGTTTGATTTCAAGAATCCATATATATATATATATATATATATATATATATATATATATATATATTTTAAAAAAGGCAGGCATGGCGACTCCTAGTGCTGGGATATACAGACAGACAGATCCCTAGGATTCACTGACCAGGTGCCTCAGGTGCCTAGCCTAGTGAGTGAGCCACAGGCCAACAAGGCAGGTGACACTTTTTTCAAGGCACAACCCTAGAGATTTTCCTTTCACTTCCACATGCACAAGCATCTGTACCATGTACATATATACACACACACACACATACACACACATACACACAGACACACACAGACACATACACACACAGACACACAGACACACACACACACACACACACAAATAAAGAAGAAAGACAGATAGACAAACTGCTTCAAATTGATTTTCATCCTGGCTTGCTCAGGCCTGGCCAGGGCCCCCGAGAGCTCACTTAACCCACTGTTCCCAACTTTCTAGTAGATAAGAACAAGGGACCCCCTAAATTGTAAAGTGGCACTTGTGTCGCGGTTTATAGGCACACCACAAATTTATTAAGAATGACTTGTCTTACAAGAGTGCCACTTCACTTATTAGTTCTCTGCTGCAGGGCCACCCTGTTGGGTAACCATCACTTTTTTGTTAGGTAAAGCCATATCCAATTCTAATTAAGACAAAGAATGTGTAATTTCCTGAAGTCGGGATTGAGGTCATAACCTGGAGTGCTCAGGAATTCCAAGTGCAATTAATCCATCAAATTATGATTACAAAGAGGAAATACCCTATCAATATCCGATGTGCTGAGAGGGTCACCTGCTGGTGACCGATCATTCTGAATAGCCATGTCCCGTCTGAGTGTACTGGGCTGGTGTGTGTAGTGTCGCCTAGGTGTGAGTCCCATTCTGGAACTGGTCAGCTTCCCTTCTGATAGCCTGTGTCTGTTGAAATGTGAAATCCTTGCAGGCTGCTGTGGCAATCGGGGTTGGGGTTGGCTTTTGCTCCTTCCATGTCACCTGTGCTTCCTCCTGAAGTTCAAACTCCTTCATCCATGGGGGTGTGGATCTTCCAAAAGGGGGGGTAGGAGATGGGGGGAAGGACAGAAGAGGGGAAAGTGAAGGGGCAGGGGGAGAGAGAAGAGGGGAAGGAAGAGAGGGAGGGAGAGGAGAGAGTAAGAAGGGGAGAGATGGGAGGGGTGGAAAAGAAGAAAGGGAGAGGGATGAGGTAGGCGGAGGAGAGAGAGCATGAACATATGAATGTGTTGGTCATATTTTATAGAATCTTGCCACATTCTGCTTCTTGGAGAAAATGGCTTAACTTCAGTGTCATTGTCCCTATTTTATGGGGTCATGCTCCTGAGATGGATCAACCTATAGTTTCCCTTTGGCTATAGAGAGTATGACCCCTGGTTATGGTCCCATTACTTTACAGCTATTGATAGAGATAATTACAACAAAGTTGAAAGTGAAATGGAAACACAGTTTAAACACACCCCCTGTGTCCACTCTAGTCATGACCCAGTAATGGCCTCTCTCTCCCCATCCTGCTACAAATAAGAGGCAGAGACCTGGTAATTCAGCCCCTTGGTAATTCGCATCTGACCCCAGCAGATGGTTTTGTTTAATCCTTTTATTTCCCACTAAATCATGTAAGGGGAACTCAGGGATTAGGGAGAAGAGCTGAGAGTTGGAGGCGTGTGTAAATGGGATCTGGTTGGAGGAACCTGACTTTCTCACTATGGTTTTCCCATGGATACCACCAGAGGTGTAAGATGCCTCCAGAGTTGTTCTGCATGTTAGGTGGGCATCCTCGGTGACAGTCCTCAGCTGTGTGTCCAGAACAGATGCATTGAGCTGCCGAATGCACTTGACCTGGTGTTTCTGCCCCTCCTACCCCTGGGGGCATCTTGATCCAGCTGCCCCTCTGGGTCCTGAAACTGCTTGCTACACAGAACCTGGCTTAAATGGTTCTCTGGTTCTATGACCTTAGGTGAGTTAGTTAGCTTTTATTTCCTCCTGGGTGGTGACCTTGGCACTGTTTCCTTCCTCCCTCATAGGGTGGAATCATGTGACAATATTGGTAAAGACTCCTGTGTGCTTAGCCTAGCACCCAACATATGGACAGTGCTAGGTTGTTGGGTTAAATCTCCCCTGATCCCATCCATCTTGTTCTCACTTCTGGCTGTATCTGCTTTGCCACAGATGGGAACACCCCATTCTTGTGTAGGAAGCAAATCTCTCAGCTTAGCAGGAAAGAAACGTCTGATGTTTCTGCCACCCCTAGTTGAATGCTGTGCCCATCCCACAATAGGGCTTGATTTGGGTCATTCCATCTTCAACCACACACAATGGGCTCCTCTGACTCTTCCAATCCATGGGGAGAAAGTTAACAATTCTAATTCCAAGAGCTCTGGGAAGACCCACCCACTCAGCAGGCATCATTTATTTATGCTTTAATCTTTGTAGATTACTCCAAGTTGCTTGATGCTCTCCAGAAAGCCCCTGAGTAAATGGAAGTTGTGCATACACCCAAAGTAATTAATGCACTTTCTACTAGTGCGGGAACATGTAATTTGCAGGAATGTGTGTCAAGACCCACCCTGCTAAATTTATACCCTGTAATTTGCAACGTTTGCTGGCACCGCATCTGTAGAGCCGTGAGCACTGAGAGATGCTTACCTGCTTCGCAATTATATCTGCTGGCTGGTGTTGCAGGGTTGGGTAACTGGGAGAGAGGAGATTTCAATCACTTAAGTAAATGAGAAGTGGCTCCCTGGGGCCCATCTGAGATGGCCCTCTGGTCGGAAGGCTGGTTAATCATGTTTCCTTTGTGCAGAGCTGAGAGCTGATGAGGACGGAGGAAGGGAAGACTAGAAGGCATGGGTCCTGAGGCTTTCCTGGGTATAAAGGGACCTTTGGCTTGAGAGAGGGTTTGTACATTGTCTTCCCCTCAGACAGCCTCCGGAAAGAAACACATGGGGCTAATCGAACAGAAGTGGTTTAATGGAATATTTTATGAGCTGCATCTGCCCTCATCCCTGGCTTTGGGGAGAGTCCTGTTAGTTTTTAAAACTGAAAGTCACTTTACAGCATCTGTAGACCAGTGAAGAGCTCTGTGAAGTCCTTGTAAACTTTCTTGGTTGGAGAGTCCTGTGGAAGAATCATTGCGGGCTGAACTGCAGCCTCTGGTTCTGCCTGGTGCTGGGAGGGAGATGGGAGCTAGGGCATGGCAGTTCCTACCTGAACGCCAGGTGTTCTGGACACTGAGACAAGAGGGTTTCGAGTTCCAGGCTACACAGGGCTACATAGCAAGACCTTGTTTCAAAATGAAAACTGAAACAAAATAAAACAAAACATATGCAGGGGTGGGCTGGTTGGGGTTCCCCCATACAAGAATCCAGTGGACGACGATTTGAGGTTTAGTTAGCCCCAGCTCTGAAGATTCCATTTCTTCCGAGTGACCTTAGGTACTTTACTGAACCTTGTGTCTTTCCCTCATGTGTGGAATGGAAGTAATAGTATCTTTTAATGGACTGGTTATGAAAATGAGGTGCTTGTAACAGTGCCTGGCACCCAGAGGACACAGTAAACGGTCCTTTTTCGGGAATGCCATTTACATTTGGAGAAGGCACCATATTCATTAATTACAAACACCCCTTGGCTACCCAAACCAGGAGTGGAAATGGGTAAACAAACCAGGAATCCTGTATTCTTTGAAAAATCCATTTGAGGCTGGAAAATGTGGATTCGATTCACACCAGACTGTGGATGGGAGGGGCCTGTAAAAGTCTCCAGCATCCTTACCTCAGGACTCTTCTAAGATGCTGGGGGCCTTCTCTAGGGTTGGAAAATATAGGGAAGGCTTTGGAATCTGGGTCAGGAGAGCCTTTCTCCCAGGAGATGAGCGAGTGCAGCCGTAAATGTTCCTGTTGCGAATGTGGCTTTTCAGATTTGTGTCTGAGTCCAAGCTGAGGCTTGGGGGAGAGGTGTTTTCTCTGTGCATGTGTATCTGCATCTCCCACTACTAAATATCCATGGGCTGGTGATGGCGACTGGGAAAGACCTATGTTTAACTGACTGGATATTAATAAGCATGTTTAAGAGAAGCGAGGTCTTTGACTTTTTTTACAACAATGAATGCATTCCTATTTGTTGCTCTTCTGCAGGAAGCTGTGCCGTCTGAGGGACGGGGCAGCTCTGTTTCCTTATGGTTTTTCCAGCTTGAACTTGAATTTCCTCTGAGGACTTATTTAGGACAACAACAACAACAACAACAACAACTAAATACATGTTTATAGTGGTGTTACCTCAGTGGAGATTAGAGCCTTCTCTTGAAATTTTAGTTATGAAAATAATATACACTGTGCTTCTGTTTGCTTGAATTGGATGTACTCTTAGCTTCCTTTTTTCTTCAGTGGGTATACTACCCTCCAGATACTACCCTCCCCCCTACACACACACACACACACACACACACACACACACACACACACACAGGCACACTGTGGTCAAGGCCCTGCACACAACTGGGGATCTTAGCCTGGCTTCCTTGTATGCAAAAACAATGGATTTTATCCTGTTCACGTGTCCATGGGCTCCCCAGCTCCCATCTGAGGCTCCTCCCTTTTCCTTAGAGTTTCTGGAGGAGTTCATTTCTCTGAAAAATTTCCTTTTCTGCTGAGATGAACCAGGCCTTTTGTCTCATTAAGTCAGATGCATCTGAGCTGTAGTGTGGGGACACTGGTTGGGAGCCACAGACAGGGCTTTTAGATGTCTTCACTGCAAATGGGCGTCCTCCTAGCTGGCTGTTTGCCTGTCTGAAAAGAAGACTTAGGAAAACAGCAGAAACAGAACCACCAGGGTCTGAGGTCACGTCCGCCAGACAAGCAGGAGCAAGAGCAGCATAGGGGGAAACGTGGGCATGGGGCCTGCCAGGCTAGCTGCACCATGTGCCAAGTTCAGGGAGGAACTCTGTCTTAAAAGTAAGATGGCGAGAGAGCAAGCTAGAAAGCTGTCAGACCCTACACTACCTCTGCCCTTCACACAGATGTGTACTGGCAAGCACGCATACACATGGATGGGGTGGGGGTGGGGGTGGGGGTGGGAAGGAGTGACCCTGTGCCAAAGGTTTATGTTGAGTGGTATTAAATGAAATTAAACTCCTTAGGCATGAATGGGCCTGTCCACTATCCCACTGTCACCCACCTATGCCTCATAAATTGGGCTGGTGCAGCTGCTATGCAAACACTGTTCTGTAATTGATTAAAAACAAAAAAAGTTTGAGGCATTTAATCCATGCAAAAAATGCTACACACAGGTTACCTCCCCTTATCCAGGAGTTCCACATGGATTATTATGGTAGAAAAGAACACAAGGAAACATAGTGTTCAAGATGATTATTTCCTTTGTCTTAAGACCCAACCACTTCTTTTCTAGAAATGCAGACAGACTGCCTATCAGAACGTCCCCAGCTTTGTGTATATAGCAGCTTACTAAAACCCAGTTCTACCCTTTGCCTCTTCCTTGTTTTCTTTTGGGCTTTAAGAGTTCCAAGACAGCTGCTCTGAAGGTCGAGTACTGTGCTCAGGCCTTGCACCTTGCCTGCACTGGAGAGGAAAGGATGTCTTCCACTCTAGTGTTGGCATTCTGTTCCACGGATGCTAAAGTCTGAAACCTGGGGTGGTCCCGTGAACTGCTGGTGGCCCTTGGGATTGCTTGCCCCTTCTGCGATGCTGAAGCAAAGCAGACAGGGCAGCATTAGTCTGAGCAGAACACAGCTAAGAGAGTGGGTCTGTGCCAGGAATGCCATCTGCTGTCTCCCAAAGGCAAAGATTGATGACGGTTGTCTCTGCCTTCAATAAATAGAGAGACTAAATATATTCGTTTATTTTAAGTTTGACCAGCCTTTCATAATATTTCTTGTTAGACAAGGAATTTATGTTGGGGTGATTAAAGCCTTTGATTCTCAGATAGATGGCTAACATTTTTTAGTAGCTTCCCAATTCAGTTTCTTCAGTGTGCTTCCGAGTTTGTCTCTCTGTGGGACAACTGAGCTAATCTACATGAGGGGTTGCCCATTTGGCCTACCCCTGCTTCAGAGATGATGCACATTTCTCACTGTGTATAAGGTAAGGTCCAAACTCCATCCTCTGACTTGCAAAGCCTTTCGCAGGCTGCTAGCTATCATCAGGACCATTCAGCCATTTGCTGTCATGTCTCCACTTACCTCAGTAGTTCCTCTGGAATAAGAATTCAGTTTTATCCAACCTACGAAGCCAGGCAGGCTGCAAACTATTCCACGAAGCAGTCAGTGCCATGACCTCTGGAGTAAATGTCTCCCTCCTTAGTGACTCCGATATTTCTCGTGGTTCTCCTTTCTGTGTCACTTAGGCCTCCCGACGCTTATGAATGCTTGGGACTCTTCAGGTCAGGTGTTTCTTGTGCTTTTTCCTGGGCTCCCTCCAGGGCACCAGGTTTCCAGAAAATCCCTTGTGGGGGTGGGGGCTAATAAGTGAGTTCATTGAATGAATATGTATTCTAAAACAGAGCCAGCGACTTAGAGGGTCACCCTCAGTGGCTTAAGAGGCTGGTCCACATCCGTGTGCTTCCCACATCGGTGTGCTTCCGGTAGATCCTTGAGTGATGGTGTTTCACTGGCATCCTTATGGTATGGTGTCTCAGCCACAGCCTGGCTCCCTAGCTGTGGCACAAGTACTTGGGTACTAGCCACACTTGTTTTTAATTAGAAAGGTGTAATAGCGCCTTTTGTTTCCGCTGCCCTTGAACATGGTGCTTACTATTGATTTTAATTAGTCAGCCTAGATTGCGTTCAGTCACTACCCTAAAGCTGTTAGAGGCTGGCAACCCTTAGTGATGGATCTTCACTTCAGGATGTGAGCCTCTGGGGAATCTCGAAACTAAAAACAAAACAAAAACTAGATTAAAAAAAAAAAATACAAACCCTGGTGCTTGCAGGCCAAAGGATGGGGAATTCAGGCAATGTTTACATTCTAATTTTTCCACTGCCATTCTGAAGTTACTTGCTAGTTTTGAAAAATTAAAAAACCCAGAAAATCCATTATGTATAAATTATGTATAAATCATCTTACCCAAATGATAATGCCAGGTCTCATTAAAGAGAAAAATATTGTTCTTATTTATTTGCAGGGGAAATTCTGAAGAATACTATTTTCTCAGTGTTTCCCAGTTTTCTTATCTTGTCCTTACAGTAGTGAGCCTGATTCATAGTGGAAGTTTGGTGACAGCAAATTGTTCCCTACTGTTTCCTAGGGAGCAGGCTTCGCTCGTTAATGGGAGACACTAGGAGATGTGCATGTCTGTCTCTTCCGGTGATGTTTTACAAAAATCTACTCCCCCTTTCCTTCTGCTCAGTAGCTGAGGGACTGATGGTGGAGCCTGAAGGCTTGCCCCACAGGTTGGAGTACTCTAGTACAGAGGGGCGTTGCAGGAGAGCGTGGCCAAGGTGTGGTGGGGGTGGGGCACCACACAGTCATTGAACACAGTTAAAAGGCCTGTGCTGGTACCTTCTCCCTTAAGGCTCTCCCAGTGTGCTTTGTGGACCTGAGTCTTGCTGCTGGCCTGTGCCCTGGGACTCTGGGACGGGAGGAGTGTGCTCTGAGGTGCTTTATCCACCCACACCTTGCCTCCACCCTGCGGGCGGAAGCTGAGCTTTGAGTGGCCTTTCCGTGTTTACTCACATCGGGATTTTTACTGGGGTGGGGGAGGTGGGTGGAGATTGAGTGGCTCCAGGCTGAAGTTTGAACAGAGGTTGTTTGTTTTGTGGGAACACAGAAGCTGATCTGAAAGGGGGAAGGGTAGAGACAGAGAAAGGGAGAGATGGAGAGAGATGGAGGTCTGTGTACCACAGTCTCCTTTATCCACAGATTTACTTTCTGTTGCCTACAGTCAACCGAAGTCTGAGAAAGTCACCCAGATAATTCCAGAAACAAACAGCTCCTCTGTCTGAATGGTATGCTGGTTTTTGAGTAACGTGATGAAATCCACCCTGCCTTAGTAAATATCAACTGCCTAACATATAGTAGGGGGTGAAGAACCTTCCTGGAGGCACAGGGTATTTAGGGAAGTGAGACATGTTTTGGGGGAAGAGACGAGTTGGTTCTAGGGGAAAATGATAGCCTGGATACACGGGTGGAGTGAGCAGCAGTCTCCCTGGGTTGAGACAATACCTGGGGAAGGACTCCACAACAATTGAGAATTTTCTAGACGATTCCGAAGATGGTAGAAAGTCCTTCACTGCATGTGCCCCTTTGAAGTGTGCCCAGTTTGAAATCCAATGTAGATTATCGTGTCTGGTCTCCAACAGGATCTGCGCTGAGTGTCCTGACTGCCTACTCACACTGTTGCAGCCAGCCTTCTGGGTTGTGTGTGTTTGTTGCACACAGGCCCTCATTATGAATCCATTGCTGGCCTGGAACTTTCTATGTTAGACTAGCCTGGCTTTGATCTCTTAGAGATCTGCCCGCTTCTGCTACCCACAGGCTGGATTAAAGGCATGTGCCACAGCATGTCTGGATTACTGGATATGCTGCTGTGGTACTGCGGGGTTTGATACTGTCTGTGGTCACAACTCCTTTCCAGGGCTTCTGGAACACATCCCTTAGGGTAGGGATAGGGGCTTCTCT
This sequence comes from Mus pahari, assembly GCF_900095145.1. NCBI lineage: Eukaryota > Metazoa > Chordata > Mammalia > Rodentia > Muridae > Mus > Mus pahari. Next base: position 86,219,479 of record NC_034592.1, on the reverse strand, counting down.
GCTGAATAATGATGACTAGTGTTAGGCACCCATTCTGTCTTTAATGGACTGTTGAGACATCGTCAAGGCAAATCAGTGATGGCTTCTGTCATGTCCAGGAGCAGCTGTGGCTGGGGAGGAGTGAGTGGTACCTGTAGAGTGTCACAAGACTCTCTTGCTTGGGCAGCCTTCTTCATCTCCTCCCTCCTTTGACACAGGTGCCACGGATCTGGAAGCCTGGCTGCCCTCTGAGCTCAGGCTCCTCCTAGAGTTGAAGCTTCTGTCCTTGAGCCTCTGGGCAGCAGTGACAGCTTGACACTGCCTTTTTGAAGGAGTTATTGTGACAAGAGAGAATGAGCAAAGCCCTATTAGACTTCTGACTGGGCCTCAGGCAGAGTCAGGGATCGCTTGCCCAGTCTGTGGGTTCATTGACTCTAAACCGTTCCAGACTGCTTTTCTCTCTGTGTAGTTCTCTGTAAACCTTGCTTTTTATTTTTCTTTTTGGTGTGTGTGTTTGCCAAAGACAACAACAACAAAAATCTTTATGTAACAGAAGGAGAACTTCCAAATTTACCCCATGACAAAGTTCAGTGTAACCCATATAAGATTTAGAATAGCCAAGCATCACCCTCAGAGGGCTCCGAGGATTGGGCTCGGGCTGTAACTTGAGATGGAGCTCACCTCTGAGAGTGGCATCCCCACCTGTGCCTTGGATTCATTTGGAATGAGATGGGACATGCCCACCCTCGACCTTTCTGAATGTCCTCTGTAGTTTGGTTCAGCTTGCTTCAGTGGAATGGGGGCCTTGGGCCAGACTTGAGACGTCGGCATGCTTGGGGTTTATCAGGGTGTGGCTGATGCCATTTTGGTGTTCAGAGTCAGCCTGCTTTGAGTGTTAGGAAAAATGAGCGAATCGATTAAAAATAAATCCTGAACATGCCATTCTTCTCGACAAGCTGCCCATTCCCACCGGATCCACACATCATGAGCTGTGGCATGTGACATGGTGTGACTTGGATTGTGTGGACTGTTAGTGGCTCAGGCTGAGGATGCAAGGAAGGAGGCTGTCAACTGGGAGTGACGGAGACCTTGTCTGAGAGTCAGCTGAACAAACAATGTGCTCCTTTATCTATCTATCTATCTATCTATCTATCTATCTATCTATCTATCTATCTATCTATCTATCTATCATCTATCTATCTATCTATCATCTATCATCTATCTATCTATCTATCTATCTATGTATCTATCTATCTATCATCTATCTATCATCTATCTATCTATCTATCTATCTATCTATCTATCTATCCATCTATCTATTTTCTCAGGTAAACATTGTTTTAGAAACTTGGCCTGCATTGGCTGTGCACATTGGTCAAATGCAGATCTCTGTACATTTTCAAGAAGTAAACACACCTGGGGGCCAGGGCTCAGATCAAGAAATAGAGCACCTAACACCTTAACCCAGGGAGCCCCACACCATGCTTGCACCCACCACTGCCCCAACGTCTAACACCACACATAGATTTTCTTTCTGCTGCTGAATGGGCAAGAATACCTCTTTTCATTCCATGTTAGAAGGCTCTCATTTCTATCCCCATTTCCAGAAGGCCAATTGTGGGATGACCCTCCACCCACTTGGGTTTCGAGGACAGCCCATCTTGGCAAGCACACACCTCAGCAGCCTTGGCTCTGGCATCCTTGCTCCAGGCACCCTTGAATGAGCTCTTCTGTCTTCCAGCAGGAATCATGGCCTGAGGCCACCTGGAAGACCCAGTGCCCTGGAAATAGGAGTCCAGAGCAGACTATAATTGTGGGCTTACAGGGAGTGCCAGGAAGGCTTGGAGAGACATTCTACATTCCCCACGCAGGACAGATTAAATTTATACGCTTTAATGAGACTCACAGTTCTGTGTTCCCAGCTCACCGTCCCACCTCGGCTAAGTCTTACCTCAGGCACCAAAGGGTAAGGCTCTTGTTAGGGGTGGAGCTGGCAAGGGGGTGGGGCACCTGAGGCCAAGGGGGAGTTCATGAGCTCTCCCTTTCATAACTGACTAAGGAAGTGCCATCCATAGCCTTCACCCCGTGAGTCCCTGCTACATTCCCTTTGTAGCTTAAGTCAATATTGGGATTGTGAATTCTGCAGCTATGGCAAATACCTCCTCTCCCAACTTCCTCAGTTTCTAAGAATTGTTTTTTAATATTTTGTAATTTAATAAATTGGGTGACCTTTTCCTTTTGTCTTTTGTTTCTTGACACCCCTGCTCCCTGTTTTGATATGAACCATGCTGTTCAGCCTCCTCTTGATCATCTTGGATGCTCTTATTTGTCCTCCAGATATATTCCCTATGTTGACTTGTTAAGGAATCACTTTTGAAAACTGGATGCAGTGGAGGATCTGCGCACATCCTGAGGGCCCTCAAGGACTTCTCCAGAGTCAATTGTTCTAGTCCTTGATGACCTAAGTGTCAGTCAAGCCACATTTGAGTTAAGACACATTGTTAGAGACTCCCAGACTGGGCCTGTGCTCAAGGTATTGTCTAGCAAATTGCTCTCTCCCCTCTGATCGTATTATAGACATTGTCCCAAGTTGCTGTGTCCAGGCTTCCAGGTCCTTCTGAGGTCTGCTCCATGTTAGGACTGGTTTGTTATTGACCGCTCACCACCCTTGTCTTGGTAAAGAAACAAGTTTTGATTTTCACAAAAGATACTGTGAGGAAGAAGGACGCGAACACCATCTTCTGTGTGCTTCTGTCTGCACAGATGGGTCCCCAGGGAGAGATGTCTAGGTGTGGAAGGGAAGGGAGGCAAACTGGGTGGATGCTGTTGGATTCTGTTCCCTTGTGTTGTGGACCAGGCAGCTTGGCCAGTCAGTCAGCCCTATTCCCACCAGTGGTGTGCCAAAACCAGTTTCCTCACACCCATGTCAATCCCTGAGTTATATAGATCATTACTTTGTTTAAAGAGTGACAGTTTTACGTGGCTGTTTAACTGTATGTGAGACTGTGTCTCTTTGTCCTCTCCCGCCTCACTTTGCCCATGTGAGTGTGTGTGTGTGTGCGCGCGCGCGTGCATGCGCATACACATGCAAGCAGAGGCCCAAGGTTGATGTCAGGAATTATCCGCCAGGGCTCCTCTGCTGTGTTATTGAAGTTGAATCCCTCACTGAAACACAAAACTCACAGTTCCAGCAAGTCTTGCAAGCCAGCTTGTTCTGGAGAGTCCCCTGTCTCTGCTTTCTGCAATGGGAATTGGAGGAAGGCCACATGTTCACCTGGCGCTTTCTTAGATTCTGGCATCCAGACTCCGTCCTCACACTTACCAGGCCAGCACACTTAACGCCGAGCAACCCTCCCCAGGCCTCGGCCTTTTCATTTGCTATCAGTCGTCTCCCATCAGTGCCTTGGTCTCCCATCATTCCCGTCACTTATGTCCTTCTGATTTGTTTGCAGTTTGCTTACTGTTTTTTTTTTTTTTTTTTTTTGTAATGCCTTTAGAAAAAAAAATGTTGGCATTCCTGCCTTGAAAGTTCTATAAAAGATCAAGTTGCCCTTATTTCTGGCACTAGTTGAAGGCTTTGGTTTTCCACTTTGTTTTTATTTAATTAGGTGAATTCTTTCCTTTTTGGCTGCAGCATCCTGGCTGTCTGTAAATGCACTATCAGCTTGCTGCACAGAGTGGACAGCGATGTGAGGTGGGTAGTGAGCTGTGCCGGGCTCGGGCGGGAGCCTGCCGGAGCTGATGACTGAGAGGGCTCACCGAGACGACCCAACCCCTTAAAAACCGTGGCCCTTCACGTGGTTAGTTAGCATCAAGGCACACTGGCTCAACGATGGGGGTGGGGAGAAGTGCTCGGACTGCACGTGGCTCTGCGTCAGTGTGTGTCCTGATTCTCTTGGCTTCCTTCATGTCATCCTGCTCCCTTAACTCTCTTGGCAAGTTCCCTTGTCACGTCCAGGAGCATGTGAAGAGTTGCCACCGTCCATCGTGGTAAATGACTTGAGCTCCTTCCTAGTAAAGTGGATGCAGGGCTGAACAAAACTGGGCTAGCTGGGAACCCAGTCCCAGCACTGCTGCAGCAGTGGATGACAAAGGCCAGCTCCTGATTCCATACTTCATTTCTGCCAGGCTGCCCTCATCACCTCCAGTAGCAAAGGCTCTCTGTTTTGCTCTCCATGAGAGTCCCAGCCCCAAATGCCACTGGGCTGCAGCTGTCACTACTCCCTAGATACAGAGAGAAAACAAATACCAGCCAAGGGTAGGGTGCTGATGGTTGGGGATTTCCCATGGGATCAGGGGATTGGCCTCTCGATGGATGGGCCTGCAGACTTAGCCGAGGAATTGTCATGATCCAAGGCTCATGGAAACAGGGCTGACTCTCAGGGTTATGTCATTGATTAGACATGTGTGGGCCTGGCTTGTCTTCCCAGCACAAGGAGCTGACCTTGACTTCTGTGAACTGGCTTTGTGAGGATGGGCGTTCACAGAAGGGTGAATTTGCTCTGGATAGCCGTGTCAGGTAATACTGACAGCCCACATCACTCTGAATGCCTTTGTGCCAGGAGCTCTGGAGACAAGCTCTCGCCTGCTAATGTTGGGCCGCCTCTGATCTTTGACTTTGAGCCTTGAAGTTTGCACTTAAGCTCATCTAGAGGTGGAGCCTGTTTTGTAGAAAATCTCAGGATCCATGAACTCAGGAGATAGATTAATAACATGAATTTTTTTTCTTAGTAAGCAAGTTCGAATCAAGTTATTACAATATCCAAGCATGAAGGACTTTTTTTTTTTAGTTTGAATTCCATAAATTTTAAACTACATACAAATGTGGAAATCGGCCTAACCTTAGGGAATAATCCACAAGATGTTTGGTGCATGCTTTTTATAATATAGTACAAGGAAGCAACTGGCAGTATTTTCATCCACCCACGCTCACATTCATCTGTCCCTCTTCCCCATCCCCAGCTCCTTTAAATGCTCTGTCTGAGCCCAGAGTTACATTAGGACAGAGGCCTTTCTGTGGTATAGAGGCCATTTGTGGTGCTGAGTGGGCAGCTGAACAACAGACGTTTATGGAGCACTATGGTATGCGAAGCCGCAGAAGCTCGCATGCGTTGGGAGGACTGGGTGGGTATGTGAACTGACCTGGGAGACCAGGGAGGGAGTCTTTGGAAAGGTGTGGTACCTGCAACACACAAGGAGGTCCTGCAGTGACCCCAGAGTCTTCCAGCCTTACCCTTCAGGGGATGGAAGTGTGGGACTGTTGTAAACATTGGATGAAGTGGTGAGGTTTGTTCTAGGGTTCAAGTTAGAACAGGCTGAGATATGCCAGGGAGGTTTGCAGGTACTGAGGGAAGGATCTATTCTAGGGTTGTGGGAGGCAGGGATAGAAAGGAAGGACGTAGAGAGACCGCCTGCTGACCCGACAGGGTTGGATGGCAGGAGGAGCAAGCATAGAGAGAACTTGGCTTCTGTTTTAGATATGGCCAACAGATGCTATGAAGGAGATCTGTTTGGTGCCAAGGGATGGAACTGTGATGCTTGGGTACCGGATGGAGTTGTCAGGAGAACAGCTTAGCCAGAGACTGAGGTACCAAGTTGGGGTTTTGCCTTGGAGGTCAAACCCAATAAGAGAACAAAGTGGCTCATTCATGGAAGCCATCTGTTGATTGTACCAAAGGAAGCAGAACCCCAAGATTGATGAGGGGTCGGGGGGGGAGGAAGCTGCACCCAAGGGAGTATGAGGGCCTCGGGGAACTGGAGGTACACTGGGAGTGGGTGGGTGGAACCGTAGAAGGAAAGACTGATCCAGGTGGCCCAGTGTAGTGGAACTTTGCACATTGACCGGGTGGGCATGGTGGCTTATATCTGTAATCCCTGCATTCCTGCTGAGAGGCAGGAGGATTGAGTTTTGAAGCTACCTTGGGCCATGTGGTAAAAGCAATAAAGTAACTGTTAGGCTCGGTCACTGGGAGGCCAGTGGGGACCCCGTGAGATGGTTGAGAGTCAGAACCAGCTAATGCTGGGGACTGGAGAGACAGGGATGTGTACAGTGGCATTCTTTTTGGAGGTGACTCATGGTCTCAGTGTTCACCAAGCCTTTTGACTTCCTGCCAGTGCCTTCATTCTGAAGTGTCCCCATTAGCAGAGATCAATGCAGTAGCCAGAGACCAGGAGCTACACAGTGGGGCATGCTATTGAATTTATTGAAAAATCATTTCTTAATGAACAGCTTGCTTTTCTCGCTCTCTCATCTCACCTAGAACGATTCTATTGTGTTCAGTGTGGGGTGAATCCTTGTGCAGTTCAGATCACCCGTCTTCTAATTACTAATCATGTAGCTACATTATAGTGGTATGCCTTGGGAAATGACATATTATGTATCTACATGACACCTAGTTTTTATAGAAGAGTAACTCTTTAATAGGGAATAATAATACCTTTAAGAACTGAGCCGTGGTTAATCTTATGACCTCTGTCTGTGTGTTGTCATAAAATGGATGAAAACCTGGAAGTTGCCATTGAATTTTTTCCTTTATTACTCGTGGAGCTTGTTAGCTTCAAGTTTTGGTCTGTTTCCCTTTTGTAAATGGGTAAACTGAGACATGGTGTCAAAGCTGTTCCCTGAGATCGGATGGAATGATACTGGTATTTAGGGCTTGTGGGCTATCATGTGTCTAGGATGTAAAAAACTCTGTAGTCTTAGTTTTCTTTCCTTTTGTCCCTCCCTCCCTCCCTCCCTCCCTCCCTCCCTCCCAGTTCACTATGGAACCCAGGCTGGTCACTAGCTCAGGTTCTGCAGGGAGTACAGGCATGCCCATAGTCAGCCCTCCTTTATTTTAAACTTTGTTTCCAGGGTGGTCATAATCCACCTTCCAAGGTCTGAAAAGCCCAAACAGGTTTCTCCCAGGCTTTCTGCTCCCTGACTCATCAGGTCTGACAGTGTCTCTTGCACAGGTAAATTGCTCTGAGAGCTGCAGTCCTTGAGGACTCCCACAGTAAGTACTGCTTAGCCCTCCTGCTCGCAGAATGTCCCAACAGCATTCGCTCAGTTAATTCCTCATGATGGAGGGCCTGTTGTCAGCTCAGTGAGAAGGGAGGGTGCCTCGTGAGCAGACTGTAGAAGCAGGATGGACTGGTTTAATGGATTAAGCTACTTAAGAATATTTAAGAAGACACATTGGTTAATAGGCTTTCTGCCCTCGCTTGGCGGTAGCTTCTACCCTCGCTTGGCGGTAGCAGGGTGGCTTTTTTTCCCTCCCCCTGGCAGAGATCCTCTCCTAATAGGAAGTGATAAGCCAAGCAATTGTTCATTTACTGAGACTTGATGGAAGGTGGTGGGTAAGTCACGGGAAATTGAGAGGCTCTTGGACCCATAGGGAATGGGAGGCAGGTCTGACCCTTGGCCCTCTGGATAGGTTGTCTCTGGATGCAGGGGTACAAAGGACCTGTCATCTCTTGACAACAGAGGCTAGGACTAGGTCTCCCCAGAAGCCAGGAACTTGGTGGTTTGGGCCAGCTTTGGCCTGCATTTCAGCAGACTGGTTCTCAGTTGCTCAGTGTTAGATAGGAGGAAGGACCCAGAAATAACTTTTAAATGCTAAATAATAACATCTGGAATAGGAGGATGGTGTGCATTAGCCCAGTGTTGGGAACATATCCACAAAAACAAATAGGGGATGCGTTAAGGGTAGAAAAATGACTCAGACATGGTCTACCAATGCTTGCTTTTATATGTGGGAAACTAAGGCTTAGCATGGAGAAACAGTCGCAGACTCTTTGGAACAATGGCCCTGTTTTAGTCTGGCTCAAGATTGCTGGGAATGTTTTACTTCTGCATAAGGAGGCTAGCTGACGTTTAGCTCCCAGAGATTCCCCTGTCTCTGCCTCCTGTCTTGTGGTGGGAACACTGAAACTACAGATGCATATTATGTGGTTCTTAAAAGTTGAACTCTGGTCCTCCCATCTTCACTGTAAGCTCTTTGCCTGTGGACCAATCTCCCGAGCCAGAGGGCTCTTGATTCCTTAGGAAATTCCTGAGCGTCTAGAGGGAAGGATCTAAGTGACATTGGGTCAGATAGCCCCAATTCCAGCAGGCATTTCCCTGTGGGGACTGTCCCCCTTTTAGAGGGCATGGATCAGAAAGGGGCACGGCCTTCTCTAACCACTGC
>NC_034592.1:86198832-86206332 GCF_900095145.1 Mus pahari | reverse complement strand
TCTGAGATCTGCAAGCATGAATGCTAAGCTGCGCATGTGCTGCGCAGACGAGTTTGTGCCTCTTGTTCCGTTCAGCGGTGCCCACAGATCTAGGCTGTTGGGAAGGGAAGCTCAGCAATCAGAAAGTAGAGCCTGCTGATTGTTTGCAGATGTCCATTCAGACCCGACCATGATGGGTGCTGCTAGGGAGGGAGGCGCAGTGGAGAGCAGGGAGAAGTGCCAAAGGACACCAGCTGTCAGGATGAAATTCCCATTTCTCAGCTGGAAACGTCTGTGTCACTGGCTGAATCTTCTGGATGATTGCAGTGGAGCATAGCCCGGCCGGCCAGAGTTTCTAGTTGTTCCGGTTTTGTTCCCCACATCAAATAAGAGTTGCGGGCCAGGGGCTCTGGAAGAAGCTTTGGCAACAGGCTGCTGTCTTCTGCCTGACAAGGAAGGGCTTGGCTTTTACTTTTCCATTCGTGCACAGATGGTACAGTTATTTTCAGTTAAGTGGTGTTCTGCAGGGGAAACATGCAACTCCTTTTGATTCTTTGGCTTAATGAAAAAAAGAGAGGAGAGGAGAAGGAAGCCAACTTTGTGCTAATGCTGGTCATGTTTTTATTTAAATATATTCCAAGACACAGAGGTGGGAGAAATATTGCTGCCATTACATTGCCCGGCTGTTGGGCTGAAAAGGTGTCTAACCTTTCAAGTGACAGGATAGTGATCTACTTGTTCAGGTCCAGGTTCCCTGGATCACTTAGTTTAACTATGTATGCACAGTCCCATCCATGTGCTAGAGAAGTGGGATAAGGATGATGGGGCGGTTCAGGGATGGTGGTTAAGGTACTAATGCCATGCCTGGTCTACTTGTTAGAGTTGTCAGTGATACTTATGGGAGAGCTGGGAATGGTAGATGCCTGGGGTACAGAGCTGAGGACAGAGCCTGTGCCTTTGGGTGTGGGGTGTGTGTGTGTGTGTGTGTGTGTGTGTGTAGGGGAACATTCTGCCTAGCTGGAATATTCCCTAAGAGGCAACCACTAACATGGGCTGGGATTAAGGGAAACACAGGATGAGATCAGAGGGATTAATAGAAGGACCAGCCTCAGGCTGGGTGCCTGGGACAGGTTCTCAGGTTTGATGACTTATGCTGGGGTCAAAGACTGAGCAGGAGCAGGAGAGTGTATTGGATAAGATTTCCAGTACAATTGTGTGGCCTCAACATCAGAGATTGCTTGTCTCACCGTCAGAGAGACCTGAGATCAAGCTGTCAGCTGGATTGGTTCCTTTCAGCCCCCACCCCCCGATTTACTAATGGCTCCCTGTGTCTTCATGTTGTTTCTCCTGTGTGTGTGTGTGTGTGTGTGTGTGTGTGTGTGTGTGCGCGCGCCCTAATTTTCTTTTCCTGTGAGGATACCAGTTCATGTTGAATTAGGGCCTACTCTAATGCCTCATTTTAATGTATTACCTCTCTAAAGACAAATGTGCTCCCATTACGAGATTCTAACAGTTAGGCCTACAACATAAAGCTTTGGAGGGATCCAATGCAGCCCCAAACACCAGGGAGAAGATGGGCTGGAGACTCTGCTGGGTCAGCCTGCCCCAGGCTTAGAAGTCTGGGGACAGGAATGACATTCGTGTGATTAAGACACTGGTTTTAAAGGAGGACGGTGCTGGGGCTTCAGAGCCAGGGTCATGCCTCTGAAGAGAGAGCTCTCTACACCAGGAGGTAAGAATTCAGAGTTCCTGAAGGGCCTAGAGACACCATCAGCTGCACTGAAAACGCTCACTGTGTGAGAAGAGAAGGGACTGGAGGGAGTGAGAACTGCTAAGTAGCAGGGATTTCACTGCCTCAGCACTGTTGACATGTCAAGCCAGATGGTTCGATGCTGTGGTGTCTCAGTGAGTGGCAGATTAGGAGAAATATAGCATAGTACATCGAAAAGTCAGAGCTGCACTTCCCCCGCCTGCCGAAACCCTTCCATGCAAAGTCACATCACATCCCTGGCCTCTACATGTTAAATGGCAGTAGCACCTTACCCCTAGTCAATGCAAGAAAATGTCTCTAGGCCCTGACTTATATTCCCACACAGTTCTTCACTGTATAGACTGCTGGTTGAAAAGGGAGCCAGAGATAACCCATGGGACCCACTAGGCCAGAGAGGCAGCTGGGCTGGCCTTGAGGGGGATTAGAAAGACAAGAGTCTACAGGCGGATCTTCTCTTGCTTTGGTTTCTTCTTAGGCGCTTATATTTGATGACATCACTTTCCTGAGGCACTGGGTGGGGTGCCCCTTGTGTGCTTAAGGGGACTTAGAAGAGCACAGAGCATGTGCCTGTTGTAGTCACTAGGCAGGGATAAGTAGTCTCTGAACCTACACAGTCACTCATCAAGTCCATATGTTGCCAGCCTTATTGATGCTCTGAGCACTCTTTGGAATCTAATCTGACCAATTTTCTGGTTCCAGAAATCTGTTTATCAGAACAAGATTTCACAGTTGTAGTGACTTCTCCAGGGGGGGTTGTCTTCGAGGAGTTAGCTCTACAAAAGAGAGTCTAAGTGGTTTCCAAACAAACCCGAGCGAGCGATAGCTCTGCATTCTGCAGCCCGGAGGAATTTCCCGCCGGCTGGTGACTCTCTGAGCAGTTCTCCAACAGCTGGAGTGCGTATAGGGGGTAGAGGGCAGGGGTGTGGAGGTTCAGGGCTGCACGTAGTGTCTGGCTAGAGTCCAGCATATGACTGCTGTCTGGATACCTCTCCATGGGCGTGCAGATCAGAAAGTTAGTGCTCACTCTCAGGATTAGTGACTTGTGGGGGTGCCTTCAGGGGAAGTCCTCTGTGCTCAACAGAATGGAGCATCCTCATGGATTGGGTGCAAGGGTGGGAGAAATGGTAGCCCAGTGGGTTTGCAGCTCCTGCAGGTCAGAGTGGCACATCCTCTATTTCTGATCCTTCTGGGCTGTGCCTCCCCACATCAGGTCCTTGGTGCTGTTCCCTTGATCTGCAGTCCTTTCCTTTGTGTCAGTCTCCACTGGAAATGCCACTTCTCTTTTGGACTCTTTCTTGGTTCGTGTTGAATTGTAAATAAGAAACAGCAGGGAGCCCGTCAGTGTCAGTGTGTGTGCCTGTGAGTGTTTGTATTCTGGGGCCTGTGTAAGTGCGTGAGTATGTGTGTGTTTGTGTGTGTATGGGAATCTGTTTGCATGTGTGTTCATAAATGTCTGAGTGAAGGCCAAAGCCAAGAACACTCCTTGCTGATGCTTCTCAAGTTCTGTGCATTTGGTTTTTGGGACAGGGTTTCTCATTGGCCTGGAATTTGCCAAGTAGGCTTGGTTGGCTTGTCAGGATCTACCTTAGAATTATGTACACCAGTCACTGCCAATCAAATATATGTGAATATCTATTTATATATGTGAATATATATATGAATATATATGTGAATATATATATATATATATATATATATATATATATATATATATATATGATTCTGGGGATCAAATTCAGGTCCTTATGGAAAATACGTTACCAACTGAACCAGCTCCCCATTCACTGGCTTTAAGTTAAGAAAATGTCATGGTTAGGAAGATTCTTCTGGCCAGAGGACAGATTAAGACTTGGAGGAATCAACTGTGAGGCAGGAGGCTGGGTTGGAAGTTGTAGCTAGCGGTGATCCCCATGGGGTGGTGGCCGCTTGGACTGGAATCCTAGCTGCGGTGATAGGGGTAGGGGTTGGCTGCGTGCAGGGCTGATAGAGTGAGCCAGGGATAAGGCATGTGATGGCTCCAGGCTGAGAGGAAGCTTTTGTTGTAGCTTCCCTTTGGAGTGGACTGTGAAATCTCCTTTCTAAAAGGCAGCATGTCTGTTTGCTGCTAACTGTGTATCAGGTAGCAGATGCTCTCCAAGGGGCTATCCACAGCACAAGGGCTTGTTTGGAACTGTTAAGCCATGGCCCTGACCATTCCCACTGGTCCTTGCTTGCTTGCTCCAGTTATAAAAGTATTTTTTATATCACTTCAAAAGTAGCTGTACCACTGGGTGATGGTGGTGGACATCTTTAATCCCAGCACTTGGGAGGCAGAGGCAGGTAGAACTTCAGGTTCAAGGACAACCTGGCCTACTTAGTGACTTCTGGACCAGCCAGGGATGGACCCTGTCTCCAAAAACAAAAGCAAACAAACACCAGCCAGCCAGCTAGCCAACGACCAACCAACTAACCAACCAACTAACCAACCAACCAAAAACTCCACGCTTCTCTGTGAATGGAGAAGCTGGGCAACACTCCTCAGAGGAAGGCAACAGAGGAGTCTGATGCTAGCAGATCAACAGCAATTTAATTCAAAATTAATAGGCGATCCAGAGCCATGAAGGGTATTCTAGACATTACATACATACATACATACATACACACACACATACATACACACACATACATACACACATACATACATACACACATACATACATACACACATACAAACATACATACATACATACACACACATATACATACATACATACATACATACACACATTCATACACACATACATACATACACACATACATACATACATACATACATACAAACATACATACATACATACACACACATACATACATACATACATACATACATACATACATACATACACACATTCATACAAGCCGAGCCGAGCGCTATGAGGGATGCATGGAGGGACAGGAGCACTAATCTGGAGCTATTTCCTTAGGCAGAGCTTGTGAAAGATCGTGAGTCCTGCTAGCTTGTTAGCCCTAGGCAGTTCCAGAAGGCCGTGCTCTCACCACGGTGTCAGCAAAGCATCTATGTCAGTTTCCAGCCCTGGAGGAGGGAGCCCTAGCTTTGTCTTTTCGTCATAGCTCAAGGGTCTGGTCAGAAATGCCCAATAAATGTTTGCTGAATGGCTCAAGGGGGGGTCAGAGCTGCCGTGTGATGGGCGACTGGCCTTTTTCTCCTTTTCCTCAAAGATTATCTACTTCTTGCTGGCTACTTATCTCCCAGCCTTCGGTTACACTGGCTCAGCGCTATCTGACCCATCCATCAGCTCTTGGCTCCCTGGAGGTTCAAGGTGGATGAGTTCTGCTGCACCCTCCCTTACCTGCTATCATTAGGTCTGTTTAATTTCCTGCCTTAGGGCAGCGCTGGGTAGGGCCCTTGACTTTTTATGATTGTTCAGTGGACTTGAACCTGAACCTGAACCTGAACCTTGGGACCTCCGGTAACTCTCGAATAGTGTAGAGTCTCCTGGGGGTTAGCAGGCCCGAGGACAGGCGTCGTCTTGGCTTTTTCTGCCTGCACAATGTCAGGCAGATTGATTTGTAGATCGAGGTATCCTAATTCTTTGAGGGAAATGATTTGATATTCTTGCCCAATTGGTCCCACTTCAAGGACTCTCTGCTTGCAGGGGTTATGAGTCTGAGTCCTGGGATATTTGAGGTCCAGTACATATTCCTATCTGCAACTTTAATTTTTGTCTGTTGCTACTGGCTAGGAAAGAACATTTGGGTTTTCGCACCAATTTGTATTTGTGTGTGTGTGTGTGTGTGTGTGTGTGAGAGAGAGAGAGAGAGAGAGAGAGAGAGAGAGAGAGAGAGAGAGAGAGAGAGAGAGAGAGAGAGAGAGAGAGAGAGAGAGAGAGAAAGAGAGAGAATGCATACATGCAGATATTCGACTCCCGGAGAGAGAGTCACAGGCAGTTGTGAGCTGCCAGATTTGGGCACTAGAAACTGAACTCTGGACCCCTGGAAAAGCCACAAGTGCTCTTATAATCGAGCCATATCTTCAACCCCTTTCTCGCAGATCTTCGTAAGAGAGATGAGCACCTGTTTGTGATATGCTTCTTTGGTATTGCTCCAGCTAGTGCCTTCAACATCTCTGCATTGAGGCGGGCTGAGGTATAAGTACATCGCATAGGTGAAGAAGCAGACCTAGAGAAGCAAAGCTAGCTGGTGGAGGTTTCCCCTGGGCGGACCGTCAGTCTTTGCAGCTAGCCCAGGTCTCAGCCCCTGACCGTGATCACTATACTTGCCTTCTGACTCTCTGTTTTCTCTCACAGACAGCCAGCTGCTCCCTGGGAACAACTTCACCACCGAGTGTAACATCCCAGGTAACTTCATGTGCAGCAATGGGCGGTGCATCCCAGGCGCCTGGCAGTGTGATGGGCTGCCTGACTGCTTCGACAAGAGTGACGAGAAGGAATGCCGTGAGTGGCTGCCCGTGGTTGTGGGTGGGGTTGGATAAGGGTGGAATTCCAGGTCAAGAACAGAAGGCCCAGTCTGGCTTGGACCTTGCTCCCTGTTTGCTGTGAGCTACTGGGCCAGCTGCCCCTCTCTCTTGGAGCAGTGTGGACCGTGCAGAAGTGTAGTATGGTAGAGGAGCCCATGCTTGGATGAGCAGACGTGACTCCCAGTAAGCCCTACGGATGCCTTTCCTGGATGCTACTCTCCCCTTTAGAATCCCAGGCATTATATTCTGTGGTGCCTTTCAGTCAGCATGGACCGTGTCTGGCTGCCTTGGTCCAGGGCTGCAGACTTACATGTGACTGTGTGGTAGCGTTCTCCTGATGATTCTGTAAGACCTAGTATTCTATACGGGGTGGATATTATGTCCCTGTGCTGCCTTCCCTCCTTTGCTTGGTAGATAGGCACAGTCTGGATCTTCACTGGATCATCCCTTTTCGGAGAGCACCAGCATGGTATGGACTCTGTGGTCCTCTCTACCCCGTCTCCTTCTTCAGCCTCTTGTCCATTTTGTGCTCTGAAACAAGCTTAAGATCTGGGCTGAGAATAATGCACAGGAGTGGAGGGGCCAGGCTGTCCAGTGAAAATCCTCCCTGCCCTGAGGAGTCCTTCTGCTTTCCCTGAGCTGGCCTCTGCACAGTGAGCTTGGCTCTAGGTCACCTCCCTGGCATCCTGGCAGGTCGGCAGCTTTGGGAGGTATGGCCCTGGCTCATTAGATGAGCAACTGCTATGGAACCACACATCTTAGCTCCGTCCTAGGCTTTGGCAGCCAGGCCAGGTGGCATTTCTGTCGAGAGGACTCTGTTCTGACTCTCAGTTAGCTGTGGCTCTGGGAGGCAGCTGGGGGCAAGGTACGGGAGGGTAGGAACTTGAACTTTTGTCAGAACCTTTCTTGGGCTTGGGGTTCTGTTTGTTGATGCACAAGAGGGAGCACTGGGTTTGGAGCTACCCATGGCAGCTAGATACTCCCTCCCTAATGGTGTACCTCCCTAATGAAGATGTACTTCCCATTCTGAGGCTGACCCCTCATCTGCGTGGGATGCGGTAGCCCCATGCCTACTTCTGCTCTTGAGAGAAGGTTTGGGGAGGAGAAACTGGGGAGACTTGGAGGCTGTGTTCAATTTTGTTCTGTGTGGTTTTTCTCATTACCTTGTTAGACCTCAAATCTTTTTTTATTATTATTATTTTCCCTTACCTTTTTCTTTTTTCTTTTCTTTTCTTTTCTTTTTTTTTTTTTTTTTTTTTTTTTTTTTTTTTTT
>NC_034592.1:86183400-86198047 GCF_900095145.1 Mus pahari | reverse complement strand
ATCTCTGAGTTTGAGGCCAGCCTGGTCTACAGAGTGAGTTCCAGAACAGCCAGGGCTACACAGAGAAACCCTGTCTCAAAAACCAAAAAATAAAAAAAAATAAAAAAAGAAAGAAAGAAAGAAAGAAAGAAAGAAAGAAAGAAAGAAAGAAAGAAAGAAAGAAAAAGAAAGAAAGAAAGAAATGCTTAGAGAATATTCTAATTTAGCAACCACTGGTGGGATTGAAGAACATTCTTTCCCCTGAGAGGACCCCGGTTTTGTCTTCTCTCAGTGGGAGCTGGATGTGTCTAATTGTGACCACAGTGGTGATGTCTTGGTGTGTGTGCTGAAAATAGCAGCATGGTACCTGTGGTTTATAAGCACACAGAGTGAGCTGAAAAGCAGTTCAAAACACAGCTATGGGTAGTCTGTGTCATCAGGGCATGATTGTATAGATTTCATTTTCTTCCCCCACTTTCATGTGTGTGTGCTAAGTATGTACGTGTACAGGTGAATGCCCGAGGTTGCTGTTAGAATCACCCTTCATTGCTCTTCCAACTTCTTCATTGAGGCAGGCTCTCTTAGTTGTACATGAATTACCGATACGGCCAGTTTTGCGAGCTAGCTTCCTCTGGGCTTTGCTTGTCTCTGCATCCAAGGCTGCAGTTACTAGGTGGAATCTGAACTGCGGTCCTCACGTTTGCGAGAGCTTTAGCCACTGAAGCATCATCCAAGCCCATGCCTTGCTTCTCTGTTTAACATGAGCTGTGTTCCTGTGTATTTTTAGTCGTTGTATTGTGAAAATGTATGCACTGCAATTTAGCCATGCTCTATTGCATGCCCTTTACTTTAAAAATAGACTTACCCTTATTATTTTTAATTATGTGTAAATGTATATATCTGCAGATGGATATAGTCCACTTGACTACAGGTACCCTCAGAGGCCATAAGAGGGCATCAGGTACCCTGGCACTGGAGTTGGATAATTGTGAGCCACCTGACATGGATGCTAGGATCCAAATCTGTTCCTCTGACAGAGCAGCAAATGCTCTTAACCACTGAGCCATCTCTCCCAGCCTGTTCCACCTTTTGGCTTCTGTTCATCACTGTGTTTAGCATCACATAAGAAACATCCTCCGTAGGTGACAGGATGTATGGTGGGGTCAGCCTGGGCCAGCAGTGCAGGGCGGAGGGCAGAGGTGAACAGTCCACTTTCTCTGAGAGCAGTAAGACTGGAAGCTGGGCCACTGTCATGGAAGAAGTTTCTTTGAAACAACTGTCTGCCTCAGGGAAGGGCAGTGAGGTGGCCACTGTGACCTCTGGGAGGTCATGGCATCCAGCACTCTGTGGCACTTTTGCATGGAGAAGATACTGTTTTAGAAAAGAGCTTGCAAATCCTTGCTCTTTTGAAAGGGCACACGGAGCCTGGAGACGGATCCCGTGGTGGGATGTGGTCTTGTGAGCAGCTGCTTTGTATCTGCAGTAGAGGAAAGACTTTTAGAAAATAAGAAAAAGAATCTATCATAAAGGTTTTTAAAAAATATCACATATTGCCAAAATTGAGTGGAGGAGGACAAAGGAATGTCATGGGAGCCCGTCCCTGTGACGTGCACTCAGCATTCAGGAAGCTTTTCACTCAGGTCTTTCCCAGTTGTAATCACCTTGGAAGGTCCAGTTTTCATTCCCAGTTTTTCCATTAAGATTTTCCTATGATGTCATCTTAGTGATTTTTCTATAATTCTCTATCATGTAAAATCTTAATTTATGTGCATTGGTGTTTTGCCTGCATGCATGTCTGTATGAGGATACTGGAACTGGAGGTACGGACATGTGGGTGCTGGGAACTGAACCCTGGTCCTCTAGAAGAGCAGTTGGTTCTCTCAATCAAGGAGCCACATCTCCAGCCCTTCTCTGCCATTTTAATTCCTAGATAATAACCCACTAATCTGGTATCGTATTACTGCCTATGCTACTAGCCCTTACTCTTGTTTTTCATTTTTTAACTTTTGCTGCTTGGGTTTGAACCCAGGGTTTCACATGTCCCAGGCCAGCGTCTGCCCTGAGCTTCATCTTTATCCCTCTCTGCTCACCTTGTTTGGCTTTCTGCTACTGAAGAGTCTTTGGCATTGACAGCCTGACAGTGGGGATGGCGCCCCACCACCCATTTCCCAGGACTGGAGCCCTTCCTGCCCGTGCCCACAGACCGCCCGCTGGCTTTGCTGCAGGTCTGCCCTGGTTTGCTCTCACTGGCCAGGAGTGAAGTCTGGGACCTATTTTAGTCTTGGCAGTGTTGAGTAATAGCTTTAAAATAAACTCTTTTTTCCTGGTTATTTTAATAGTTGAGAGCAGTTCATGTATTTTACATTTTTAATTTTTTTAGTTAATAAGGTAGAATGCTTATATTTTTAGTTATTAGTTCTATTTCCTTGTGAGGTATCTGTTGATGAATTGAAATCAACTCTTGCCTGGGCCTTGCGGGTATTAACTGTTGTGTAGAGTGCCCCTGGAGGACCTCTGCCCAGAGCTGGGGGGTCAGGGGCTTTATTTTGGTGTGCTAGTTCTTAGCTAGTGAATTGCCCTGCGTGATTAGTTTATTCAAATTGCTTTTCATGTCTTCCCCCTGCTTTCTGTGGTTATAAAATGATGAGACATACATTTCAGGAAATGCGATGCCTCCGTGAGAGCGCTCATTTTCAGGAGTGACAGTGAGTATGTGCTTGAGTGTCCTGGGCACTGCACTGAGCCGGGCACTTTATGTCCTAAGAACTCATTGGGTTGCCACGGGAGCTGTACTAGGAAGGAGCTGTCATCACAGAGGCCCAGCAAGCACACAGAGCTTGCATGCTGGCCCTATAAGACCCCATAGCCTTCCTCCATCAGAGACTCCCTAGAGTCCTTTTTTGTTTACCTGTGTAGGTGACCCTTAGCTGATCTAGTGGTTCTGTATTACCCGTGGATCTATGTTACCTGTATTGTGCTTGTTGTAGTAAACAGAAATTCCTGCAACTAATACAGACGATAGTTGGCTTATAAAGAAAGAGAGTTATTTTGGAGTTTTGGAGTTTTTAGCCTCAGGACCCAGTTGTCTCTGTTGCCTGTGGAAGATAGTGTGTCATGGTGGGAGAGTGCACAGTGAAATAAAACCACATGACTAGGAAGCAGAAAGAGAATGAGGAGGAAGGGTCTGGGTCTCATCATCCTCGTCAGGGACACACCCCCAATGGCCTAAAGGCTTCCCAGGAAACTTTCTCTTTAAAGCGCTATTATTTTTAATTATGAGTGTTTGTGTGCGTGTGTGTGTGTGCATGCATATGCATGTGTGCATGTAGCCAGGTGCCTGTGGAGGCTAGAGGGATGGAGATGTGAACTGCCCAACTTGGGTGTGGCCAATCAAACTCGGGTCCTCTGGAAGACTAGCAAGTACTCTTATCTGTCCTGTCATATCATTAACTCTGGACCCCACCTCTTCAGGGTCCATCACCTCCTAATCCTGTCACTAAAACTTTAACACTTGAGCCTCTGAGGGACATTCAGGATCCAAACTATAGGAAAAAAAAATCAACACATCAATAATGTTTTTCTCCAATAATGATTTTTAAGGTGGCCTTTAGTCCTATGAGCCTTTGAAACCTCTTCCTAGAAGCAAAGTATCATTCCCAGTGCTACAGCAGGGACACAGATGTCTAGAGCCGAGTGCCATTCCCAGTGCTACAGCAGGGACACAGATGTCTAGAGCCGAGGGCCTTGAGACCTTCCTGCTCTGCCATGGTCTTTCACTGTTGTCTCTGTGTCTCGACAAACTTGGGGAGAGGTTTTAATGTTGGGGTTCCTCCTCACAAATGGGATTATTTCTCCTTGGGAGAATTGCATTGTGTCTTTGGTCACGTGTGGCACTTTTATCACCTCTGACTTGTGCCTGGGTGTGTGCATGTCTGGTGGAGTGTGAAGGAGGAATTAAAAGACGTTAAATGAAAACATTTTGATGAATCTCCCAAAACAGAGACGTGGGAAAGTAGGTGCAGACTTGGCTTCTGAATTCCATCTGCCTCCGCTGTGCCCCGCTCTTGCTTACACATTGCTCAGGCATGATGATGGAAGAACTTGATAGGCTTGCCATGGGCTGCATGCAACGTGCTTCAGGATGGTGACCATTGCGGTGTTGTGGCCGGGCAGGGAAGGCAGGGAACCTCTCAATGAGTTGTGGGATGCAGCTACAGCAGAATGGATTTTTCCCTTTCGGCTGGGTCAAAACAGAATTGCCGAGCCACCAATATTTTGAATCAAGTAATGCTACCTGCTGCATTCTGAGGTTGAAGTCCTACGGCACGGTGCCTCTGGATTCGACCTTGCTTGGTGATGGAGTTTAGCAGAATGGATTAGTTACTTTTCTTGCTTTGTGACCAAATACCTGACAGCATAGAAGGGAGGAAGGGGGGGTCATTGCTCCCTGTTTCAGAGGAGCCATCCTGATGGGGAGGCCATGGTGGAGAAGTGCGCTTCATATCCTGGTCACCAAGAAGCAGAAGGAGACAGTACAGGAAGAGCCAAGGCAAGATGTCACCCCTAGGACTCATCCCCTGTGACTTCCTCTAGCTCAGCCTCACTTCTTGCCTTCCATTGCTGGGATAAATCCGTTGATTAGGTCAGAGAACTCATGATCTGATGTTCTCTGAACCGTGTCCCACCCCCAAAGATGTACCCGAGGTGTGCTTTACTGAGCTCACAGGCATTTCGTAACCCACTGGAGTTGACAGTCACAATTAAGCACTGCAAAGACATAATTGAATTAAAATGAGGTCACAGAGTGGACCTTAAACCATCACAGCTGAAGTCCTTCCAAGAGAGAAAATTTGGATTCAGATACCAAGAGACAGAAGGTGATATAAAGCCATAGGGAGAAGGAAGTCATCTGTCCTCGTGTCTCCTATGCATTGATTTTGGACATCTGTTCTCCAGAAGTTCAGAAAAATCAGCTTCTGCTATTGAAGCTGTTCAGTTTGTGGAAGCTCGTTACAGTCACCCCAGTACACTAGCACAGCCATGGACTCGCCACTGTTGTGTTTTAAGTTGTCGCCTAGAGAAGCATGTGTGTCCAACACTCATGAAATGTGATGACTTTCAGAGGCACCAGCTTCTGCTTTCTCAATGGTTTGAACATAAGAGCATGTTCAGATCTTAATTCCCAGTATCCAAGGACATGAGCTAACTTGGAAATGGGGTCACTGCAGATGTGAAGAGTTAACATGAGGTCACACTATAGTAAGGAGAGCCCTGGTTGCAGTCTGCGTGGTGTTCCAAGAAGATAATGTGAAGACAGGAGGGAAGGATACTGTCTGACAAGGATCTAGGTGGGAGTGACACAGCCTCCAGCCAGGGATGCCAAGGGTTCACCGTGCTCCCTAGAAGCCAAGGTGGGGTGAGGAAGGGAATCTGCCCAGAGTCTGTGGGGAAATTGAGGCCCTGATGACCACTTGATTCTGCTGTACAACCTCCGAGCTTTTCCTTTACACCGTCTACTCTATTGGTGGAGCTTCGTAATGACTGCTCTGGGAGAGGAATCTGCTTACTTCCCAGGGGATCACTAAAGCCACTAGTGCTCCTCTGGGTTAACCTGGAAGCAGTGGACACAGGTCTTTTTACTGGCTTGCCATACTTGCTCCATCTCTTGAGGATAGCCCTACTCTCTGTATCTGCTGTGTCACATGTGAAGTGTCCCTATTCCTGCAGGTCTTACCTCTGGCTAGCCCTAATGAAGTACGGGATTCCACAGGCTTCTGAAGGAGTTGAGCTTCTGACAACAGAAGTGGCCCTCAGAGTGGCCCAGAAACTGATTGTCGTTCCATGCTGCCCCATGTGTACACGCTTGTGTGTTCTTTCTTTTCTATTTGTGTTATTTTGCTATGTGTTTTTAAATTCCTCTGGTAACTCAGTCATGTCCAGACCCTCAGGTTCTTCCATCCCAAAGGTGAAATCATATATCCTATAGTTCAGAACAGGGCTTTAGGGCCAGACCATGCTGGGTTCTCACAGTCCCTGAGACCCTCGGTGCTACTGTACTTTTCTCAGCACATACTTCCTCGGCTATAAGATGAGGGACTGTCTCCGCACCTTCACCAGAGGGCATGTTCAAATCATTCATTGCATGATGTAATCAGAAAGAAGCTGATCTTATCCAATAGGTATTGTGCTTGGGGCAACAGTATACTATCCACCTCTGAATAAGCAGAAAATTGTGTGAGGTCTCTCTGCCCAGAATGGTATGGTTGGCCACAGCCTCCACATGCCCCGGCCCCTTACCTTCCTACACTCCAGTAGGCGAGGCTCTGCTACAGAAACTGCTTTATTTCCTGGCTCAATGTCTTTTTGTTTCAGGGCGTCTTTAGTCAGCCAATGTCAAAATGTCCTTCAGCTTAGCTCTCTATAGAGAGCCAGCTGGATACCCAAGCTGGTGCCAGAGGGAAATAGAACAAATATTTGCAGACCTGAGTTGAGTGTGGCGACTGAGAGGACGCCTCCTCTTGGTGGAGCCTCCTCGGCATTCTTTCCAGAGTCTTAGCCTCAGTGAACCTGCAGTGAACCTGGAATTGGTCCCCCACTGCCAGAGTGGCTGTAGGTGGCTTGTCCTCAGAGCTGAGAATGCCTAAGTGGATTTGTCTGGTTGGGTTCCGTTCTGTGACCTGTAGTCTTCTCCAGTACCTGTGCGTGGAGACCTTTCACTTCATACACTGGCTTGAAACCATTTTAAAACTCGATGCAGACACTCTCCCTTTTACCCCCACGCTTGCATTTCATACCTGTACAGCACCATGAGAAAAGATTCTTGGTTGTGATGTTAGAATCCCTCCTTTCTAGGTAGGACCTGCCAGTCATCTATATGTGAACCAATCCAGGTTGTCAGACTCCCTGTAACTCTTCTCTCTTGCAGCCTTTTCTTAAGAGATCCTGGTAGTTCTGCTTTTGTTTTTCCCAAAAGATGCCAGAAGTTTTGCACGAGGATTTTAAACAAAGTCAAAGTGCTCTCCAGCCTGGACATATCAGTTTCTTAGGATTTCTAGAACACAGTCTCACATTCCGGATGACACAAAGCGGCTCCAATACAGCTTGGGAGGCTAGAAGTGCAGTCTAAGTGTGAGGTGTGCCCTCTGTGGAGGATAGAATAAATATAAGTATATTTAAATTGGTTATATTACCCTTTCTTCTGTCACGTGGTGTCTCAACTCCACCTCTGTGATGAGGACACACTCAGCATGCTGGTTTGTGAGAACGCAGCCTGGCACAGGAGGACACACTCAGCGTCTGTGCACATATTGTGCTTTTCTCAGCCGTGGGTAGACAGCGTGCTAGAGATAAAACACCCTGTCGCCAGCTTTCTGCCTTCCAAGCCCTGCCTCTACGCGCTGCGACGGCTGGAACTGGTTGTCCCTGCCAGTTCATGGCCTTTAAGGCCAGTATGTTTGCCTTGCTCAGGACACTAAGAATATGGGTTAGCTGCTAATCTTTATAAATTGTAAGTTCACACATGAAAATTGGGCTTATTAGATTTTCTTTTTAAAAAAGGGTGGGGGAGGGGAGAGCAAAAGAGATTCAACATTAGAATCTGAACTTGCCAAAAACAAAACAAAGCAAAACAAAACAAAACAAGGAAAACTACACTTCTCATCTGCCCCACCTTTCAACTTCTTGTTCATCTGAAGGCGCTTAAGATGGCTATAGTTGTAAAATGGATTGTTGTCCCGTCCATACGATCTGATGGAGTCAGGAAATATTCGGTCCTAGAATGACCACCACAGTGTTTTGGTCTTCGTTGTACATAAAGCAGTGGCGTGCTCTGCCATCAGCACCATCCTAGATTGACAGTATTAGATGTTTCAGCCAAGGGTGTTGAACATTTCCCAACAGATAAATGCACCATGTGTGCATGCCTTCCTTAGGGTGCTGAGTGGGCAGGATGAGAGTCAACATGTACAGTGGGAGGGACCTGCTGTGTAGCCACATTGTCTGTGCCACATCCTAGCTCCATCCAATGGAACTGTGGTATCTGGGCAAGACACTGCCTTGGTGGCCTTTCGATTCCATGGGCATTGGGGAAAACAAAATGGAGCCCAGACTTTGTTTCACATCCTTCCCTCAGCAGCTGGCATACCCAGAACACTAATTGAACTGTTACTGGCAGAAGGGTCGCTTCCTGGCATAGATTCCTCACCTGCTCTTGGCTAGACACTTCCCATGTTGGAGCTTCTGCTTCCTTGTCTGTGAAATTGGAATGGGACAGAGTGAGAAGACAAAGGAAGAACGTGTGAGCACCATGTACCCGTCTGATACTTAACAAGGGTTACATTTTGTGCTCTGTAAGAAGAATTTTAATACAGGTTCCCACATGCTTTTTTAGGCATCAAAGGCAGATTGGATGATTATTCAGATTCTAAGTTAAGGAGGGTAAACTGTTTGATTCAAAATCATCATGGATGTTCAGAGAGACAGTACATGGGGCAAGAATGAGCATCTCTCCTTCCCAGAGCCATCTGCTAGAGATAGGATAACTGGGCTTGTGATACGGGGTGACCAGGTGAATATTGCTCAGCCCCTGGGGAGGGACCTGCATCGATGGCAGTGGTCCATCGGTCCATCTCCAGCTCAGACTGGACCATCTCCCACCACTTGGAAGGTGAGAAGAGTGGCTTTCTACCAGGAGCCGGGACAGAAGACTCCAGGCTTTGGTTAGGGAAGAAGATGAGCAAATCTATGGAATGAAGGCTTCCAGGAGCTTAGAGAGAAACCAGGAGGCGCATGCTGGATTTCGTGTCCCCATGAAAAGACCAGCCTCTTAGTCACAGAACATCCTAATTTAGGCACAGTTGTTTATTATTGTTGTTAATATTTATTACCATCATTATTGTTGTTGGTTGTTCTTGTTGTTACTATTATTATTATCATTATTATTATTATTATTACTATTTTATCAAAGCTTCTTGTCCCATATCCCTGCCCATGCCCTTCTAGCCCTGTTCTGGTGATGACAGGGAAATGGGACATGATGTACTAGACAAGATCAAGATCCTCTCAGCTTTCTTCGTCTCTCTAGGTAGAAGCTGTCCTTTGGGATCTGTCAGGAAACTTCCAGTTTAAATGCCTGCCCTGTCACACCACCCTTAGCAGTGTGAAGTCATCTTTTAGATCAACTCTTCACTTCAATTTGCCTTGCCTCATCTCACGCCCCTCCTGCTTTCAGCAAGCTGCACTGTTATCAGCATGGGTCTGCCTATGAGAGAATCCTGATAAAGTGGTTCCTAGTTGGGGGGGGGGGAAGGTTCACATTCCAGTGCCTCTGGAGTAACTGGGCCCCCTGTCATTTGGGCAAGCTCCCAGTTGCCAGGACTTGGCTGTAACTGCAAAATACAGTCAGTGGTAACAGGCCCGGTAATTGCTAATAAAATTTAAATGGCTGCAAAATTACAGAACAGAGAAACAGAATTCTTTTTCCTGGCACATCCAGCCCAGTCTTGTGGATCTGAGTTAGGCTGCGACAGTATAGTTTTTTATTTTTGTTTTTTAATTCATACTCACACTTTTGGCTGTGACACGGCTCATGTGCAATTGCTTAATGGATTTTTTTTTTTTAAATCTAGAAACAGATGAGAAAAAATAATTTTACAAAGATAATGTGGTGCATTCTTATAATGCAGGCACGACTAGAGAGTCTCTAATTTATTTTTACAATATCAAAATTATATGCAATGTACTGTGACTGCATGCAACCCCACTGCCCTCTCTTGCCCCATTCTGTCTTACTAACTCCCCTTTTAAATGCAAGCAGAGCCCTCCTACCCTCATGTCTGCCCTTTCCTTTCTCTCACAAAGACAGTGTCCGAGCCTGGCACCTCAGAACTGATCAAGAACCTCTGGCTAGATTGTCATGGTGGCCTGTACCTTTAATCCTGGCACTTGGAGGCAGAGACAGAAGAATCGAAACCAGAGCTAAATCCAGGGACCCTAATCTTAAAACGAATTGTCTATGATTAGGGAAATTACAGATGCTATCGAGGAGTTTTGCCAAATAGACATGTAGTCAAAACTGCCTTCTAAGTATTTATGTTTTTGATGGTAGACCAGTGCATCTCTTAGCCTTCATCAATGAAGCCTCTTCCTCCAGTGGGCAAAGGTCAAAGTGGGAACCCATAACTGTTAAAAGTCCTGATACAGGTGATTACTGAATGCTTGGTCCCAAATGGGGAATTTGTGTCACTCCATACAAAATCCAGTGGACATCGTGGAAGAGAGGCAGATAGGACTCTGGGAACCAAAGGATGAGGAGTGTGGTGGACACTGTCTTCTAGGAATGACATGGCCGTTGCTCAGGAGCACATGGCAGCTGTGACTTCCTGCATGGGGTTGGGGGTGGGGATGGAACTAATGTCTTGTGGTGTAGTTCTTAGTTTTCTTGTGGACTGGGCTGGGAAGGACTGAAGCGAGGCACCGTGAGGTCAAAGGTAAACTGTGAACCCCTCCTTAGGAAGTGTCTCAGGAACTTGTGACTCTTGGGGTAGTCCTATAAAATCTCAGCAGAGTCTGAAGTATAAAAACCTGTCATGTGGTGTGGAGGGAAGGGACGGAAACAGGTGACACACACATATTTCATGTGCAGCAGGAACAGCAGAGCTTCAGATTAATTCCACATTAAAATACAGAGTCTGCCTTCTTCAGGGAGCAAGCCATGTGCATGTGCTTGAGATGCTTATTTCTGCCATCCAGGCCCTTTATTTTGGGAGGATGAGGGTGGGGATGCAGACAGGCAATGTTCCAGATTTAGCTTGAGCTTGAAGAATTCGGGATCAGAAGCCTGGCTTGGCTTGCTTGGTAGTCAGAAGGTCTCTTTGCCTCTCTTTTTGGGGTCAGGTGACACAGCCCCGGATGTTTACTGAACTCCCAAAGGGGGCGGGGAGAATAGAACCCCCTGCTTGTTTCCTTGTAAGGCACTGGGAGAGAGACCGACAGAGCAGACAGGGGATTCCCGTTTGGAATGTGCATTGATGGAAAAGTGATCGGGCTGAGGAGGGCTCTGATCTGCCAGTTGCTTTGGTCATTTGAACACTTCAGTCATTGTCTTAGTTATTCTTCCTGTTGCTGTGATGAAATGTCCTGAGAAAAATAACTTAAGGGAGAAAGGGTTATTTGGCTCATGATGATGGACTGCATCCGGGACAACAGCAGCAGGAAGCTGGCTGGTCGCTTTGCATCTGTGCCGAGGAAGCAGAGTGTGACTAGGAAGTAGGGCCAGGCTATAAAGCTTCAAGGCTGGCCCCCAGTGATTTTTCTTCATCTAATGTGGCTCCACTTTGTAAAGGTCTCACAAACTTCCTGAACAGCATCACCAGCTGGGAAGTAAGTGTGCAAAATTGTAAGCCCACAGGGACAGTTCACATTCAGACCACAGTGTCTGTGAGAGGAGTCAGGAGCTGGCTCTCCCTGTAGCTGTGCAGTTGTCCCCAAGCTACCAATGCCTGCCGTCATGACTCTACTCTGTGGCCTTAGATCTCAACCTCACACCTTGTTCTTGAGCTCCTGGCACTGGTGCCCCGGGGCTGCTCACAGGACAAGGCCATGCACCCTGTGGCCTGCAAGGTACTGAGCAAAGCTGCCAGATGCCAGAGAAGTTCTTGAAGCAGAACTTTCTTGTCTCTGTCACTTGGTGTCCCTCATTAAATCCCAAAGCAGGATGGCTTCAAGTACCTGGAACACAGGCCACTGGCAAGCCTGATGTTGCAAGGGTACAGGGGAGGAACTGACTGCTGCTCAGTTTCTATACAGTACTGCAGTGAAAGCAATGGGTGCTGTGATTCAAGGCCTGGATGTTGTGTCTCCACCTCTTCTGCCCTTGAACCCACCCAGAGCCTTTCATGAGGTGGGCGTGGAGGTGGAACTTGGCGCTTTCTCGGCTTCTTCACTTGGTCTTCCCAGTGTGCTGGGCCTTAACTCCACATGGCTGTACTTCCCATCAGCAGGCGTAGAATAAACATCTGTTCCCCATGGCTCTGGAGATCAAGAAGGCTAGTAGTGTCTGAGTATGTTAGACTCGGTGTCTGGTGAGGCCCTACTTCCTGGCTTACTGTATAGCTTCTTTTCTTGCCATGCCACATGATGGGACAGATGACAGTGTTCTTCTGTCCTCTCTAAGAAGGGCACAAGTTGCACTGATAAATCAAGGCGTTTACCCTTATTATCCAATGAACCTATCAATATGAAAGATATGGGAGGGAACGTAGCATCCCTTCTCAGGTGGAGGCAGGTGAGTGACATCTCAGTGACAATGTCGGCCTCAGAATCAGTCTATCCCAAAGGAATGCTAAGGTGACTGTAATAGTGACCACAATATGGCTTAGCTTTTCCTTCTGCCTTCAAGGTTCCTTTATTCATACTATCTTGTTTTGTTTTGTTTTGTTTTGTTTTGTTTTGTTTTGTTTTTTGAGATAGGGTTTCTCTGTGTAGCCCTGACTGTCCTGGAACTCACACTGTAGACTAGGCTGGCCTCGAACTTAGAAATCCGCCTGCCTTGCCTCCCAAGTGCTGGGATTAAAGGTGTGCCACCACTGCCTGGCTCATACTATCTTTTATATCCTCGCAGCTCATGATCATGTTGAGGCTAGGTTCAAGGATCTGAGTTTCATGATCATGCCAACAGTCTTGGTCTGTAGTAGCCAGGGCGTTGGTTCTGAAGGTGACTGGGGGAGAACTTCTTTGGATGTTTCAACTTCAAGAAAGTGTTGAGCAGTGGTTATGATACAAATGTCACTGCAGACATCAGGATGCTCTTGGTGTTCAAGGGATATCCTGGGGTGGCAGCAGAAGGGAAAGCCATCAGACTGTGGAGTGAGCTGGGCATTTATGGAAAGAGAGGAGGAGGAAGAGTGAGGAAGGAGGGTCTGGTAGCCAGGAAGAAGTGTGGATGGTGTGTGGGGTTAGAATGGCTTGCCCAGTGCTGTGAGGAAGTTCTTGGTCCACAGATGCCATTGTAGGAGCCTGGGCCTCCCAGAGATGCTCTTCAGCATGAGCACCCCTCCCCACTCTTTTGAAAGGCACTAATCTCACTGCAGGGGCTCCACCCTCAACCCATAACCACCTCCTAGAGGGCACACTTAATATCCCTGTGCCAAGGTCAAGGTTTCCTTAGACAAGTCTGAAGAGAACACAAGGAGTTTGCTGAGGAGAAAAGGCATAATAAAGCCCTAAGGATGACAAGTATTCTGCATGTTTAGCTTTGCATAAAGTCATTCCTAAGGATAAGGGAAGGGCTTCAAGGATGCTTATCGAAGTTGCTAAGTTGATGGTGTAGGACCAGGAGCTGCCAAGGGAAGGGTGTAGCTGTGTAGTTGGTTGTCAAGAGTGAGGGCTGTAAAGTCCCAGGAGAGGACCAAATGATCTTTGACTATTTTCTGCTGTGTGACCCTGAGCGAGCCACTTAACCTCTCTGTACCTCACTAACCACCACATCTGTAACATAAGATATGAGTAGTTCTTACATTAGTGGCTCCTGAAAGATGACTGCTTGACACCCTCTTAGTACAGTGCCTGTCACTCAGCCAGCCTTCAATAATGCCTGTTGCGATTCCCCGTCATTACCTCATACTTTCAACTCCCCTAAAAAGTTGTCAGGTAAAACACCTTCAAATGCTTGCCTGCTGTCACTGACAGCCACTGCACTAACCACAATGCTGTGACTAAGACATCTTGTGGAAGAATGCAAGAATATTGTAGGTTTATCTTGACAGTTCAGCATGAAGCTGTTCGGCGTGGTGTCACCAAAAAATAAAATAAAATAAGAAAAATAAAAGTTCTCATTGAGTTTGTTCCTGAATAACAGTGAAAGAAAGTCTAGCTCGTTTAGCACCTGGGGCTAGCAGCTGTTAGGAACAGCCCCAAGCCTGCCTGCGCTTGGCAGGACACCTGGCTGCCTTGTTATTATAGACACAGGAACGACTCAAAGCCTGTTTGAATGAAATCTCCCAAACAGGGCGTCTAGGAATCTGCGTCAGCAGCCCAGGGAGCCAGGGGTGTCTGCTGTATGCTGACCCCAGGTGCCAAGGCAGATTCCGATCCTGATGAATGAGGTCATCGCTTGAACAAACCTCACATCTTTCCATATGCAGGTAGAAGAGATAGATGCTCGGCACATTGTCATTCTCCCAGGTGCAGGCAGCTGAGGGGCATCTTTGTCAGGGTGTGCCTTCAGAAGCTATCCACCCTCAACAGTAGTGCCAAGGACCTGACACTGACCACACACGTGTCCACTCTTCTTTTGCTTTAAAGGCCCCTTCCTGCATATTCTTCCCTAAAGACAGGAGGTGGGCTCCTGTTGATCTTGTGAGAAAATCATTTCATTGGGCCAGAAATGAAGTTCTTAGCAAGAGCAGTCTGGCCTCAGGGAAACTACACAAGTAAGAGCAGCAAGGTTATGGTCCAGGGATAGCGGGGGTCTCCAGGAGGGTGGATCAGGGCCTGTAGATTTATTCACTGATTACTGTTTTTCATGGAAGAGAGTGTGTGTGTGTGTGTGTGTAGTGTGTGTGTGTGTGTGTGTGTGTGTGTAGGTGTGTGGTGTGTGTGTAGTGTGTGTGTGTAGTGTGTGTGTGTGTGTAGTGTGTGTGTGTGGTGTGTGTGTAGTGTGTGTGTGTAG
>NC_034592.1:86180393-86183210 GCF_900095145.1 Mus pahari | reverse complement strand
GTGTGTGTGTGTGTGTGTGTGTGTGTGTACCCAAGGCTGGAAAAGGCTACCCTGGGGTTAGTGCTGTTTCTTTACATGTTTGAATTTTTCTCTACTCCAGTTTCCTCATCTGTGACATGGGGAAAGGGTGAAATAGACTTTCCAGCTCTGTGACCGAATTCCTCACTCAAAGCAACGTAAAGAGGAAGGGTTGATTTTGGCTTACAGCTTGAGGGGATCGACCATCATGGAGGAGGCATGGTGGGAGGAGAGAGGTGACCGGTCACGTTGTATCGGCAGTCAGGAAGGAGGGAAAGGGAAAAGGAAAGGGTGGGGAGGAGGGGGGGATACCTCTAGGTCCACCACAACTGGTGGCCACATGAGCCTGTGTGGGACATTTCTGGTAGAGCTTAAATACATTTATACCTGTTAAATAGGCTGCTCTACAACAAAGTCTCATGGCCCGTAGACTTGTCCCTTGTGGGGTATCAGCCGTCATTAGTAATAATCCCATCATCATCTTCAAGAAAGTGCAGCGTGGTCATCCTTGTCCGTGAAGAAATGGAAGTACAAAGGGGAAAGCTGCCCAGATCTCAGCCGTGCAGCCAAGTGCAGCTGAGAGCAGCCGGACGATGGTCAGGAGGAGTGGGGCTCAGCCTCCCTGGTGGGGCTGTACTGCCAATTCCTATCCTTGCTTTTCGGACTGGGCCTCTGGGGTGTGAAGGGTGACTGCCACCAAGGAGAAAGGGGAACAGAACATCAGGGGTTTGGGGTTTGGACCCTTTTCCTGCTTCAAGCAAAATGGCTTCAAGCAGAACAGCTTCATGTCTATTAAAAAAAAAATGAGTAGGCTTTGCACACTTTTTTGTTTCCACTGAGGGTTCTGTGGTAAACATCCAAGGATGAATTCTTGCTGGACTCCCTAAGCAGCCTTTTGTTCTCTGTCTTTAAAGTCTTCCTAACTTCTGGGATTCCAAAGACCGCGCCAGGATTGTCGCTTGCTGGAACAGAACTCAAGTTCAACACGCCGAGCACAGGCGGTACTCAGACATTTGTTCCTTATAATGAGCTACCTGTTAGACACTTCTTGGCTCCTAATTGCATCAGGTCCCACTTGGCTCCAATCTGGCAGTGTGGCTGGGTCAGAGTCTCCACTTGTGGTGGGAAATGGGAAGCTGCTGACACCGTGCGTGATGCAGTGCGCATGGCCATCAGCCTGAGGAGCTGCAGTGCCAGTGCTTTGACATCAGAGGGACTAGGGGACAGCTACAGCATCCTCTTCATGAGACCAGGAAGAGATGATCTCAGACAGGCCCATCCTTGGTTTCAGATGGTTTGTGTCATTAAGATCCCTCTTCAAGGCTTGGAACATGAGTCTGCCGGTAAAACGCTTGCTAACAACCCTGACCACTCGGCATTCATGTAAAGTTAGGCTAACCAGCTGATAGACTCTAGGTTCAGAGAGAGAGAGAGAGGGAGGGAGGGAGGGAAGGGGGAAAGGGAGGGAGAGAGGGAGGGGGGAAAAGGAGGGAGGGAGGGAGAGAAAGACAGAGAGACAGAGAGTATCTCAAAACAGAGGCAGACGCCTGATGTTGAGCTCTACCTTGTGTGTTGCGCATATACACACTACACACATACACACACATACACACACACACACACTCACACACACCCCACTCCCCCAACTAACCTCCCTGGTGCAGGGGTGGGCGTTTCTCTTTAGTGCTCTTGCCTTGCCCAAGTTTGCAGTATTAGGTGGCTATACCTTTCATAATTCAAGAGGCTCCCAGGAGAAGCTGTGACTCTTTATGGGGAATCATTTCGTCATTAAAACTTAAGTCCACCCAGACAGTGAAGGACCAGGTTCTTGCTCTGCTCTTCACCCACCTCCCCTCGATGCAAGGCATGGTTGAGAAGAAGACATCAGCTGCACATTGAATAATCGTGCTGCGATGCAACCCTCACCTTGGCACATGCGAACCACGAGAGAACAGTGCACGCATGAGCCCGCTTTCCTTGGGCTCTCTAGTTAATATCCCTTGGTCTTGTGCCAGCCTCTCCCTGGACTTCTGCATTTCAGACTTTTTTTTTTCATTGCCAACAGGAGGAGTACAAAGGCAGATGGTGTCATCACCTAATTTGTTAATTCTGCCAGACTTTCGTCTCCTGCCAATCAGCAATCATCCTTACCGGCTCGTGTTTAAGGACAGCCTTGAGGAAAATTACAGAGGAGCAGTGTCCTGTTTACCCTGCGAATGAATGCCGAGGGCTTGGGTAAAATCAGAACAAAACAAACAATTTAAAAGCAGCACAGTGGCTCTGAGCGAATTCGGGGTGGGCAGCGCTCTGCAGGGGGCGGCAGGGGAGCCCCTGGCTTGCTGATCTTGACCCTGCCTAGAACTTAGCATGGGGTATTTCTTTCTGAGCCTTCCTTCCCTTCTAAGTAGAAACGTGCCCTCCAGCACCTTCCCTGGAATACTGATTATTTACAGGATTGACATCATGCAGTTCTTTGAATTCTCTCCTGGCTTAAGTACAGAACTGTGTAAAACAGCAACAGAAACTGTGGCGAAGGAATGTGAGCCACAGGTGGGCCACAGCTGGGGCTGAATCAGGGTCAGTGGGTGCTTGCCTTGCAGATGTGAGGATGTGAGTTCAGTTCCCTGGAGCCCTTGCTTTTTGTTTTGTTTGTTTTGGTGCATCTTCATGGAGGGAGGGAGGGAGGGAGGGAGGGAGGGAGAGAGAGAGAGAGAGAGAGAGAGAGAGAGAGAGGCAGAGAGGCAGAGAGACCAAGACCGAGACCTTGGTGTGGTAATCCTAGCACTAGAGAAGTGGTGT
>NC_034592.1:86168698-86180128 GCF_900095145.1 Mus pahari | reverse complement strand
GTAGACCAGGCTGGCCTCAAACTCAGAAATCCACCTGCCTCTGCCTCCCAAATGCTGGGATTAAAGGCATGCACCACCACTGCCTGGCTAGAATGAGGGTCTTAAAGCCCACGCCCACAGTGACACACCTACTCCAATAGGGCCCCACCTTCTCATCGTGCCACTCCCTGGGTCGAGCACATACAAACCATCACAGATGGTGGTTGAGTGGATGCCAGTGATCTTCTAGCCAGCCATCCTAAACTACTTGGCAAGATCCAGGACAGCGAGAGACCCTTAAAACAAACAAACAAAACAAGGTGACCAGCACCTCAGAAATAATAGCTGAGGTTATCTTCTGGCCTCTACACACGTATGCACACCTAGCAACACATGCATGCACTTGGACATGTATGATCACTTATACACGCACACAGAATACGGGCCTGGTGTTCATGCTTGTAATTCCAGCACTCCAGATGCTGAGGCAGGAGAATTGCAAGTTGGAGGCTAGCCTGGGTTACATAACAAGTCTCAGACTACATTGGGCTTCCAAGTGGGAACCTGTTTTAAAAGACGATCAATCAAAACACAAACAAAATAATGTGACTAGGTGGTTGGCCGGATGGTTATGTTGATGATGGATGGGTATAGGTAAATGAAGGAGTCAGTGCATGGGTTGATGAGTGGGTGGGTCTATTTTCAAACTATTGGTGGGAGGGAGGGATGGAAGGATGATGGATAGATGGATGGATGGATGAATGAATGGATTAACTGGTGAATGGGTTAATGCATGTGTAGGTAGATTGATGGATAGATCTGTCTTGGTACATATAAAGAGGGATACCTCACTCTGTAGCCATTCCTTCCCAGAAACCTTATCCCCTCTTTTCCCCAGCAGGTAGACCTCCTTTTCTTTAGCTCACATAGAACTGTGCTTTTCTACCTATGACTTGTCAGCATCAGATGCAGTAGAGGCCATGGGTGTTAGCTTTCTAGGGCCATCAGACGTTTTCGGACAGCCAGCAAAGGGCCTGAATGCGTCTTGCTCAGTTTCCCCAGCAACAAGCACGGTGAGCTCCTGGCACCCAGAAGATGCACAGCGTATATTTGCTGAGTGACTCCGTCGAGGAAGAAAGACTGTTTGCAAATGCATGGACGATGTGTCCTGCTCTCTTGTGGCTGCTTTGTCCACCAGGCTTTTCCTAACAAGTAGCCAGATAGGGTTGGTAAAGAGCAGCAGGGTTCCTTCCATCTGCTGCATGCACACACAGACACACACACAGAGACACAACCACATACAGAGACACACAGACAGACAGACAGACAGAGAGATGGACAGAGACAGACACCTCCCCCAAGATGTCTCTCAAAACTTTTAAAAGGACCTCTTGATTGTTTTGCTTTAAGATCCTGTCTTCACTCTGTCTCCTTCTACCACTTCATCCCTGTCTCCTGCCTCTTAAGTAACCATTCTTCTCAAAGTTTGGATCCCAATGGATGTGAACTCTGGGACACCCCTCCCTGATCAGCATTTGAAGATACCTCTTATTTTCATCCTCTGTCATTAAATCCTAATGTTTGGCTTAGATTTAAAGACAAGGACAGAGGCTAATGAGGGGCTTTTGTGCCCAAGGACAGTGGACCCTGGCAGCTTCAGTGGCTTTTGTATTTAATTCCAGGGAGGTAGGGGTACTCATTGAATAGCATGGCTTCAGGGGAAGAGACAGGCAGCTCAGCCAGCTGGAAGGTTGCAGCCCTCCTCAGCTCAGCTGTTGCTCAGGCAGCCTGGGTGTTCCTATGCAGGGAGAATGGCAAACCCTAGAAGACCCCCCTCCATCTGGTTGTTACTGTCAACTTTTGCATGGTAATGCAGGAGCCGGGTGAGCGCCCAAGCTCCTCTAGGCCCTACTTTCCTCCATTCTAAAGGGACTTGGCCATTTCTAAGCACCAGATACCTGTGATGGTCCTTGTGGGAAGACAGAACCATTTGCTGGTGCACGAGCACATGTGTAGGCATGGATTTTGAATGGTTTACATTTGCAAAAAGATTGGACTCCTAGTGAGCAGAGTATACAGAGGCACCCTGGTGGCAGTGCCTCCCTGGGAATATTGCTGAACCGTTGTACACCAGACTCTCCGTTGTATGTATCAGCTTTGCATGGCTGATATCATAAAGAGTTCAGATTGCCACACTGAATCCCACAGACACACACCCTTTGTATAGGATTGAAGCTTACAGGAAAGGTGGAGTCAAGATATGGCTAGACATTCCAGAGTGAGCCTAAACCGTTGTTATGTTGCCCCCTGCAGGTCAGTGTGTGGCCTGGCTCATCATTGTGGAGGAGGGTTTTGAGGAGCCTTAGAGATTAGAGGCAAGACCCTGTACAACATATTCCCTCTGCAAAAAAAAGGGGGGGGGGAAGAGCTTGCATATTTAGTAGCTGAAGTCAATTCTAACTGCTCTTCAGTTCCAGAGGGTGCAGCAGGGGCGTGAAACATCAGAACCACCATGGGAGTCTCCCTCAGGGGTGCCTTTCCTGGTGAAAGTCGACAGCTGGGGAGCTGGCTCAGTTGGGAAGATGCTTGCCTTGTAAGCATGAGAACCTGAGTTTGGATCCTAGGAACTTTGTAAGAAGCCAGGGGTGGGAGTACACACCTGCTAACCTAGTGATGGTGAGACAGACGGCAGGCAGAGACAGGAAGACCCCTGAAGGCTTGTGGGCCAGCTAGCCCAGTGTACGTGCTGAAATCCCAGGCCAGTGAGAGACCCTGTCTGCAGCAAGAAGGCTGTCCTCTGACCTCTGTGTGCAGGAGCATCTCTGGGCTCTGTGTACTGAAGATGTCTGGCAGGTTCCTAGGACCACTGACCTCAGTTCCCAAACCCTCCCTGAACCGGTCCCTGGGGTCTCCGGCTTTATAAGTCTTCAGAAGCTAGAGTGGGGGTGGGGGCTCTGTCAGTTGAAGATTCTAGTTCAGTAGGCCTGGGGCAAGGCTGACTGTACAGTAGCACCCCAGGTGGTTGCTGATGGAGCGGGTCTGAGGTCTGCATACCTCAGGCCTCAAGTCTGTGTTTCTGGGGACTAAGCTGGCTGCATCAGAATAATCTCAGACCTTCCTTCCATAAGCAACGGGCCTCAGATGAATCTTAGGAAGTTTCCGTACCACTCTGACAGACACTGCAGACACTGTTCCTTGCTTTCTGATAGTCGAGGTCCCCCGTGGACTGAAGACGGGTCACACAAGATTAGCTCACGGGTCTAGGTGGGGATAGGAGTTTGTCCTATTTCACTGGATAAGTCCACTCCACACTCAGACTTGGAATTTCTGCAATTGCTTCTTCACAGCCTCTTGTCTCTCCCTTGGGCTCCTGCCTGCTCCCCTCTTTTCTCCTTTGCAGTACTTGAGTGTGTGCCTTTGATACTCCATATCCTGGCTTTTGCATCTGTCTCAGTAATGAATTTGCTGCACAAATCCCCAGGAATCTGCTCTTAAATTGGGAAGGTGTTGAATGTCCTTAGTCCCTCCATGGCTAGCTGGGGTGGCCAACCATCTTTCTTGTTTGCCCTTCTTCCTTCTTAGTCCCTTTCCCCTGGGTCATTGTTCTTCTGGGAGTGGCTCAGCCTTTCCATATAATAATTCTGCCCGGGTGACATCTGCCTCTTCTATGCTCTGGTGTTGCTGCAGGGGTTCCATACTGCATGTCCGATCCAGTCACTGCCCTCACCAACCCATGGAGCACTGCAGCCAGGCAGCCTGCGGCACATGCTGGCTGGCCTTGCCACTTGTCAATGAAGAAATCCTGTATGCACTGCTGAACTTCTCTTGACTACAGTTTTGAATGTGGTGGAGTGGATGCAGTGCCGTCCTGGCAGCTTTTGTTGTCAAATGGATATGACCTAGATCACCTGCAGTGGGGGAAATCTCAAGAGAAGAATTGCCTCCATCAGATAAACTTGGGACTACATGTGTCAGCCACTGTCTTGACTGAGGTTTGAAGACCAACATTCAGGGCCCAGCCCACTGTGGGCGGTACCATCCCTAGGCAGGTCGACCTGGAGCTGTATAAGAAAGCTAGCTAAGCATAATCCAGTGAGTTAACCTGTGACTGTCAGTCATCCCTGGTTTCTACTTCAGTCTCTGCTTGAGTTCCTGATCCGACTTCCCTCAGTGATGAGTAAGGTCTTTCCTCCCCTATGTTTTGTTTTATCACTGAGGCAGAGGTTGAAATTGGAACAAGTCTTTAGCTGGGAAGTTTCTATTCCCAAGGTAGAGGCCTGTTGAGTGCTCCATGAATGTCTGCCTTGAGTTTTCTTTAATTATCAGGAATAATGAATTGAAGTAATAGCAATCTCGATGGGCCCAGAACACAATAGAATCCAGTGAGGCTTTGAAGTGCCTTACAAAAAACATCCTTATCTGGCCCTGTGATTCCCATTGGCTGCACATCCCTCTCCCTTACTCTACCTTTCTGCCCTGTCTCACAGCTCTTTACATATGTCCTGTCCTCTGTGCCAGTGCCTTTCTGCCAAGCCCGGGGGGTGAGGGGGTCCTTATCAAACTGCCCCAGATTCCTGCAAGAACAGAGGGTCATCTCTCCCTTCCTGCTCCTGCTCATTCTCGGGGGCTTTTGTGAAGCACATGCGCATCTTTCTGTATGAAACGTGCATGATTGTCTCCTTTACATGGTGTGCTTTTGAAGTTAGGTTGGCATCTCTGGTACAGCTGGGACTCACTGTATGTTGTGTGCATGGAGGAATGATGGATTGGCACTGGAATTCAGAAGCTGATCCAGTGGCGCAGAGGGCCAACCTTCAGGATGCTTGATATGACTTTGCCTTGTTACTTTTGGGAACTTAGGAGTGAACCCTGAGCCCTCTCTCTTCCTAACCATCTCTCTGCTTCACTAGTTCAGCGGCGAGTCCAGCCCGCACTACTGCTAAAGCAATAGGTTTCTGCCAGGCGTGATGCTAACATCTCACAATGATGGCGATGGCTTTGATGGTCACTCCTAGGGAGTGGGCTAGTAGATAGTGGGCAGGGACTAAAAGTGACGTAAAACCTCATAGTGCATAGGGAATCCTCTGTACAGCCAAGAATCACCCATCCCTAATGGGCTGAGGTGAGGAACCTGTCCTGGCGATTCAGAGTCCACCCAGAGCTGTCCATCAGTGTTCGTTGTTTTTCTCATTTGTGTGACCAGATACCTGTCAAAAGGCAGTGGATGGGGGAAGCAATTGTTTGGTTCATGGTTTGAGAGGGTACCGTCTATCACATCAGGGAAGGCATGCAATAGGAATGTGAGGTGACCAGTGGGTCACACTGCATCTGAAGTGAGCAAGCAGAGAGGGGTGATAACAGTGCTTCTTGCTTTTTCCTCCTTTCCTTTAAATGACCTAAGCCCAGCCCGTGGGATGGTTCCACCCATATTCAGGGTGCATCTTCCCTCTTCAGTTATATCTGCCTGGGAATGTCCTCACAGGCATACACAGAGATGTGTATAACTTGCGTTTTTTTCAAATCTTATTTTTAATGATGGTTCTTAAATGCTTTAACCTGCCCTTTGGCCCACTACCCATCAGAGTTAGTGAAAAAGAAAGGATACAAAGAAAGTGGTCCTGTTTAGAAATGGTGTTTGGAGCAACTCCTGTCTGGGTTGTCTGGAAATCGGCAGTTCTGTTCACAGGTCAGCAATGGCAGCTCGATCCGCTTGCAGACACTTCATGTTTACACCCGCAGTCCAGTTCAGTAGAGTCAGCCTAGCAAACATGAGTCAGCAGCGGTGGCACTACCTAGCGGAGAGAGCCAGGCCTCAGCCTCGGCAGGAGTTAACAGGAGGGACCAGGAGCAGTGCCTCTCTCAACGAAGGTCAGCGAAGATGAGCAACTAAGAAGCGTTGCACAGCGAGGTCTACAAGCAACCCTAGTCAGCCCCAGTCACTGTCAGTCATGTTCTACTTACACAGCCTCCAAACATCATGTGGCCTCCACGGGCCTTGTCTCAGCACATGCGTATTTGTCTCAACTGACATCACTCTACCAGTCAGTCTGAGTGCACAGAAGTGGCAAAAAAGCCACAGCATGACACCCAAAGTTTCATAGAACTTTTCTCTCTGTGGAGTCCTGAAAATGGAGCTCA
This sequence comes from Mus pahari, assembly GCF_900095145.1. Taxonomy (NCBI): domain Eukaryota; kingdom Metazoa; phylum Chordata; class Mammalia; order Rodentia; family Muridae; genus Mus; species Mus pahari. The sequence continues at coordinate 86,174,011 of NC_034592.1, read as the reverse complement.
GCCGTGCAATGTAAGGAAGACCGATACATGCATGTTGTTAGCCAAGAGTCCTTCAGCACATGTTCTTTCACGTGCTTGCTTTGGCAAAACATTCTTTCTCCTGTGTCTGCTTCAGTGAAACCTTCCTTCAGGACTCTGCCTTAGCCTTTCACCTATGTCCACTTCAGGAAAACACTCCTTCCCATGTTTGCCCCAGTAAAACACCGTCCAAAACAACTGACTCTCCAAAGAACCCTTTAAAAGTTTCCACTTTAGGTGTGTCTCCTGTCCTCGCTTGTCTGGCATATTTGTGTCTTTCACTTTTACAGGTCACACTGTAATGGCTTCTGACTCAGATGTCCCTGTCCTTATCATCCAAATTAGCCTCACAGCCACTGTCACATGATGTTACAGCACCTCAAAGCACTCAGGCCTGCCTGCCTTCCTCCCCCCTTTCTTTCCGACTTCTGTGAAAGCTTCCTGAGAGTTAAGTCCTCTCTTGCCTTGTGCAGGGCTCCGTCCACAATGCTTAGAATTGCTTAGAATAGTGCCCAGCAGAGAGCCATCAGTGTACAGCGAGGGAAGTGTGGAAGTATTAATAGTGTATACCCATAGTGGAGTGTGGGAATTGCATGACATACTCTCCTTACATATAGTCTCCACCATAGGGTTATGGAGATGGCGTGGAGTGCTAGGATACCATAGGGTTATGGAGATGGGGTGGGGTGCTAGGATACCATAGGGTTATGGAGATGATGGGGTGGGGTGCTAGGATACCATAGGGTTATGGAGATGGGGTGGGGTGCTAGGATACCATAGGGTTATGGAGATGGGGTGGGGTGCTAGGATNTACCATAGGGTTATGGAGATGGGGTGGGGTGCTAGGATACCATAGGGTTATGGAGATGGGGTGGGGTGCTAGGATACCATAGGGTTATGGAGATGATGGGGTGGGGTGCTAGGATACCAGGTTCATTGTCTTCATTTTGTAGCTGAGGAAACCCAGGTGCTGGAATTTGTGATCTTGTAGAAGACCATGGGGTTAGAAGGTAGCAGAGCTGAGATTTGAACTTGAATGTGGGGACCCAGAGTTGATTGAGGACATGAATGTGGACGGTGAGTTTTGAGGCTGTGCCTATGCTTTCTGAGTGCGTATATGGTAGAGAACCTTTTACTGACTGGGAATCAGTTGGCTCTGAGTTCAGATCCTTACTGGCCACATTGCATGGCATGGTGTAGAGTGTGTGTGTGTGTGTGTGTGTGTGTGTGTGTGTGTGTGTGTGTGTGGGCGCGCGCGCGTGTGCATGTGCATGTGTTATGTTGAGGTTATGCAGGAGTAGCAATAATCTCTTAATTCATAAAATGTTAGGATTTAAGTCTATACCTTTGCCCGCTACATCCTCACTACTCGCCACATTTTCTTCATCATTTTGACCACTTGGAAAACTCAGGCTAAAAACTGATGGGAGTAACTTCACAATGGAACATTTTGCCTATCTCCTTTGCTTCTGCTTTTCCATAGCATCAATTTTTCCTTATTTTTTAACAGCTTTGTTTTCCTAAACCAACATAAAAGATTTATGAGAGTACATTATGAATTTAGAAGAAATAAATATATATGTAAATTATGTCCCTGGGCAAATTTTTAATCTGTGTTGGTAGCCCTCTGTGCGATGTTGGTAATGGTTCTCACCCCTTCATGCTTTGGGGCATTGTAAATGGGGACGGGCAGGAAGGGTTTCTCTAAAATGCTAGAGAAGCATTTAACAAGCACTAGTGCCTTTTCTTCTCTGCCTGCAGTGCAGATGAGAGAGTGTTGACACCAGTACTTGGGCTAGTGACTTGACATACCTTGTGGTGTCACTCCTACACACCACCGACTCTAGTGAGCTCCAGGACAAAAGCCTGTGACTGGCTGTCATCTTGATTTTAAGTTGTAGTATAATTTTAGATTTTGAAAATAGAAAGGACTCCACGGCTATTTGGTAGAGGTGGACTCAGCCACAGAGCCCAGCCTGACAAATAGAAAGCATTTCATGCAAGAAAATGAATTAGACTGACAAAAACTTTATGTTACTATGGCAACTGGGTACTTGGCCAGTCCCTCTTTAGCTTGATTATAATGCAGCAGGGAGAAATGTCAACTGTTACGTCTCAATTGCTTATTAGCTCATAAAATGTCCCAGTTCACATACTAATTGTTACTGGATAAAGTAATACTATATTAAGAGGTCGACGCCACCCATTTCCTTGTTCTGAGCAGTACTGGGAGCTTTAAAAAGTAGAAAACAGTACTTACGATAATAAAGCTACTTAGCCCTTACTGGAGCTAGACATCTTTTCCTTTAGCCTCCCTTGTAAGGGCTATTACATCATCCCTATTTACACATGACAAAGTAAAGACCTTGACAAGGAGCTGGTTAGAATCTAGACCCAAAGCTCTCGGACTCTTAACACTTTTCCTTAAAAGCTATGAGTAGGGTCTGTTTGTTCCTTTGTTTCCTTTAAGAAAAACAAGCTGGGCGTAGTGACCCATGTCTATAATCCCAGGAAGAGGAAGGAAGAGGCAGGTGAATCTCTGTGAGTTCAAGGCTAGCCTGGTCTACATAATGAGTTCTAGGACAGCTAAAGCGACCTAGTGAGACCCTGGTTTGCAGAGGGTGGGTGTAGAAATGATTGACAGATAAGTCTTTGTGGATTGCAGGTTATCAGCATCCCATGTCAGGGGACTCTCCCATGCCCTCCCCCCAGCATTATCATGTGTTCCCTGTGAGCAAGCCAGAATTGGGGAGGCATTTAGCTAATTTAGAACCTTCCAGAAAAAGAGCCACTCTTTTATTTCTGATGTCACCCATATTCTTAGATCTTAGGAATTCTCATGAAATTTGGTTTCTTTATTTGGTTATATCAGAGAGCTATGCAGTTATGTCACTAATTTTAGAACATTTCATCACCCCAGGAAGAAATGCTTGTACCCATTAGTTCTCCATCTCCCCCTCCCATTCCTGGGAAGCACTAACCATCATCTCTCCAATGATTTGCCTTTTCTGGTCATTTCATGTAAGTGGGATCATTATTCATAGCCTTTTGTGCCCAGCTCTTTCATCTAGCATGCTTTCCAGGTTACACAGGATATCATGTATCAATCTTTCAGCCCTGTGTAATACAGGATATAGACTGTAGGTGTCCTTGTTCTCTCTCTCTCTCTCTCTCTCTCTCTCTCTCTCTCTCTCTCTCTCTCTCTCGAAAATGAATTTCTAGTTGTCCCAGGCTTTGTTGTAGACTGTCCTTTGCCCCAGTAAATTTTCTTGGTGCTCTTACCAAGCACCAATCAGTTGTAAAAGAAACCAGTTTTATTCTGTTGCTCCCCAGGTACACTCCTGTCCCAACACAGCCCTGATTACTTTGTCCTAATGCAAAGTACTGAGGTCAAGAAGTGTTGTCCCTCCAATTTCATCCTTTTCAATACAGTATTAACTACTCTGAGGCCCTTCCATCTTCTGTGTGAAGTGTGGATCCACTTGTCTGTTTCTACTGATAAGTTAAAGGAGATTTTATAGGGATTGTGTTAGATCCACTGGGGAGTGTTGCCTTTATCAAATGTTAAGTCTTACATTTTACAGACATAGGGTGTTGTATGTTCTCATTGCTCTGACAAAAATCAGCATCAGGAAGAAGGGTTCATTTTAGATTGTGGTTTAAGAAGGGACACAGACCAGCCTGGTGGTGGGGGATGATGTAATGAGTTAATTATAGTGTATCCACAAAACAGTAGAGTGTAGGCAGGGAGTATGCCAAGCTATAAAACTTGTAAAAGTCAGTCTTAAGTGGAAACTTCTAGTTATGTCAAATGCTACTTTGCTGAAGCAGATACAGGTGAAAGGATGTTTTGCCATACACATGAATGGATTCATGATGCTCAAAAGGAATATAAACATGACCCCACAGGCAGTGGGAGCTCGAGCATTGGTTTGCTTTGCCCCCACCTTGCTATTGGTTCATCTTACATTGTGTTGCTGAGTTCTGTTTGTGATGATGCCATAGAGAGAAACTAGCCAAAGAACTTCCCACGAGGCTCCTGTGGCTTCTTGCTGCGTCTGTGGTCTCTGGCTGGTCAGAGAAGCTTGTGGTTTCTTCTGGATTGGACTTCCCTTACTTATTCATGTGTGGTGACTGCCAAGTGGACCGGACTGTAGCTGCTGGTTTGTGTGTAGTGTTTGCTACTGGACTGAACTGATATCCTGACAATGAAGATTGGACTTGCTCCCAAAGAACTATTTCTAAATAGGTCTATTTCCCTATGTCTTAATATCTTTTCTCTTCCACTACCTCTGGTGGGTGGTGGGCTAGAGGAGAGGTTGAACCCTTATTAAAGTAGGTTGGAAAAAATTTATGCCTATACCAGTCTCTTCCCTTACCCCTAGTAAGGCTTGCTGAAAGGTTAGACATCTAAAGGTATCGACACCTGCTAGGGACCAAGTGTTCTAGCACTGTACAAGCCTATGGGGGAACACTTCACATTCAAAGCACCACCAATTCTTTTCTGCTTATTCAAGCCATTTCTTTGAAGGGTGGCTTTCAGCTTTCAGCACACAAGCCTTACATGTCTTCTGCTCAATATATTCCTAAGGATTTTTACTGGTTTTGATGCTATTATAGATGAGGTTGTTCTTTTAATTTTGATTCTGATTCTTGATCGTGGGTGTGTAGATGAACAATTGATTCTCCTGTGTTCATCTCCCACTCTGCAGCTTTTATGGTCTTGTTTGTTATTGCTAACTACTTTCTGTAGATTTTCAGTCTCTCTTCATTTTTAATACAGACATTCACTTATAAGTTTCTCACTTGGCCCCGAGTTATATGTATTCTTCACATTTCAGTATTGTTTCTATTTAGAATCTCACTGTCTCCTCCTTGCCTCACCTCTCTGTGTCTGACTCTGCATGGTGAATGAGTGAGCTCCCTGAGGGGCGCATGTTTGTTTCCAGCAACTTCCTTCTGTGGTTGATTTCTTATTTTACTCTACTGTGGCTGGAGAACACAGTGTGTAGCTCTGGTATTTTACAATCCACTGAGGTCTCCTTGGATTTGGTCTGACATGGGTCATGTGTGTTCTGTACTTGCTGTGTTCTAGAGGCATCTGTTGAGTCTGTTTTATGTCATTTTTAAATCTCTCTGTACTGGATAGCTTTGTGTCAACTTGACACAGCTGGAGTTATCATAGAGAAAGGAGCCTCAGTTGGGGAAATGCCTCCATGAGATCCAGCTGTAAGGCATTTTCTCAATTAGTGATCAAGGGGGGAGGGCCCCTTGTGGGTGGTGCCATCTCTGGGC
>NC_034592.1:86163144-86168343 GCF_900095145.1 Mus pahari | reverse complement strand
TCTTCTTCTTCTTCTTCTTCTTCTTCTTCTTCTTCTTCTTCTTCTTCTTCTTCTTCTTCTTCTTCTTCTTCTTCTTCTTCTTCTTCTTCTTTTTCTTCTTTTTCTCCTTCTCCTCCTGCTCCTCCTCCTCCTTTTCCTTTTCCTTCTCCCTCCTCCTCCTTTTCCTCCTCCTCCTCCTCTTCCTTTTCCTTCTCCTTCCTCCTCCTCCTTTTCCTTTTCCTTCTCCCCCCCTCCTCCCCCCTTCTCTCTGTTGAGACAAGGTCTTATGTAGCCCAGGGTCTACTTTAGTTCTCTATGGAGATGAGAAAGGTTTTCATGCTGTGACCACAAACACCACACCTGGCTTGTGAAGTCCTGGGAATTGCTTTGCATACTAGATTGCCAACCAAGCTACATCTCAGCCCTGGCCTTTTTTTTTTTTTTTTTTTTTTTAATATATGGGGCTGCTAATGACTTCCATTTCATTACTGATCTTTAGCTTATTGTATCTGTCATTGAAGGTGTTGGTGTGTCCCATTACTTCTGTTAATCTGCCCTATGTATTTTAGAGCTCTTATTTTAGGGCATATAAATTTGTATATCTAAAAGTCTTACTTTGTCCCTAGGAGTAATTTTTTTATTATTATTTCTAATCTTCCATTGTCTAGTGTTAGCACTTCAGTTCTATTGATTTCAGGTAGCTTTGGTTTTGCTCTGCTAATCTTGTTTGCTTGTTTTGAGATAGGGTCTCACAATGTAGCCCTGGGTGGCCTAGAACTCATTATGAAGATCATTCTGGCCTTGAACACACAGAGATCTACCAGCTTCTGCCTCCTGAGTGCTGTGATTAAAGGTGTGCACAACCATGCAGTTTTGTATTGCTCTTTAACCCTCTCAGGTTTTCAGATGTGCAGCCAGGACCAAGAATCACTGCTCTGTTAAAGTTCAGGCTCAGGACCTCTGTCTTTAAAGGTCATCCCCAGACACGGATAGGATCTTAGTCAGATTACCTGAGGCCTCGCTGATTTATGTTACAGACAGTATAGAAACTTGCATTCTGTCTCATTGTTTCATTGCTGTGAAGAGACACCATGACCAATGCAACTTTCAGAAAAAAAGCATTTAATTGGGGGCTTGCATACTGTCTCAGAGGTTGGTCCACATCATTGTGGTGGGAAGCATGGCTGGAAGGCATGACGCTGAAGTAGTAATGAGAACTCACATCTGATCTACAAACTGCATACAGAGAGAGAAAAAAAAACTGAGCTTGACTTGGGCTTTTGAAACCTCAAAACTGACTCCCTGTGACACACCTCTTCTTACAAGGCCACACCTAATCTTTCCCAAACAGTTCCCCTAACTGGAACCAAGTATGGGGGTTGTTCTCATCCAAACCACCATAGAAGCCCCAATGAAACTTTTCCATAACCACTATTTGTGGTGCTTTGAAGACCTATTTCCCTGGAGGAGTTCTTTCTCTTGGGTGGTCCATCAGAGCAGTAGGAGGAGCTTGTTGCCTGGCTCCTGGTGGAGTCCCCTGTTACTGAAGGCACCACAATGGCTATTCTTTGTGCTTCCAGCAAGCGTTGCAGCAACAGTTACCAGGACCAACTCTTGACTCCCAGGTCCTACTGCCGCCATGGATTGTGTTGAGAGAGCTAGGTAAAACTCCAGGGAGCTCAGTCCCCGAAGCTTCCTTTCTGCTTTAAGGAGAAAGCTGTTCTGTGATTTGCACATGTGTGCTCACATGTCTGTTTCCCATCTCAGGAACTCAGACCAAGTGTCAGGATGGGTTCTGCTGAACGGAGAAAAGCCTCAAAGAGTTTTTCTACCTATATATGACCCGCCCACATCAAAGATCATTAATACATCTTTTCAGGTCTGAAGACAAATCAGTGCTTTTGGGTTAATATGTGTGTGTGTGTATATATATATATATATATATATATATATATATGTGTGTATATATATATATACACACACACACACACATACANACACACACACACATACATATATATACATACACACACACACACACACACACACACACACACACACACACACACACACACATAAACTTAGGCCTGGTGGGGGCCGTGGTAACAGGAGAGGGTGGGAGTTCTGAAATATAAAGCCTTCTCATGGTAAAGAACACACATACACACTACACACACAGACACACATACATGCATACCACACATACACACACATACCACACCACACAAATACACACACACACACATACACGTCATGCACCACACATACACACACCTGTCTAGGGAGTCAGAAAATGATCCAGAATGGATTCTCTTTACTGTATTCAGCTGTGAAAACTGATTCTCACAAGCCTCCTTAGCCAATTTCCTTTTACACTTCTGTGTGCCCTGCTTTAGGAAGCCGCCTTCCACTGAGCCAGTGTACCTGGGGTGGTTCCCCCTTAAGAAGGGAACTGTTCTGGGCTGTGCACCCATCCGTTCCTAGTACCAGGGATCCAGGTCCACATCAACAAGGTTTCCACTGAGCAGAAGAAGTGTAGAAGGGCTGAGTCATCCAGGCTACCCGTGTTCATTCTCTTTTAAGGCCATTTTTACCTTTCAAGATTCAGATGCCTGGGCTGGAAATGTCGTAGTTTCCTGCTTCCAGCAGCTGGAATCTTCATTTCAGCGCACACACACGCACGCACGCGCGCACACACACACACACACACACACACACACACGCATTCATGGTTTAAATTGCTAGAGTAATAGCCAGAAACCCCTTCGGGTTAGAGGATTTTCTAATCCCAGCTTTGTCTCATTGTTTTGCCTCTTCCCCTTGTCATTCTTGGTGATAGGACCCCTTTTGAAAAGCAGTGCCATGCACTTTGAATCTTTTATAGTTTGAAGAGCTTGTCCCCTGAAAGGTTCCCAACATCTCACAGACGTGTCTTTCTTCAGACTGTTCAGAGACCTTTGATGGTACCGGACTATTTCAACTTACGTGACCTCCTACATCATTATGTGAATGCTTCTGCATCCATGGAATCTCCTCATAAGACACAAATATGGCACCTTGCTTATCTGTGTAAAGATGTCCTCTGCCTCCCAGGCTGAGTGTGGGCTTCTGCTTACTGTCTCAGCCTCGCCTCATTACATCAGCTCCGTTTTCCTGATGCCTTCATTTCTCCCAGACCTCTGTTACCTGGCCCGACCGGGATTCCTCTTGCCTTGAGTGCCCTCCCCCTCCACCCTGTGGACACACTCCCAGTTGTTCACGCCCAGGCTTCCCCGGGCTGAGCCACACTCTTTTCAGTTCCTTTGCACTCCTCACACATTGATTGAGTGCTACTGGTCAACCCTTTAAAAAATATAATAATATTGTTAAATAATACTATATGAAATATTGCATTTTATTATAGCTACTGTTAATTATCCCGTACAATATAGCATTCATAGCTTATACTGTCCTCCAGAGAAAGTTTAGGAAGTTTCTATATCTCCTATTCAGTCCCCTCAGTATTCCAGTGAGTTGATAATGTCTGATCTTGCTGCAGAAGGTGAGGTACATAGAGGTAAGCAGCGCATCCTCCATCATCCAGCCAATGAGGTTTGAGCTTGGGCTTACATCCCTTACATCCCTGCTCTGGCTAACTACCAAAGCCACATGGTTTATTTTCCTGCAACATCCACACTTGTCCTTTGTGTGACATAAAGACAGAATGATGACCAGCCTTGATGGGACAGTGGGAGGCTGAGGCAGGAAGATTACAAGTCCAAGATCAGCCTGGGCAATTTAATGAGACCCTGTCTCAAGAAAATTAAAAACAGCTGGGTGTGGTGGCTAACGTCTTTAATCCCAGCACTTGGGAGCCAGAAGCAGGCAGATCTGTGTGAGTTTAAGGCCAGCCTGGTCTTCAGAGCGAGTACCAGGACAACCAAAGCTACACAGAGGAACCCTGTCTTGAAAAACCAGATAGATAGACAGACAGACAGACAGACAGACAGACAGACAGACAGACAGACCCAAAAATTATAGGGCTGTAACTCAATGGTAGAGTACTTTGCTTGCCTACCATGCTCTGAATTCAGGAAAGAGGAAGGGAGGGAGAGAGAGAGTGGGGTTGAATAAGGCAAAGCACAGAGCCACAAGCTGGGGAAGGATGACACTGGTCGCTCCTCACCTCTGTCAGGGTAAGCACACTGCAGAACCAGTCATGTCAGGGAACATGAGTCTGCCCCAGGTATCAGGTGTCTGAACACCAGAATCTCTGTTCAAACTGGTGAGGCCAGTAGTGTCCCTGTCCCCTCTTACACAGTTGGGGACATGGGGTTACATAGGGACAGTAAATGCCTTGTCTGGGTCTCCATGATTCTGTCATATAGTTGGAATCCCTTGTGACCTTATGAACTCCTTGTGAACCCTGATCCCTTCTGATATCCTGACTTTGGGCTGAGAACCTCATATCTGAGACTTAAGAGAGGAGATTTATTGTTCTATTAGAACATCTTCTGGAGAAGCTATTTCATAATGTATTTTCTTTCCATATTTATATTTCAGTTAGCTTGCATCTGTTGGCCTTTTTCTCACATCTCAAATAGCCGATATGTTATTTTAGGGATGAGTAATACATGGCCACATCTGATCAATAGAACTTGAAGTCCCCTGCAGCCTTCATGTGGAGCTGAGCCGTTGTGACGAGCAGGCAATAATGATTTGCACAGGCTTCCAGGCTCAGTGTGGAGCCGAGTTTCTGGGCTGTTTGTCTTCCCCTTTGAGGCCTGAGTGGACAGACCTCCCACCCCAGCCCCAGATTTCTGACAGAGCCGGGCAGGCAGTTCTTGTGTTTCTTTCTTTGCTTTCTTGTCCACCAACCAGGATGTAATTTTGACTTTGAAAAGGAACCACAGTTTGACGTTTTAGAAAGAGTAGCCGAGGAACCCAATCTAGTGATCAATTCAGACCCCTTGCTTTCTTCAGAGCTTCAGCTAGTGATGGCTGAATGTGTGTGTTCACCTTGGGAGGTGTTCACAGTGATTTAAATTGCCTGGATGTTGTAATTCGGTTTCTTTCTAATTTATACTTTTGTGTAGCAGTCATTCGATAGCATTAACAGTGGACTGAATTATAACTGGTTTGCAGTATTTTTCTTAAGGGAAATGTATTTTTATTTTATTCATTTATTACAAGTGTGTTCTCTCTCTCTCTCTCTCTCTCTCTCTCTCTCTCTCTCTCTCT
>NC_034592.1:86153151-86163114 GCF_900095145.1 Mus pahari | reverse complement strand
TCTCTCTCTCTCTCTCTCTCTGTGTGTGTGTGTGTGTGTGTGTGTGTGTGTGTGAGAGAGAGAGAGAGAGAGAGAGAGAGAGAGAGAGAGAGAGAGCGCACGCATGTGCATCGGCTGTCAGAAGGTGACTTTCAGGAGCCTTGTCTCTCCTCTCTTGCTGGATTCCGGAGCTGCAAACTTGGGTCATTAGACTTTCATGGCAAGTGCCTTTGCCCACTGAGCCATCTTGCATGTCCTAAGATACTTTTTTAGCTAAAGATAGCAAGTCCATTCACTGCTAGAAACAGCACAGTCCTGTGACCTTCTTCACAGTTCCCTTCCATTTCCATACTGTGCGTACCTGCGGGCTCTGGCATACGCGCTTGCATTTCCTTGGAATGGTCTTCATTTCTCAGTTCTACAAGCACTAAACCTTCAGACATGTCCTGTCTGCCTCTTGAGGGTCCTCATCCGAACCACTGTAGAGCAGTCTCTGCCTTAATGTCAGTGGAATGCATAGTTGAGTAGGGACAGATGCAGACTGTGACTGTCACTCCTTTCCATCTTGACTGCATTGGGAGTGTCACAGTCCATGCAGACCTGGAAGTCTTAAGGCATTAGCCTCCGTGGATGAGATGAGCTCCCTCTTGAGGACGCTTTTTGAATTGTAGGAAGAGACTCATCCACCTCTGTCTTCACCTACCAGAGCCTTCTGCACTCTTCACCAGATGCCTCTGCCTGATCCATAGCAGGAGGCTCAGGGACATTTTGTTATTTGCCAACTGTGTGGCAGATTTTTCTCCTTTAAGTCTATTTTGTATATTTCACAGGTAGAGTATAAATTCTTTCAAATAGGTAAAACAAATAGAGATTTTCAAACTCAATGGGGCCTTTTTGCTAGAACAATAACCAGTTGTATATGAGCCTACAGCTTTTGTGTCCAAGGGAAAAATGATTTTGCTCCTTATTGAAACGAGGAAAGCTCACAAAGTGGTCTCCAGCTTGCTTGGTGCTCACAGTTACTCTCACATCTAAGATGTCAGTGTTAGACTTGATTTGGAACAATAATGCCAGAATTGACTCCTCACTGTCTTCATGGCTGTGATTTTGGTAATAGCGTCTGGTTGTGTGATGATAATTCCAGAAAGAAAGGAATGATAAGGTCACCTGCTCTGTGCGTGACATAAATCGAATCTGGAAAAGTAGGATTGTATCAGTCTGTTTTGTGGTACTGTAATAAAATACCAGAGGCTCGGTAACTTTATGAAGAAAAGATGTTTATTTTGAAATGTTTCTGGTTCTAGAGGAGGCATAAATGGTGATAACTTTCTTGCTGGCAGAATCCTGAGATAGCCCAGGATATCACATGGTAAAAGCCAGGGAAGGTATGTGTATCTGCTTCTACTGGTCTCTTTATCTCTTAATAATGCATCCAGTATTTAGTTATGGCATCCCTGTTCTGACGACTTTATTAATCATAGTTTCCTCCCAAAGGACTCATCTGAAAACCACACACTTCAACCTAGAGATCCAGCGTCAGCTCAGGAACCCTGGGGAGGGACATATTCTGACCATTTCCAAACTCTAGCAAGATTGTGCCCATATATGTGTTCACCAAAATGTTTGGCTGATATTAGTGGAAATAAGTACTGTGAGGGGAGTCTCATTCCCTGGTGAGTCTGCTGCCTGCAGCCTGCCCACTCACTCTTTGCAAAGCTACACAGGGAAGTAGGGCTTCTGCAAAGACACTGGCGAGTGGATAGCCCCAGGAGAGAGCCCTCTGAGACAGAGGGAAGTGTGCAGCCCAGAGATAGAGACTCTGCATCTGCAGGAGATCTGTGCAGACCAGGAAACCCATTCTAGCTAAAACTGATGTCCCATACCAAGTGCAGATTTAGGAAGATAAAGAAGCATGGTTGGTTCCCTTGACCAGGGGGGATGCCCCCTCCTCTGCAGGGAAATGAAACATTCCGAGGTTGGAGTGGAAGGAGATGGAGATGGGTAGAGAATGGTTGAGTAGTCCAACAGTTAAGGACTAGCCTGACATAAGTGCAGAGCTGTGGCTTCCTCTGTCTGTCTTTCCTTATAGCCAGAGGACACCAGGTGATGAGCTAAAGGACACCAGAATCTACATTGTGCATAGCCTTGGACTCAGCAGCTGTATATCAATGAGATATTTTACAGGCAGGAAATGACTGTATCCATTTGGGTGTGTATTGTCACTTAAAGCACCACGAGTGTCTGTCAGTAACCGACCCTCTGACTTCTGGGTCACACACACACACACACACACACACACACACACACACACACACACACACACACGCAGTGAAGTCGTACTCAGCCATTCAGGATGCTGCGGCGGCTGGGCTGATCCTGCAGTAAAGTGCTTACTGTGCAAGCACGAGGGCCTGAGTATGATTTCCACCAGCCAGAGGAAATGGGCAACAGTGTTTTTATACCTGAAGTACTGGCACTGGAGACTAGGGATCCAAGCACAAGACGATCCCTGGAGATCACTGGCCAGCCAGGCCTACTCAGTCAGCAAGCTCCCAGTTCAGTGACAGGCCCTGCCTTCAAAAGCTGTTAGAGTGATTGAGGAAGATACCTGCAATTAACCTCTGGCTTCCACATGCACTCACACACGGATATAGGTGTGCCCACCCTCGCCCTGAAACACAAACATTCACAGTCCCAGGCTGTGGATCAGTAGTGACTGACAGTGTGTTAAGGGTCAGAAGTTGGTTTCCGGGCAGCATGTGTTTTGTGTGCATTTCCATACAGTTGCCCACCGGGGCCCACTTGTTAATTCCATCAGGGCTTACTCAATATCTCATATACTGGGTACATTTTCCGGGCAGTGGACAAGACAGTGTTGGACATTCTGTTACTCACAGTGCTGTGGTTGCTGTAGCAGTATTTCCTAGGAGCTCGGGAGCAATGTGGCATGCCAAACTTCATTCCAGACTTACTACATTATCAGGATTTGACCCACTGACCCACTTACACATGATTGTTCTTGCTGCTGTTATGGTTTGAGTGTCCGCTGTGGGCTTGTGTGTTTGAACACCTGGTCCTCAGCTAGCAGTACTCTTTGGGGGTGCTTTGGGACCTGTCTAGCACAGATGGGGGTTTCTAACCTGGCCCTGCTTTTAACTTCCTGGTTGGCTGTCATGACGCCACCTCATACTCTCAGCCGTGTGAACTGAACCACACCTACTACCCTGCCTTCCCTTCCTGATGGACTGAAAGTCTCCTGAAACTGTGAGCCACAATGAGTCCTTCCTCCCTCAAGTTGCTTTCTCTAGATGTTTGGCCACAGCAGCGAGAAGGGTAGCTGATAGGAAATCATGCTTACTAAATATCCAGGTTACTCTTTTGTCTTAGTTTGGATTTTACTGCTGTGATCAGACACCATGACCAAGGTCATGTCCGTATAAGGACAGCATTTAATTGGAGCTGGCTTACAGGTTCAGAGGTCTAATCCATTATCATCAAGGTGGGAGTGTGGTAGCATTCAGGCAGACATGGTGCAGGAGGAGCTGAGAGTTCAACATCTTCATCTGAAGGCTGCTAGCAGAATACTGGCTCCCAGGCAACTAGGATTAGGGTCTTAAAGTCCATGTCCACAGTGACAACCGTACTCCAAAAAGGCCACACCCTCTAATAGTGCCACTCCCTGAACCAAGCATGCACATATCATCACATCTTCCCTGTGTGGCAGTGATCAGTGATGAAGTTCACATTCTTCTTTATATGCTTCTCTGCTGTTGAAGTGTCACACAGCGAGCTCATTCTGATGTTTAGGAGCAAGGATGGGAGCATGGCAGAGGAGCTATGGCTCCTGCTTCTAGTTCTTTGGCCCATCTTGGCTTTGTACTAGCAGGGTCCTGGGGCAGGAGTCGGAGGCCAGCGAGCACAGAGGCAAAGGAGGCGCACCCTAGATGACTACAGCTTGGGCTGGAGTCACAGCCACCACTTGAGCGGTGTGGCAGGTCGGCTTGGCTGAGTTCATGGCTGTTCTGGCCCAGCTGAGTGGTGACTGAGTGGTGACTGAGACAGAGTCTCACTGTGTCATTTGGGCTGGCTTCAAACTTGCTGTCCTCCTGCCTCAGCCTTCTCAGTGCTGTCATTGCAGGTATGTGTCACCGCACCGGGCTCTTAGTCCAGCTATTGTGTTTGGTGGCCACCTGGAGAGACCTGGGCCATCAGCTGTAAGTGATGGGCTTGCATCATCTTCTAAGAGGTTGCAGCCCCGAGTGCTTTCTGGGCAGATTGAGAGTCATAGGCTGTGGTCTAGTGAAGAGCTGTCTATCCCAGGTCTGGAACATTCTGACATGTGGGGGAAGGGCTTTCTGTTTCCTGGATCTCTTTCTTTTGTTCTCTGTTACATCGGAAAGCTGGAAAGAGATTTGAGCCAGATGTGGTCCTGTGGCAACTGCCTGTGACATAGCACAGCATAACTGAAAGAGGCTGGACTTGGAAGCAGCTGAGTCAGGCTCAAGACCCAAGTTCACCCAATAAGAGCTCTCTAACTTTGGGGTGTGGTGTCTTATTCGGGCTTATTCCCATATGTGAGACCTGCTCTGGACATACAGATTGGTGTCACCATACCATTTCCTGGTACCCTGTAGTTCTTACATGTCTCCCAGAGACCCATGTCTTGATCCATCTATAACAATGGCTTCTGGAAAAGGGGGAAAAATAAGCATAACTGTGAATATGCAGGTCAGGTTTGCACCCACTCTTCAAGATGAAGAGCTGCTTGCTCTGAGGCCACTGCTGCCTTAGTTGTGGTAACTGAGCAGGTGTCACTTCAGATGGATCAGCCTCAGTTGCGCATTACATCACCTATCACAGGGACCACATCCCAGCTTCTCTCTGCTTCATCCTTGGTTCTGCTGGTCCCTGTTTGGCCACAGGCTCTGCTGTGTGACTATTTCTAAGAGGGAATAAGCTAATGTCTGTTCATGCCAGGCAGTTAGGGCACTAGTGACAGAACAAAGAAATGATTTCACCCAAACCTAGCTTTGTGACCAATGGATTCATTGTAGTTACTTAATATGGGTGATCAAAACCTTGCCCACGCATCATGGTGACAGTTCACATCCATAGACCTCCTTGCATAACTTGCAGGCAGTTCTGCTGGAGTCTCCTCTCTCATAGCAAGGGTTTACTTAGCTATCTAACTGACTAAGAAGTCTTGTAAACGTGACCTTCTTGAGCCTCCAATACTTACTAGCTTTCTGAGTCTTCTGAGCCTTGCTCCTCCCTCTAAAGGAAACAGCCACACAGTAGCTTCTTTGTCTCAATGATAAGAGAAGCAGGCATTGTCAGTGTCTCTACTCAAGCTTTTAAATCAACCATCTCCATCTTACAAGACTCCTGGTAAGCAGGTTGTACCAGTGACGAAGCTGAGGCTCAGCAATATAAAGAAATGTGTCTAACACCATCAAAATGGACTCTGAGATTGAGCCCAGGACTCTCTTGAGATTACGCTTTGTGAAGAACTCACAAACACCATTAGAGAAAGTCGGGGCTGAAACTGGACTCACTCTAGGCCCTATACCCTGTTGACCATGAGTCAGCTGCCGCCTAAATTGGCGTCATACCGACAGTGGGAACATGCAGGCAATTTATTGTCTATTTGTTTCAAAGAAATGGCCCTTACCTTCTTGGAGGGATGTAGTTCTGGCCCCACAGATGGGAGTCTGGAGGGATGTTCCGTGAGACTGCTACCTGCACTTAGCCATAGATCTCATCTCCTGTCTCCTAATCGACACCCAGAGCAGACAGCACCATTAGCTAGAAAGAGCATCACCCCCCAGGGCTACTGGGCTTAGCAGGACCGTAGATCAAGTCCAAGTTACAACTGTTTCTGTTCAAACTGTTTGCACAGCAGGTGTGCAGGAGTCTGGCTTCTGTTGGAAGAAGTGACAGCCCTTGGCAGAGAGACATGCCGTTAGGTTGATTGAGGTCATGGCTTCTGGAGTCCACATGCCTGGGCCTCCCCTCAGTACTAGATTCCCTAGTTGTGTGAACTTGAGTGAGTCTCTTTATCCTCAGAGCATATCCTTGAAATGGGGATAGAAGCCGTACCCATCATACCCCGCTCCATCGAAAGGATGCAATGCAAATTGAATATAGGCAAAAGGTGGTGGCAGAGCTATCCAGAGGAGGCCCAAGCTTTGGCTCCCCAGAGGTCTTTCTTAGAGTGCTCCTATGGGATGCACTCAGTTCATCTGGATTTCAGCAGCGCTTGCGAAGAGCTGCTCTCCCCCCCCACCCCCCAGGCAAGCTCATTTCAGACTCAGCACCCAGCTTTTGTCTAGGGCCGATCACCTGGACACTGCCTTAGTCTTAGTTACTTTCCCATTGCTATGATATAAAGCCCTGACAAAAGCAACTAGAGGAAGGGCTTGTTTTGGCTTACAGTTGAAGGTGCTGTTTCCGAGATAGCTGATCGCACTGCATCTGTGGCTGGCAAGCAAAGATGATTTCCCTGCTCAGCACCTTCTTGCTTGTATTTGTCCTGCAATTTGGGGATATTTCCCACCTAACCTGGATGCTCTGTCACAGACATGCCCAGAGACCTCTCTCCTAGGCGATGCTAGATTTGGTTAAGTTGACAGTCACTATTAATGATCACAAGCACCATCTGCCTCATATGTTCCTAGACTCCCGACTCAAAGGAAACACCAACGTTAGCACAAACTACACTGAAGAATTTGTATAAGATCTGTTAAAGGTAGCGTGTCCCCACCCTCTCCGCAAACCACAGTCCCTAACTCCAGTCAAGCCAGATATGACCTTGCAAGCAGGTCTTCTGGAAGGTGCAGTCTTGCGAGTGTCACGTTAGCTTTCCTGCATGCTATCCCATCGAGTGGCTGCTGGGTAGATTAAATGAGAAAATCTGTGCGAAGTACTTGGCACCCTGCCTGGTGTGGCAAGGACTCACTAAATGCCAACAACAGTTGCTCTTATATGCCGTGGATGCATTTTGACCGGCTCTTCAGCTTCTAAAGAAGCAAGTGCCTATTCCACCATCCAGCTCCATAGATACCATCCATCTGTGCACCCATTCACCTACCCGGTCCCCTGTTTTGGACTTGCAGTGTTTAGCCTGTCCTAGCCTCTTCAAGGACTTTGTGCATGAATGTAATGTGATGTTTATGTGTGTGTGCATATCATGTATGCTTACTAGAGTGTGGAGGTCAGAGGTCAAACTCCAGGAGCCATCTACCTTGCTTTTGAGACAGGGTCTTTTCCTGGGGTCTGGGTCTCAGCAAGTAGGGTAGGCTGGCTGGCCACTGCGCCCCAGGGACCCACCCATCTGTTCTTCTCCAGTGCTGGCACTGCAGGTTGTGCCTCCACACTTCATATCTTTGCACAGTTTCTGGGGCTCAAACACAGGTCTCCTTGCTTGAGTGGCATGCATTTTACTGACGGAGCCATCTCTCAGGTCCCTTTAAGGATGGAGCAGCATGCTTGGCAAATGCTGTATGTAGGTGTCCACGCTGGCTGGGCATTCGAGGAGTAATGGTGGTTAGGGTTCCATGGAAACATCATGCTGAGCCTGCAAGGACTCACACATTCAAAGCGAGTGGGGTGAGGAGGCTGCGGCCTGAGAACTTCATCCCTTGATGGCCCTCTGTGTTTCTTTTCCTCCTGTAGCCAAAGCAAAATCGAAATGTGGCCCAACCTTCTTCCCCTGTGCCAGCGGCATCCACTGTATCATCGGCCGCTTCCGCTGCAATGGGTTTGAGGACTGTCCTGACGGCAGCGACGAGGAGAACTGCAGTAAGTCCGGGGTTGCAGCTGTCTCTCCTTTCAGTGCAGCCAGATGCTCGGGCACCCCCTGCGGTTGTATCATCTTTAGCACTTCTGGGTGTGACTTAATTCTCAGATATTGTTTGGGGGGGCGCACAGTACATCCACAGCATCTAATCAGCTGGACAGTCCCTCTGTGGGTGCAGGCGAGCTGTCCCCATTGAACGGATGAGGAGCAAGAGTTAGAGAGATACGTTAGCTTCTCCAGGGCCACATAGCTCCTTTATACCTCGTCTGATTGACTGTCTCAACACTCATATTTTTACTCTTACTTGCTTCCCTTCTTTAAATGCTTAAAACCTTTGTTTTGTTCATTATATTCTATGAGAATTGGGAAGATGGTTCAACAGTGAAGAGAACTTACTGCTCTTGCAGAGGACCGAGGTTCGGTTCCCCATATCCACACAATATCTCACAGCCATTCCTAACTCCAGTCTCAAGGGATGTGGCATACTCTTCTAAACTCCGAAGGCTCCGTGCTCGCATGTGGCCACATACATATATGTGGGCAAAACACTTATACACAAAGAAATGATAAAGTTAGCTATACATCTCCATTTTGAAACATTGTTGTTTATTGGACTTAGGTAATAATCACCAGGGAAAACCCCAGGGTGAGAATTTGGGGTGGAGCTTTGCGATGACTGACAGGTCAGACTAGAGTCTCCAGCTACCAGTGGGTCTTTCTGGACTTGAATCATTATTACCTCATGCCAATTAGAATACAGGAACCTGGTTCTATGGGTCTCTTCCTCTTACAAATAACTGCCACTCTTCAGTCATTGACATTCCCCGAAGACAGCGTTTGATTTTTGTTTGAAATGATCAACTCTAAAGGGTTCCAAAGAAGAAGATGTTTTTACTCAGAGAGGCATGGCTGCAGACTCTCCCCTCATTCTTTTTTCTCAGGCACCTCTGGTATCATTCTCCTTTTCTCTGAAGAACTTCTTTCTGTGATGCTTTCTTAGAAATTTTATTTTAAAGTGTGTGTGTGTGTGTGTGTGTGTGTGTGTGTGTGTGTGTGTGTGTGTATGAGAGAGAGTCAGTCAGTTAGTCAGTCAGCCTGTCTGTCTGTCTGTCTCTGTATGTGTATTTACACAGATGCCCTTGGAGACCAAGAAGGAATCAAATCTCCTGGAATAGGAGTTACAGGTGTCTGTGAGCTGCCTGTTGTGGGTATTGGGACCCAAACTCAGGCTCTATGTAAGAGGAGTATGTGCTTGTAGCCGCTGAGCTCTCTGCAGCCTCAGAGATGCTGTTAAAAGCAGGCGTGCAGATGACACCTGCTCTCAGTTTTCACTCAGCCAAGGATGTCTGTGTTTCACCCCCATTCCTAAAGGATTTTTATGGCATGTGGTATTTGGGATGACAGTCCTTTTTCCTCTGAGCACTTTAAATGTGCCACTTCCATCCAGCTTCTCTAGTTTCCACAGAGAAAGCCAGTCACTTGATTTGTTCCCCTGTAGATCCTGCATCTCTTCCCTCCGGCTGCTTTTAAGAGCAGTTTGTGTTTAGTTCTCAGCTTTTAGATCTTGGTTTTGGGCATCTACAGGTAGTATTTTTTTTAATCCTCTTTAGTGTTTTCTGAGTCTAAGTTTTGATTGTTGCCCTGCTTTTTACATTTTCAGCTATCATGTTTTCAAATGTCTTCCAGTTCTGCCTTCTTTCCTCAAGAGATTCGGGTGACAGGAGCGTCAGGTTTCTAGCCTCTGTCTTTCCAGTCCCGGAGGCTCAGTCATTTGGCTCCTTGTTGTCCAGAGGGCATACTTCCTATTAATCTGTCTTCAAACTGTTCTTTCCTTTGTCACTGCTAATCTGTTTTTCCCACACACCAACTGCTGTGCTTTGCTTTGCTTTGTTTTAATGTGTTATTATAATTTTTATTTCTAAAATTTTCTTTTTTTCTCTCTCTTGTTTGTTTTGCTTAGACTGTTTTTCCATTTGTTTCCTGTGTGTCTGTGACCCCCTGTTAGAGTGTAAGCGCTGTGTTTCCAGTGTGTCTGTGATCCCCTGTTAGAGTGTAAGCGCTGTGTTTCCAGTGTGTCTGTGATCCCCTGTTAGAGTGTAAGTGCTGTGTTTCCAGTGTGTCTGTGATCCCCTGTTAGAGTGTAAGCGCTGTGTTTCCAGTGTGTCTGTGATCCCCTGTTAGAGTGT
>NC_034592.1:86148063-86152001 GCF_900095145.1 Mus pahari | reverse complement strand
AGTGTAAGCGCTGTGTTTCCAGTGTGTCTGTGATCCCTTGTTAGAGTGTAAGGATGTGCCACATTTTTGTCTCACGGTTCCCATACCCATGTTTCTTTGTGTTAGTATCCATCTGGTTGTTGTCTTTTCCCACATGAGTTGAGATTTTCCTGTCTTTCTCTATGACAACTAATTTTAGTTTCTGCTCTAGCATTTTGTTTGTTTTGTCTGACACAAGCATCTTAAGTAAATTCTGGACAAAATACTTGCATGTTTGCCTTCATATGCAAATGACCTGATAGGCATGTCCCTATGTGGTTCTGGGCTGTGCTGCTAGAAGTCTGACTTTGCACTTCCCAGTGGGCTGAGTTCATTCTCATCCTCTCTGGTGTCCATAAGGACAAGTATACACATGGGCATCCATGGTGAGGACAGGTGCATACATGTGCAGTGTGGGATCCATGGTGAGGAAAGGTGTACAGATGTGCAGTGTGGGGAATCTATGATGAGGACAGGTGCACACATGTACAGTGTGGGATCCATGGTAAGGACAGGTGCACACATGTGCAGTGTGGGGAATCCATGGTGAGGACAGGTGCACACATGTGCAGTGTGGGATCCATGGTGAGGACAGGTGCACACNATCCATGGTGAGGACAGGTGCACACATGTGCAGTGTGGGATCCATGGTGAGGACAGGTGCACACATGTGCAGTGTGGGATCCACCTAAGAAGAGTGGTGATCATTCCTCTGTTTCTGTCTCTTTAACATGCTAGGGGCTTCTTTCCAGTGTCCTAAGAATCCTAAGAGGCAAAAGGAAAATTGAATACTCACTACCATTCTGTTAATAGTTTAAATTCTGGTCTTCCTTCCCAGTGGGTATGTTCAAATTACTTTTCAGAATGTTAAAAGTAGCTGCTACATATGTCCCAGCCAACATTGTAAAGCTGCCTTTGGTGGAAGAGGCAGCCCGATGTGTGGTTCCTGCCGTACCTGCTCAGAAACCTTACATAAAGGAAACTAAACAGCATCAATGGCTGGAGAGGTGGCTCAGCAAGAGCACTTGCTCCTCTTGCAGAAGACCCGGGTTCTGTTCCCAGAACCCTCCTGGGGGCTCTCTAACTCTTGTAGCTCCAGTTCCAGGAGATCTGATGCTCTTTTCTGGCTTCTGCAGGCCCCAGACAAACATGTGATACACATACATACATGTAGGCAAACACACACAAAGTATAGATAACGATACATAAATCATGTTCTTAAAACTACTGAGGTTTAAAAACGTAAAAGAGCCAACCAGATATTCTACGCCTTCCTATATGATATCACCAGAGCACACAGCATCAAATTGAGGTCGTTTTTCCAAAACCATCCCAGCTGCACCTAAATGACCATTAAAATCTGACCGTTCAGTTTATAGAAAATTTAGGAGATAGAGGAATATGCCCATAACATTATACAAAGGTAAATTTCCAGATCCAGAATGTGGGAAAATCCTCAGGACCCTGGCTCATACATAAGTAATTCTATGGTTAAAACATGGNANNNGNNGGGGGGGGGGAGCGCTGTAAACTGAAAGAGATTTCAGAGATGAATTAACTCAGGGCCATGTATAGACTGTTGTCTTTTTTCCCCCCTGACTCTAAACCATTCTTTAAAAAACTAACTACTATCTTAAATTGTGATGTGACATTTTATGATATCAAGGCATCACTGCTAATTTGTAAGGCCTGAGAATAGTGGTGATTTTTTTTTTTTTTTGTCCATTTATTTTAGCAGCACATAGTATAGTTTATAGAGATTAGATTAAATGATATCTGTGGTTTGCTTCTACTGCTGCTTTTGGTGTCCTGGACTATATTTGTCCCACAGTTGATGGCCTTCTGCCTGTCTCCCAGTGAGGCAGGACGTGTTAGCCAGGCTGTATGTGTGATCATAGAGCCTGTCAGAGCCCTGCAGAGCCGTCCAGTTTTCTCCTGTCTGTCTACATCCTTTTGTCTCCTCAGTCAGCCCATGAGTAAACCTGGAGGACCCAGACGTTTTCTATATATAGACTGTAGGAGCTGAGAATTACAGTGGGAGTGCTTCCCCAGTGTGCCAAATAGATGTCCTTGAGACTCCTTAAAGACTCCCACGGAACCTACTTTCTTGTACATGTACCTGGCTTGTCAAGACTGTGCTGGTCACTGTCCCATTTTGTCCTTGTCCACCTTCAAAGAGCTCATGAACAAAGAGCCCTGACAACCTTTTCCCCCCAGCACCCACACGCCCACTGCTTCACTCTTCTCTGTGTTCAGTGCAGCTTCCTGTTTGCTGTGACAGTCACGAAAGGACACGGTATCATGTGGCCCATAGCTGTTCACCAAGGGCCAAATACCTTGTCACTCTCAGCCTTAGTGAGTATTAAACAAGACTTCTCAGGCTTCACCGTATGCACTGTTGATTTGGTACCCACCTAGTGTTAGCTCTTTCTGAAGAGGGACTCAGTGGCAGTTTGTTCTCAGTGCCTACCAGAGTGACTGAATCAAATAACCAGTCAAAGAGATAAATGGGGAAGACAGGAAGACTTGGACAGCAGGCCTTCCCACTGTCATCAGAATAAACTCTTAACATACAATGGCTTCTTCATCCTCCTGGGTTTTCACATATGCTTGCAGGGTAGACACAGGTCTTGCCTGGCACATTAGCTCCAGGTCCTACCGTTTTGTCGGATTCTCATCCTGTGGTTTTAGTTACGATGCCAGACAGCACTGGAGGGCTGCCTTGGAAGTGGAGATCTCAGCTGGCATTCTTGACCTGGGGGGATGAGTCCTCATACAAATACCAACCATGTAGCGCTGGTGCAGGGAGTGCTGTGGGAGTCAGGGATGGAGAAACCACTCTCCTCAGGGCTCTTCACAGAGGTTGTTGGGAAAGGTGAACCACAGAGGGCAGGTACTACTTAAAATACCATCCCATAGGACATCTCAGGGTGAGAGCTGAAAGCCATACTAGGCTACTTCCAGAACATATGAACCAGTGTTGCACAGAGTTTGTGAGCTGTAGCTGGCACGTCTACAGCAAGGCCGTGCTTCACATGCGGGCTCTCGTGGGTGAAATGGAGACATGGCAAGGTTCAGTAACTCGTCGTGGTTACATAATTGACAGGTAGCAAAGTTGAAATATTAACTCAGGTGATATAAATGCCAGGGTGAACTCAACTACTACCGCAGTATCTCCCATCAGCAATAATTACAACAGGCATATGTTAAGCACTCCCTGTGAGTCACAGGCTGGTCTCCATCCTCTGCAGCTTTGGCTCATTTAGTCTTCACAAACATCGGACACAGGCATTGTCTCTATCCTCATGCTGTAGATAAGGAAATCCAGAGTTAGAGAAGTTAAATAGCTCTCTCAGCGCCATATGGCGAGTGAGTGGATGAGCTGAGCCCAAGGACACTTCAGACCCCACTCTTAACCACTGCAGTAAGATGGCTGGCTGGATTTGTGGGCTGGGCAGATGATGGAGAATCAAGACCCCCCCCCTTTTTTTAAATGTCCAGGAAGGAGCAGCAGGTCCTGAGCCTGTGAAGGGTAGGGAGATAGAAAGGCCATCCGGGCTGATGCTTAGGGGGCTGGAACTTGCCATCTTTAATGGAAGTAGCCATCACAGAACGAGGAAGAAGTTGGGATGAAGGAGGTTGTCACTGTTAGGTGTACTGTTTGAGGTGAGGAAACATTCAAGGAGAAGGCTTCATGAGACATTGGGAGAAAGATATTTATTACCAGAAGGGTCTTGGGAGAACCATCCACAAAAAAAGTGAAGGTTGAAGTCAAGGAATTGCCTTTGAGCACTGGATGGGAGGCACCGATGTGCAGGAAACCTTTACGAAGCAAGAGGAAACAGCATAGTAGTTTCCTAACATCTGTAGTCATATACCTGCATCCTGCCAGCGACCACACTGCCTCTATCTGTAGTCAT
>NC_034592.1:86137298-86147754 GCF_900095145.1 Mus pahari | reverse complement strand
CTATCTGTAGTCATATACCTGCATCCTGCCAGCGACCACACTGTCTCGGGGAGGGAGCATTAAGACCCCAAATGCCCAGGACCTGCAGAGGTGGGAGGAAGGCAGGTGAGGTGGAGCATTCTTTACCCCTTGCTCATTTGTCTGGGGTAATGGCTCTTCCTCCCACAGATTCTTTTTGCAGAATAAGGGTGTACATAGCCACATCTTGTCTTGGAGCGCGGGAATGAGGACTGCTGAGCCAAAACCTGATTGTCTGGGTGCTGGACAGGCTCTGTTAGCAGATGGAAAGGAGCATAAAAGCTTATAGTTATTGGCAGACAAGCCCCAGGCAAAGCAGTGAGCATATTCCACGCTACAGAGGGAGCCGTGCATGAGGCTGGAGGGAACCATGTACCACAAGATGATGTTTTAGCATCTCTGATTTTTGGAGACCATAGACCCCATCTAAGACATGAGGAAGGCTTGGCTTGCCCTACTTGTCCCAGCTGTAAACTTCACAAGGAAATTGGAACTGTGGAGGGAAGGGTCTCCACAGAGTCCATAAGGCTTGGAATTGAGTAGTAATCACCTTATGGTGGGAGCTGATGACAGTTTACACGTGAATGTTTTAAAGTGGAGATGCTTCAAATGAGTTAGAGGACACTTATAAGTCCTGCCTACTGGAGAAAGATGCTTCAGTTCCTGAGTTGAAGCCGGTCAGTTGCTTTTGGATGACTGCAGGTTCCTATGATCCACTCTGTCCAATGTGGACAAAATGGGCAGCCAGTTTATTTAGCTGCCTCCCTGAAACTATTCCCCTCCCTGCCTTTCCTGTGTACTGTGTACTAGGAAGCAGATCATTGGAGCCCCAGCGTTTTTATGGTGACAATTTCTAAGGAACTTCTGAGCCGGCAATTCTGTCTGTTAAGTTGATGCCACATTTTTTTTTGCATCTTCTGTGAAATAGATACTACAGGGCCCACTGTTCCTCTCTGTAGCTAACTGAGTAAAGTCCCATGCTATTCAATGGCTAGTAAGCCTTAGCTAGGATAAAGACAGCATAAACATTTGAGGTACATTAAGTATTGCTCAAAGATACCGCAACACAACATCCCGTAGGACACACTGTCTCCTGCTTCATCTGTGAACTGGCAGTTCAGAATTTGTGCCAAGCACAGTAATAGCTGCAGAGGCCTCAAAGACATGTACGAAAACTTGAGTTTCCTGGAGCTTTGGGGGAGATCGGCCTCCCTGATGAGCGAGTCTGCCTAGAGACTGCACATTGATGGCTTGGGTACCTCACTGGCAGGCATTTTCTCCAAGATTGTGTTGCATCTTGGCTTTGTCACCATTTATCCTCTCTGATAGAAGCCCAGGGCCATTCTATAGAACACTTTTTTTTTTTTTTTTAAGGCTGAGCTATGCAGTGGGATTGCCTTTGCTTTCTACTTTTGTAACTTTCCAGTCTTTTTAAAAACTGTTTTTCTCCATCTGGAATTCTTGAAGTAACTTTTAAATTTTATTTTCCTTTTCTGTCTCCTGTTGTATTTGTTGGTTTTCTTGTTGGCTGTTGGTTTGTCTACCGGGTGGCAAACAAGCTCCGTCTCACTTTGGTCCGTCCTTGGGAGCTGGAAGGCAGGGCTTGTCGGGCCCTGTGTTAAGGGAGACACAGAAAACACTGGGGGTGGAAGCTTGAGAGTGCTTCTCAGGTTCCCAGCATTTTCTAGGCATGAATGTAGCCACAAGACCTTCTACTAGCTTGCGGCTGGCTTTGGGGAGTCTTTTCACTGTCCTTTCCCTCTGTCTGTCTGCTCCATGTGGGAGTGGGCTAAAGTGTTGGAGTTCTGTGGCTCCTAGAATCCCAGTGGACACAGAGGGAAGAACCCTCACATCAGTTTGTTTATTCCAGCTGTTGGCATTTTATGGGTCACTGTATTTGTAAATAAAGTTTTATTAGAAGGACACAGCTGTGTCCGTTGTTTATCAAGTACCAGCACAATAGCCAGGTCAAGTCATTACAGTACAGATGAAAATCAAAGTGATTGGCAAAACCTCCATTACGTAACTAAGTGGCTCTTTGTAGGAAAACCTGACCCAGGCTGTTCAGTATTACATTGTTAAAACTCTCTCTGATTTGACCATTTGGGTCAGTTCTTAACTCCCCCCCCCCCCCACATTGCCCCAGAATACATTTTTTTGTTTGTTTATTGGTCTCTTGAGCAGGAGGTGGATTACTTATTAATAAACTGATTTCCAAGGTGGGCCTACTGACTGCTTCCCCTTCAGAAGCCAGGAGAAAGCCTCCCTCCACATCTTCATAATAACCTATGCTGTAGGACCTTACGTCTGACACCTCGCTGTGCGTCACCCCTGAGACTTACTGACTGTGTCGCAGCCTCTTTTATGGGAAATGCTTCTGTATCCTTTTGCCTGTCTTTCTGCCTTGCTGACTTTTACTTTGTAGTTGTCAAAGTTAGTTCTTTATATACTCTGGCTGCTGGGCTTGTTCGTTGTATTCATTAAAATCAACCTGTGTCTTATTTTCAAGCACACACACACTCAGATCTCTATGCAGGTAAACAGTCACACACAAGACCTGGACTATTTTTCCTTGGGGCAGTTCGAAAGCTTCTGAGTGAGAAGGTAAAGAGGATGACACCCTGGTGTGTCTCATTCAGTAAGAGGATGACACCCTGGTGTGTCCAACTTAGATGCTGACATGAGCTTGCCCCACCCCTTCATCCTTGGCCCTTTCTTCCTGCCCTTCCAGGCTATTTGAGTGAGTTGATCGGTCCTGATGCTCTGGATGCACAGACCCACCAGAGTGCAAGGACCCCCAAGGCCCCTGTGCTGGATGCTCATGCACAGAAAGCTGGGTTTTGAAGTGTTGCCATGGACGAAAATCAAATGTGACTTGTGGTTTTAGATTTCCCACTTGGGTTTTGGCTGTAGCCAGACCTTGGTTCCAGTTTGATTAAGCTAAGCCATTCTCTGGCCTAGGGTGATTTAAATTAACCCTTACTTTATCAGGCCAGATGGCTGTTGGTCCTCTAGCTTGTCCAATCTTGCTAGTTCCTCTGACCTTTCAAATTAAACTTTCTACCTTGAATGAAAAGGAAAAACACAATCATCTTCAGGTTTGTATAACTGGAAACTGACCAAGTCCTCAGAACTATAATATCCAGGTATGTCAATGGAGCTCAAGAAGGAGTGGAGCAGACAGATTTCAGCTCACACAGTATAGTCCGGGGACCGTGGAGAGACATTGGGTCTGACTTGGCTTTGACTTTGCAGAGCCTCTAGGCTAGGCCTAATGTTCACTTGGGTACATTCTTGCCATGTGCAGTGCAGGTGCAGGCATAGTTCCTTACTGGAGGTCCGTGACAGCTCCTTTCGTCCTCACTACTGTCCTTCCATCTCTTGGGCACACGATCTGGGGGACCAGGGCAGACATAGCTAGGAGATGACACAGCTAGTGAACAGACATGAATAATCTCACAGAAGATCTGTACTTGTATGGAATCTGCCTCATTTCCACACCCCTTGCAGGGAAGTGAGGACAAGACAGGGCCCTATTTTCAGTCCCTGAAGTGGTTCCGTGGAAATTCCTTGAGCTGTTGTGTGTGGTAGCTTACACCTTTAGTCCGAGCAGTCTCTGCATCATGTCAGACTCAGCATGAGAGTTTGCACATTGACTGAGTGTCAGGGTTGGGATTGGTGACTGTTTTTAGGTAAGGTCTCACTATAGAGTCTCACTATAGACCTGCTTGCCTTGGACTCTGAGATCCACCTGCCTCTTCCACCGGAGTACTAGGATTGGAAGGGTGAGCCACCATACCCAGCTTCTAGAAGACATTTCCGCTCAGCCACTTCACTGATAGGAAACAAACTGTATTGTATAAATGCCATTTCCTTGGGGAGATGGCTCCGTGCTCTTCACCAGTTCTAGGTCTGCCTAGAACTATGCAGTTGGCACCCCTTTCCTGACTGGCAGACCCCAGGACCACAATTTCCTTTAAGTTCCCTCAAAGAGCTGTGACCAGCTGCCCCATGAAGATGCTGCTCAAGAGAGTCCCTGCGTAAATTCAAGGTCTGCTTGGTGGCAAGGAAGAAGCGAAGACCACCAGTACCCTAGTGGGCCTGGAAGAATGAGGAGCCTCTGCTCTGTAGAGAGGGCATCAGAGGGGCTGGAGTGGCTGCGAAGTTATAAAGTGCTTTCCACATGAGCGTGGGGACCTGAGTTCACATCTGTAGCATCCATTACCTGGGTGTATGGATGCTGATCTGTAATTTCAGCCCTGTGGTGTGGGGCTGAGATAGGAAAAACTCCTGAACTTGCCACCTCACCCATCTTGGTACTTGATAAGCTTCAGTCCCAATAAGAGACCAGGCCTCAAAAATGAGGTGGAAAGTAACTAACGGGGACACCTGATGTTGATTTCTAGATTTCACCCACATGCATCGACCCCACATATACACACATGGAAGCACACATACGTAATAAGGACAAACACACATACACACGTGTGTACTCACGCATGGACACACACATACTCACACTATTTTTTAAAAACCAGAAGGAGAGAGAAGATGGAAGAAGCATTTGTCGTTCATGCGTCTCATCACCTGGTCCCACCCTTAGAGGCAGAAGGTCTCCAGCTCAGCCGCTGTTTCTGGGTCTGGTGTTCTCCTGTGTCTCCCGTCACCAGCCATCTCTGTAGACTGCACGAGTAAAGTCTGTGAGCTCCAAGCTCTGCCTCAGACTCAACAAAAGCTGCTGGGGAGCCTAAGGTCAGCTGCTCAGAATGAGGCCTTGACCTCTGGCTTTGACCATGTGGTCACAGGGCACCTTAACAAGGCCCGGGAGGAGGGTTTAGAAGGAGACAGGATGAAGCTTATCGGCACAGGTCATGGGCTGGCTAGGCTCTGGGTTGGATGAGCTATGACTCTAACCCTACAGCCTGACCATGCTGTTTCTCTCACTAGAAAGGCTCCTGGGTCCTCAAGGGGATATGCTGGGCTCCCTTATGACCCACTGTCCTCTCTCCACAGCTGCCAACCCCCTGCTTTGCTCCACGGCCCGCTACCACTGCCGGAACGGCCTGTGCATCGACAAGAGCTTCATCTGCGATGGTCAGAATAACTGTCAAGACAACAGTGACGAGGAGAGCTGCGAGAGTTCTCTAGGTAGGTGTGCTCCTCTCCACTGAGAGACACAAAACAAACAGCAACAAAAGAGATTCAGACAACACGGACAGCACACCCCTCCTCTCCTCCAAACAGCAGCCGCAGTGATTTGTGTGCTCGTCTTCATCCTGGGTGTTGCACCGTCTCGATGGAGCGTGCGCCTACCATTTTGACTTGCTATCCTTCATGCGATGAACGATGCCTGTACGGTTCTCCTGCGCTCATCCTCGGTTGCACTGCCTCTCCTGCGTTGCACTGCTGTGGTTTTCTAAGTTGTCGTGTTGTTGGGAGTCATGTGAGCTGCTTCCCTCTTTAAGATGAGAGCTGCTGAACAAGAGGCCTGTGTGGGTCGTGACCGAATTTCCCCACACAGCTGGCTGCATCTCTTCTGTTTGGTTTCACTGCTGTGCCTGGCAGTTCTAGCTGCTCTGGGTTGGGCTGCTCTCTTCCTCATTTTTATAACTTAGCAGTCGTGAAATGCTCGCCTCCCCATATGCTGTCATTGCTGTCTGATTATGAGGAGCACGGACACCCCCAGGCCCCCGGAGTTTGTTTACTTCTTGGTTCCCTCTTGTGTGAATTGCCTGTGCATATGAAAGCTCTTGATTTGGGAGTTATTTTGTGGAAACTGAAGGCTGCAGCTGCAGGGTGGAAGAGGGAGGACACTGAGGGATGAGGGCCCTCCTTCCTGTCAGAAGTCACAGAATCCTGTTCAGTGAATATGTCTCCCTCCCTCCCTCCCTCTCTCTCTCCCTCCTTCTCTCCCTCCTTCCCTCTCTGTGTACCCAAGAATGACCTTGAACTTGTGATTATTCTGCTCCACTTTCCCACTGCTGGGATTACAAGCATAAGCCCCATGCCTGGTTTTACTTACTGTTGGGGAGGAAACCCTGGGCTTCACGCATGCTAGTGAATAGTGACTATTCTACCAACCGAGCCACACCCTACTCCCAACATGGATTCCTTCAGTGATTACAATGAAGTAAGATTTTTAAATATACTTCTATTTTAAGGCATTCAGAAGAACATGTATTTCTAATGTTACAAGTTGGTTTTATTTGCATATGATCTCTTCTTACCCTTCATGGTGTTATGACTACAATTCACCCATATTATCGGTTGTTGGTACAGTTCCTTTGTCTTTCAATGTTCTACTGAAGGGTTGGTCATGTTTGTAGATTTAATAAAGCCTCAAGACAGGCAAGAGGCTTACCTGGTTGCAGTGTGTTTTGAGGTGGAGGCAGGTAGGGGAAGTTTCGAAAGGGTACATACAGGTTATTCTCAAGGTCCTGGCTCTTCCTTCGGTTGCTGTTCATTATGTCATTACAAATGCATTAATGAATGAGCCAATGGACCATATTCACATCCCCAGTGGGATGTGGACCAAGCAGGAACTATGACCTCTAATGTCTGTGTGCCCGAGGGCTGTAGAAAAGGCAAATGTGTATCAGAACAGGCTTTGCCAGACTCTACAGGGAGGGCTGAGTGAGGCGGGGAGTGGGCTGTTGGAGGGTGCTGTTTTGGAAAACTTCCTTCCTGTCTGCTTTCTTCATCAGTGCTACTATAAGAATAGCCTTTCAGCCAGCTGCAGCAGCCACCGCCGTGGACGGAGGCTCTTGGACTGCAGGTGCTGGGCCCTCCGCTGCCGACCGAGTGAGTCACCTTGTGTGTGGTTGGGTCCAGCACTGCATTCTAATGCCATGCTGGTGGGTTCTAATGCACAAGTCTGACAGCAACTGCTCTAACCTAGGCTAGCCTTTGAGAGAGTTTGATCTCGCTACTTAGCTAGGAAAATTTAAACTTCTGTGTATAGCTTTCCTTTGCAAAGTCAAGTTTTTGTAAAGGAAAACATGCTGAGGAAGATCCAGTGTGGGCTGCCAATGGGGAATGCAGTCACAGAGTTGAGTAACTGTCTGTATAGGAGATTTTCCTGGGAAGACTGCATCTTACACAGCATCGGCTGTGCTTGTGTACCTTAGGCTCACTCGGGGTACGTGAGTGTTTCATGAGAGGACCTTAGATCTAAGCTCCAAGTGAGGGCTGTTGATTTGTTTGGGTCAGCGTTAACCTTCTGTGTGTTTGCATGCTTGCCACACCCCTCCTCCAGCTTCCTGGGTCATTTTTGGCTGACCAGGTTGTTGTTTGTCCTTTGGAGGGATGGTTGGTCCCTCTGTAGGCTGGCTGAAGTTAGTGCTTTTAATCCTCCCACCCCCCTGTTCCACTTTTACCGATACTAAGATGTTGAAATGTTGGGGGATGAAGGCTTTTCTTCTGCCCTCTGGACATTATTGTTGTTGTCGTCGGGCTCATTCGGATTGTCAGTCCACCTGATGGATTCCATTCCTCGGGGACTGTGAGCCGAAGCAAACCTTTCTCTCTTAAGTAGCTTTGGTCAGGGCATTTTGTCACAGCAGAGGAAAAGTAGCTGAGACACCCTGCCTCCCCCAGGCCATGTGTGAAACCATTCAGATTCTAATTAAAGACTTTGAGCCATGTTGATGCAGTCAGTTCTCCTCTCCCAAAAGGAAATGAAGAAGAAAGGAAAAAGATTTAGTGATAGACCCAAGCCGTCTTCCCTGCACTCTGAGCTTTGTAAGTCACTACCCAAATGCATCAGGGAATGAGTGACACCTCCATGTGTGGTGACCACCATGTCAGGAATCTTTCCTAGCTACCAAGGAATGGAAGGTGTGTCCTGTTTTGCCTTTCTAGTCCCAGAGGTCCCAACCTAGTGGCCCTCTGCCTCACCCGTAATGGGCTCCGTTAGTGTTAGCAAATGGGAAAAATCTGTTATGTTTAACTTGCTCTCCGTGGTACCACATCGTGTCTTTGTTTCAGTATGTGAGTGAAACGAGCCACAGTTTATGAAAGCAACAAGAAGTACTATTATGTGTCCAATAAAGGAAGTTTCTGCCCTCCCGACTATGGGGATGTGTCCCAAAATAAGCACAAGCTGAGAGTCTTGGATGTGAGTCTCCCTGGCCAGCCTGTGTTTCTGCATCCCTCCAGGTGTATGTCTCTCCCTGCTCAAACGAGAGTGAATCACTCAAGAGTCCACTTGGTGGGCTCTAAATGTGAACTGTCAGGGCTCCATGCAGTGTCTTCCTGAAGCATCTCAGAGGCTTCTTGACTGGACGTAATGTACACTCATGCCTCATGGTATCATCATCCGTTACAATGCACTGGGAACTCAGCTCAGTGACTCTGTGTCTTGAAACATCAGTTGATGTGGGAAAAGAAAGATACGTTACATTGTTTATTTAGAAGAAATGAATAAATATGACTTCAAGGCAAGAACATGAGTTGTTCAAAATGCTTTTCTCCTCCTCTGAGTAGGTTGAAGCCAGCCTCCATCCCACTGTGTATCCTCTGTGAGGAACTGGAGCCAGGGGTGACCACCAGAGTGCATTGCAGTGTGCTCTGTGGGTGCATTAGGGGCTTTGTGGTGGGGTCAGGTCTTATCAGGACTTCATTGATTGACAGCATCTTTGCTGTAAGGTACTTTCAGAGGGTACCTTTGGGGCAGCCTCACTGTACTGTCCTATGCTTGGGAACTAGGATACTGTGTATCTTAGATATAGCAGCAGCTGCTATGCAGATGATGGGTGTGAGCATCATTCAGGTGACCTTGAAAATGCTACCTGAATGTGGCTTTGGTGTCTCGTGATGGCACCTTCTGACTCTTTGCCTGTGTGTCATCCCACCTCTTTGTCTGTGATCTGGATTGTTTGACTTGTCCCCCCCTCCCTCCTGTCTAGAAAAATGCATAAAATTGACTATCTTAACTTTCGAAAGTACTTTTTAAAGTTCAGTGGCAGAAATTACTCTTTGCATTATGCAGCCAATTGCTAGAACTTTTACATCTTGAAACTCTGAATGGATTTAAGAAACAAAGAAAAAAAAAGTGTTCTCTCGCTGCTCCACCCATAACCCTGGTAACTGCCTTTCCACTTTCTATCTTGGTTGCTTTGGGAGTTTTGGGGACTTAGAGGAGAATCAAATATCGTGACTTTACTGTAAGATGCTCAGTTCACTTAGCATGTCATCAAGTTCATCTATTTTATAACATGTAGGCAATTTTCTTCCTGTGAAAGACTGAATAATATTCCATTTTATTGTTGATATATCACGTTTGGTTTATCTGTCAGCAAACACGTTTGGCCCCTCCCCATTTTGATTATTGTGAATATTGCTGTGTGAGAACATATGTACAATTTATGACTTGGTTTTAAACAAAAGAAATTCAGCAAACACGTTTGGGTGTCATTTCCAGGAACAGGCCATGAATAGCCCTTCCCTCTCACTCTGTCTTGCTTTCTCTGATGAAAGCCACTTTCCATGTTGTGAGCTGCACTGCTGCAGAGGCAGCTCTGACAGGGAGCTGAGGGAGGACTCTGACCTAAAGCCAGGAAGGAATTGAGGCCCACCAGCGGCCTCAGGTGAGGCTGGAGGGAGAGCTCCTCTGTGACTTCAGTTGTGGCTTCTCAAGGGGGGCTCCAATGATTCCTATTCTAGTCCCAGGTCATGGTGACCTGTCAGGGCTTCGGGAGGGACCATAAGGACTTTATAGGGAGAGAACGTGCTGAGGTTCAAGCTTGGTGTCAGGGACCTTTGTCCCACTCACGTGGTTCTGCTCTGTTCTAACAACCCATCCCCCCTTCACCCCAGGACCTTGTGTTCTTCCGGCCCACTTTGTGGATGAAGAACTAAAGATTACTTAGACCAAGTGCATACTGCAAGCAAGTAGGGAGCTAAGGTGTGAACTTGAGTGGAGGCAGTATTCCTTCTCCTGACCCTGCCCACACCACCCTGTCCGCCTCCACCCTCTGGTACTCTGGAACTCCAGGAAGCAGTCTAGCCCCAGCTTCAGAGAGCTAAAAGGAAGGGGAACTGTGAACTAGGGGGAGGGCACGGTCCTCCTCTTGGCTCTCATGCGTGTGCTTCCTCAAGGATAGTACCACACTGATGGGCTGGCTCCCCACCCCTAGAGCATTTTCGAGGTGTGTTCTGCCAGTGAGTCACCCCAGCAGGGAGTTGGTGGGGAGTGTTGCGCCTGCCAGAGCAGCTTCCTCTCCTTGCTGTGCTCTGGCGATAAGACTTCAGGAGAATGGCAGGCTTTGGCGCCACACCAGAGCCAGAAATGACACTTTGTGCTGTTTCTTCTGCAGGGGTGTGTGTGTGTGTGTGTGTGTGTGTGTGTGTGTGTGTGCGCGCGTGCGTGTGTGCGTGCGTGCGTGTGTGTGCGTGTGTGTGTGCGTGTGTGTGTGTGCGCGTGTGTGTGTGCGTGTGC
>NC_034592.1:86135069-86137266 GCF_900095145.1 Mus pahari | reverse complement strand
GTGCGTGTGTGTGTGTGTGTGTGTGTGTGTGTGTGTGTGTGTGTGTCAGGGAAGGGAAGGAGAAAGGAGGGACAGGGAGAGTTGGAACTTAGAAATTACATACTAGAATCTTGCTCTCTTTTTGAGTTACATTTTTTTCTCCTCAAAATTCATTTATCACAATCTGGACCCCGGCTCCAGGTCCACAGAACATGTCCATATTTAAGAGCAGGGTCCTTGATGATATAATTAGTAGGAAGAGGTCCCATTAGGATAGGGTGGGCCGCTGATGTGACCAGTGTCTTTATCGTAGTGGGACTGGGGTCTCAGAAACACACACTCAGGGAGAACATTGTATGACATAAAAACAGAAGAGAAGGATGCCTGCAGCACAGATGGCCAAGAAAACACAGATGGCCAGGGAGGGATGTGGAACCGACTGTCCTCATGGCCCTCAGAGGAAAGCCCTCTGCCAGCACCTTAATCTTGGACTTACGGTCTCCCATATTGTGCGACAATAGATTTTTACTATTGAACACCCCACCCCACAAGTCGGCCATACTGTAACAGACTGATACCATTACCACAGTCCTACCCAACCAACTTCTTCAGTCCCCAAAAAGTGACTCCTAACTAAAGCATAGCCACACCTTCTGTGGGATACCAGATGTGGTGACAGAAATGTGAAGGGCTGGAGAGTCATCAGACAGGCCTAGTGACTTGACCCTGGGGAAATGGGAGGACCTGGAGCTGCTGAGAAAAGCCCTCTGGGGAGAGCACTGGTCTTGCCTCTGTGTGGGGTTGGGAGGACTATGCTGAGCTTGAGGGCCGCCGCTCATCCTGTATTTCAAGGGTCTTGTTTCCTATATCCATGCTCCCCTTAGCTCCAGGCTCCTTAGCTCAGTCCCAAGTGGCTCTAGAACTGGAGTTGGTCCAGGCAGAACTTCTGTATAAAGTCACCCACCCATTTTCAGACACTTGGGACCATGTGCTTGTTTCTTAGCCCTCTCTAGGCCTACTCTAGTTCTTTTCTGCTCCTGTGATAAGCACAACATAGAGGAAGAAAGGGTTTATTTCATCTTACATCTGCAGGTCCATCTTTGAGGGAAGTCAGGGCAGGATCCTGAAGTAGAAACCATGGAAAGATGTTGTCTGCTGGACCACTCACTGACTTGTTCTCATAGTTCATGGAAGAACTGTCATTTGGCTAATGCTGAAATTTAGAGCTTGGTGTTTGTCCCATGGGCCACCTCTACTGTCCACCATGTGGTAGACTGAATTATCATTCTCAGTTCTTTGCTCTTTAAGACCCTTTTCACTGTTAGCAGAATGGCCAAAGAAAATGCCTCTGTTAAATGGGTCCTCCACTTACTTTGGCCAGTGGAACATTAGGTGACATAAAGAGACCCAAGGCAGTTGGCGTGCTTGCTAAGGTGTGGGGTCCCTTGCATTGGAATGTAGTCCAGATTACTTAAAACACCCAAAGGGAGAACACAGAGCAAGTGGTTTTGCGGGCCTGAGGCCAGGCAGAGTCTTAACAGTAGTGGAAGCCTGGCAGAGGCTGCTCACTGCATGGCGACAGGAAAGAGAAAGATGACAGAAGGGAAGAGCTAAGGTATACCTTTCACAAGCGTGCTTCTGGAGGCACACTTTCTCCAGTTAACCCCATACTGCATCCTGCTCCTCACCTGCACCCCATCCTCTCCTGCACCCCCATCCTCTCCTGCACCCCATCTTCTCCTGCACCCCATCCTCTCCTGCACCCCCATCCTCTCCTGCACCCCCACAGTTTCTT
The DNA here is from genome assembly GCF_900095145.1 of Mus pahari. NCBI lineage: Eukaryota > Metazoa > Chordata > Mammalia > Rodentia > Muridae > Mus > Mus pahari. The sequence goes on along the minus strand of NC_034592.1, from coordinate 86,135,492 downwards.
TGTTCAATCTGGATAGGTCAGATTTCCTATGATCTAATCATTTCTAAAAATGCCCTCACAGACATGCTCGGATGTGTGCTGTGGGAACTCTCTCACCGCCCCTTATCCAGTCAGCATCACCATCATGTGAAGGGGCTAATGGTGAGGAGGGTTGGGCCAGTATCCTCAGGGGGGAAGTCAAACTGTAATTACTGAGACATAGTGAGAAGCTGGACGAGGGCATCAAAGCAGGTGAGCAGGCTGTGCGGGCCACCGCAGGGATGTGTGTGTGTGTGTGTGTGTGTGTGTGTGTGTGTGTGTGTGGGGGGCGGGGGGCTGTGTTAGTAAATGACCAGTTGTGCTTGATCTCTTTGTGACCTCAAGCCTCTCGCCAGCCTGCATCATTGAGAACAAAGACACTTACATTTTTTGGGAAGACCTTTG
>NC_034592.1:86085035-86134828 GCF_900095145.1 Mus pahari | reverse complement strand
TTTGGTGCTTTTAATTTAAGAATTTGAAATCCCAGCTGGGCTGGGAAAGAGAAAATGCTGACTTCATTGGAAGAAACAGAAGGAGGCTGGAGCGACTGATTGCTGACTTTCTGTACCCGTGGGCTTTTCTTCCTGGTAATTGAGTGTTTGCATCCGAAGTGTCCTTCCCTTTAACCACTGCAGCAGGAGTTTGAAGATTTCTGTAACAGCCCTCATTTAGAAGCAAATCAGACAGATTCTACACTCATGGCAGTAATTGCTTCCTGGTCTCTTACCCACGGTGACAATCTGCTGAGCTGCTGCTGTAGTTTCTCCACTACACGCCTTCCTTGCACAAGGTCTGGCCTCTCCCCGTCTCCTGGTCCCTGGGGAATGGGAGAGGCCAGCCTAGACTCTTGCAGAGTGTGCCTCGCTGGAGTAGACGAAAAGGTTTTAGAGCAGTGGGGTCACGTGTGCAGGTGACTGTCAGCTCTGCAGGTTCTCACCATCCAGGGCAGCTGGACTGAGGATGGAGGGTTGTAGCTTCATCTGCAGACTGACCATGAGCCTCAGCTTCGACTCCATCAACCCTCTGTTCCCTTCCTAGCACTCATTCCTACATGCGCTCTTGGTATTGTCTGAGACTGACCAGCCCCACCCAGCCCTGGAAGAGATACAAAGCCAGATCAGATCAAAGTTGTTCACAGTTTTACAAGTGAGAAATATAACCCACTCTTGATAATTAGTCTAAAGTGTGATAAATGTTGTACTAGAGGAATGAACTGGCCTCTGGGAAAGCAGGGGGCAAGCATAGGGTGGCAGGATTTCCTGGCGGGGTATGGCAAAGCTTCTGAGAAACGGAATGGCTGCCCAGTCAGTTAGGGTAAATAAAAGTGGGCACAGATACACGTGTTGGGGGTGGGCCTCTGTCCAAAGGGAAGAAGGTATTCAAAGACACAGCTTGTGGGGCTGAAGAGATGGCTCAGTGGGTTAGAGTGCTTGGTCTTCACACATGAAGACCCAAGTTCGAATTCCCGAACTCACATTAAAAACTTGGTATGGCTGCCAGTGAGCCAGTCTACCTTCATCAGGGACCCCAAGGTGCTCCTATTTCCCAGACCTCAGACCTGAAGGAAGAACACCACCAAGAGGATGCACACAGTACCCTTAGTAACCTGAACTAAACCCAAACTGCAGGGGAGACCGGGAGAGCTTTCCTTCCTCATAGTGCCCAGTCCAAAGTCAGGAATTTATATTAAAGGGGAAAAGGATGAACACTGAAAGTTCATTAAACCCAGAATCTGCTGCACGTCCTTTTAACTTGAACCAGTAGTCCAGAGATTATTTGGGGGAAACAACGTGTCCATAGACGTGGGGGAAGTGTTGCTGCTTCGCCTGGCGTCAGTCCATACAGCGGAGAGCCCGCACAGGTGTGCTTTTCCTGTGACGCTCCCACAGCCACCTGGGCCAGCCCTGGAGCGCGCCGCCATACCAACAGGTTACACTCCTGGCAGTACTTCAGACACACCCTGGATGGCTGCCTCTTTCAGCCAACCCAGCTGTCAAGCTGGAGGTGTTTCCCATATTTGTTTCTTCCTTCATAAGCTAATTTGTTCTAAAGCCATGGTGACCCTTGGAGAGCCATGCTTTTATCTTGATTTTGGAGTGGGACCAAGGTTTTAGTTAATCTTCAGATGGCAGAAACCTGACGCTGCTTGTGCCTTTTTTTTTTTCTCTTTTGCACAGAGGTCAGCTGGCTCCCAATTTAGGTCAATTCGCATGTGAAGGAAATCTCCAAGGACAGATACTTTGTCCTCATTAGCTCATCTGTCAGGCAGCTCTTCCCAGGTGGCTTAGAACCTTTTATAGATTTTCCCTCAATATCCCTCTGGCGTGGCAGTGCCTGCCTGCTTCCGTTGAGGACCTTGTTGTGGTTTGGGAGGAAATGACTGGGGTACATCGCTGCTCTTCCCACTAGGAGTCCTGCATCCCATCAACGGTCCCTTTATTCCGGTTTTTATGCCAGCCTCTGCCTGGCAGCCTTAAAGTATCCTCACAGATCCTTTGGGACCTCCTTCTTTGGGGGTTGGAGCTGTGTCCACTCTCCCAGGAACAGGTTCAACCTTTGTGTCTGTTTGCTCAGCAAACTGTGTCACACTGATACATCGTGACATTCACTCATAGGATACAAAATGCCACAGGGCTTTTTGTCTGGAATGTGCTTTCGTTAGGCTTCAGTTATCGAATATAAATGATAGACAAGGTTCCATACTGTAAGGAAGCCTGTCTTAGCTAGGGCTTTATGGCTGTGAAGAGACACCATGACCACAGCAACTCTTGTAAAAGAGAACATTTAATTTAGGGATGGCTTACAATTTCAGAGGTTTCGTCCATTCTCATCATGGTGGGAAACACGGCAGCGTGCAGGCAGAGACAGTGCTGGAGAAGGAGCTGAGAGTTCTACATCTTGAACCAAAGGCATCTGAGCATGTGCCACACTGGGTATAGCTTGAGCATAGGAGACCTTAAAGCCTATCTCCGAAACCTGCCCTCACTTTCTCCAACAAAGTCACAACTACCCCAGCAAGGCCACACCTCATAATAGTGCAGCTCCCTGTGGCTCGGGATTCAAACACAAGTCTGTGGGGCCTATACCTATTCAGACCACCACAAAGTCAAAGCCAGTCTTCAGAGAGTACCAGAGTTGTATGAAGAGAGACATATTTGGGGAGTCACTGGCCCTTCAGCCTACTACTGCCAGTTAAGCTTCAGCCACTTCTTTTGTGTCTGTAACAATGCTTCAGGCTCCAAACAAAAATGGACATTATTGTCCAGACTTTCTAAGTCACAGAGAAGAGTTTATATGTCATAGCTGTAAGTCATTCAATTTGAGGAAGCTCTGTTGTACAAAAGTAGGTCATTGAAACCACAGTCTATCAGAAAGTTATGTTCTGGGCTGGAGAGATAACGCAGTAGTCAAGAATGTGTACTGCTCTTTCAGAGGACCTGAGTTCAGTTCCCAGCACCTATGTCTGACAGGTAAACTGCCTGTAGCGACAGCTTCAGAAGAGCCAGTGTGTCTAGATTCCATGAAAGCACACATAAACATTTAAAACTAAATAAATTAAAACAGAGAAAGTTATATCCCTAGACACTGATACATTTGCCTGGGTAGAGGAGCTGGTCAGAAGCCACCCCTGGCATTTTACTTTCTCCACAGACCCTCATTCCTCACTGGCTTCCTCAGACCCCTGCATTCCCAAGTTCTCTGCAAGGGACCCAGAAAAGCTGCCCTCAGATCAGATCATGTCCTGTCTCGTCTCACAAAGCTCTTCGAAGTCCAGTCCTCCCAGTGGTGCTTATGACAGGAGCTGAGCCCTAACGTGTAACTACTTCTTTGGCATGAGACTGAAGCCTGGATGAGGTTTATTCTTCATGCCAGCCCTGCACTGGGCAGGGAAAACCACTCTGTTGAGGGCATTCTGAACTTCTTCAGCACATTACCTACCTCACCCTCAACACATTGTTAGAACAGAATGTGAGAGGACACTGCAGGGCATTTAGCAGGCACGCCTCAGTGTGCCTGTCGTTCCACCAGCCACCATGTCTTTGTAACCAAGTGCCATCGAGCTCGAGCCTAAGTGGTTACGTCTTTGTAGAAACACCAGATTTCAAAACAAGCCGATGTCTATCTCCCAGGACTCTGCCCTGGATGGATGACAAAACCTTCTTCCATCCTGCCTCCCAGCCAGGATCCTGATCAGGCATGGTTCCATCTGGCTTCTTGGTCTGACAAAAATGGGAACAGTAGTGGAACATTCTAGGGCGTGAACATGCAGATGCAACTAGAGATGAAATGGAGCGGGGTCGGGGGGGTGGGAGCTGGCCATAGTAATTCCTCCAGATGTGTCCTGTGTTCTTTATAATGCCAGGTGCACCTCAAGCTAGCCCTTGGCCACTCCTGAGAGTTCATCTCTGGGACTTAGCACTGAACAGGAGACACCCCTCCCTTCTTCATGTGCTTCCACCTGTTGGCTGACTGTTGGCTGACTGTTGGCTGACTGTTGGCATACCTCATGCAAGGCTTGCTTGGTGTGAAGGAAGTGTCGTGATTGAGGAGGGAAGGAGTTTGCATTTTGATTTGACAGTAATATTTTGGAGTAAAAGCTGTCAGAGTGTGGAACGGAAGGAACAGAGAGGAAGTTCTCTGAGTCCTGATCCATTCCAGACAATCACACTTCCAGACACGTGGAAGCAATACGTCACCTCAGGCTAATTTATGGCGTGTTTTCTATTAGAATTGCAAAGTCTTCACAGTTGGAAGGTGTTAAAATATGACTTCACATCATATTAAATACATACTATATTTAAACTGGAATGTGAACTGAAACACGAAGCAAATTAGACTAATTTGCTGAATTCTAAAGTAATCTTGGTTCTGCCTTTTGCTTTCCTTCCTTCTTTCCTTCCTTCCTTCCTTCCTTCTTGGTTTTATTTGTTTGGGTTTTTTCGTTTGGTTGTTTTTGTTTGGTTTGCTTTAGGTGGGGTGCCTCTATCATGTTCCTTGCTGATTTCATTAAAATATTCAGAATCGGAACCATACCACGAGGTTTTTAAATTATTCAGGCATTCAATTATTCAATACTTCTGCAGGTCTGAGACCTAAGTAGCAGTGTCTGGGTGCCTGTTTCCCACCCAGCCTGATGGGTAGAGGCCATGGTGGTCTGTGGCCAAGCTCTGGCGTGCTGGCCCTGTCTGTAGCTAACTTTCTATCACTGTGAGCAACACCTGAAGGGAGGAAAGCTTTGTCTTGGCTTACTGTCTCAGATGCAGTTCATGGTCACTTGGTCTCTTGCACATGGGCAGGCCTTCATGGTAGTGAGTACCTTTGGCCAAGGAAAGCTGCCAACGCCATAGTAGATAGAAAGCAGAGGAAAAGGAAGAGAGAAGGCCACACACTGTCACAGTGACTATTTTCTCTTCCATCAAGATCCACTTCCTAACAATTCCATCCATTATGAGTTCTCAGACAAATTCTTGCATTAGGTCAAGAGCTCCCATGACCAGTTAGTTTCTGGAATGGCCTTCACAGACATTCCTTGAGCTACACTTCCGTTGTTCCCTAGGACTAAGTGGCTGTGAATCCAGTCAAGTTGGCAGTGTAGACGAACCATCCCAAAGGCAGTTTCTGGTATGAGTGGAATTGCCCTTGACAGTGAGGTTTTCTTTTCTGTCAGCCCTGCAGCTCCTCATCTTTCATCCCAATTCAGATGGTCCTACAAGACGTTTGTGTTCTTTCAGAAAAGACTTGAAAGGTGGAAATCGGTGTGCTCAGAGTTTCTAGAGACGACATTTGTTAAGAAGGAAGACAGCATGGTCAGCTCTCAGGAGTGTTTCATACTTGGCAAGTCAGCTGGAGAAACCTAAGTTAGGGCGAGGATGGGTGGAAGGAGCTCACTGGAGTTCTGCTGCTAAGTTTCCACTGCTGGGTTAGGGCTGGAGACTGACTGGCATTTGTTGGATGGGGTCAGGGAAGTAACTATGACTGTTTCCACAATGTGTGGTGTTCGTGATTTCTACTTATTTGTCCTGGCTTTAGTTTTGTCAATGATACAAGCTACAGTCATTTGAAAGGAGGTAATCTCAATTGAGAGAATGCCTCTATAAGATCTGGCTGTAGGCATTTTTTTAATTAGTTACTGGTGGGGAATTGTGCCCCACTGTGGGTGGTGCCATTCTTGAGCTGGTGGTCCTGGGTTCTGTAAGAAAGCAGGTTGAGCAGCACCCATCCTCGGCATCTGCCTCCAGGTTCCTGCCCTGTTTGATGTCCTGTTTTGACTTCCTTTGATGATGAACAGTGAAATTTCATCAAAGCAATAGAAACTCCAACCAAGACATTGTTGCAGTGGTAGAAAGTTTCAGCTAAGCGCCAGTATGCCTCACTTCCTTCTCACTGCCAACTAATATCCCACTGTGAGGCTAGCCCATTGTCGTCAGTGTCCGTCACTCAAGAGGCATTGACTTGTTCCGTTTTTGTAGAGCTATTGTAACAATGTTGTTGTGAACACAGATTTACCGCTTTTGTATGTGGACTCTAGGGGATTTTTGTCTCAAAAATGACAAAACTAAAGCCAGAACAAACAGCTAGAAACCTAAGGGTGAAATTGCTCAACCATATAGTAACTGTGTTCTGAAGAATTACTAACCAGTTTTCCAGAGTGGCTGCATCACGACCCGGAGTAGCAGGCCGTGAGGACCCTTGTTTCCCGTTTCCCCGGGTCTTGGCTACAGTTGTAGCGTGGCTATCATCTGTTTGGGGGCTTTGACTGTTTCTTTGCTTGCTCATTTAATGCAGCCGACCTTATGGTGGGCAGTGTCATCTCTTTGTGGATTTGGTTTGTTTTCTTGGTAGCTAGCGCTGTTCAGCAGTTGATCATTCTCTCACGTGTTTATCGGTCATTTACATATGTTATATCCTTTTATTTGAGACAGGATCTCATGTGGCAAGCTCTGGCCTTGAACTGTGTGCTCAGGTTTGTATTGAACTCCTGGTCTTCTTGCCTCCAATTCTCAAATGCTAAGATTATAGGCACAAGCCACCTAGTTTCTTTTGAGAAATGTCTACTCAAATCCTTTGCACATTTTTACATTAAGTTCTTCTTCTCGTTGAACTCTTTAGTATCCATGTAAGTCTTTTTTCAAATATGGGACTTAAAAAGTTTTCTCCTGTTGTGGTGCTTTGAATAGGAATGGCCCCATAGACTGGTCCGTTTGAATGCTTGGTCAGTAGGGAATGCCACTGTTAAGTGTGGCCTTGTTGGAGGAAGCTTGTCACTGTGGGTGCGAGGTTTGAGGTCTCTTATGCAGTCCTTTCCTCGTAGGGATTTATATCCAGTTAGGGCAAGTGGAAAGTAAATTCTAAGGCAGACTGTGTGGCGAAGAGAAGAAAAGCTAAGCCTCGTGTGGCAGTCTTCTTCTGCTGCCTGCGGATCAGGATGTAGAGGTCTGAGCTTCTTCTCCATCCTCATGTCCCCCTGCACACTGCCATGGCGGTTATGGACCAAACCTCTGAAAATGTGAGCCAGCCCGAAAGAAATGTTTTCCTTTGTTAAGAGTTGCCTTGGTCAACTTCACAACAATGATGCCCTAACTAAGACCCCTGTCCCGAGATTTGTTTGTTTCTTCACTGTCTTAACAATTATCACTTGCAGTAGAAAATTTTAATTTCGCCAAATCTGATTTGTGATTTTTTTCTTTGGTTGCCTTTACTTTTGGTGTCCAAGGGACTAAAGGTTTACAGCTCTATATTCTTTTTTAAGACTTTATCATTTTACTCAGACCGATAGCGTATGATTTCTTTCACGGCAGAATCTAGAGTTGAAAAGTGTCTAAGACGTAAAGGTAGAAGAGGACCAGTGGACCCAGACAAAAGAGAGTGATGTGAATGGGAGTGTCTTTAGAGTACATGACAGGAATGTCTGAAAATAGCCTGAACACAAACAACAACAAAAAAACAAAAACAAAAAAAACAAAACAAAATAAGAGCTTGGGTTTAGCTTTAACACTTGGGCATCTGAGCCATCTTAAGTTCCTTTTTATGTATGCTGTGAATGGAGCAAGAAGTACCCTCTTGCAGGCTTGTGGGTACCATTCTCCTCTGTCTCTGAGCTCTCCTGGCATCATTGTCATCTTTGTCTTTAACGATGCACTGCACAGAGTTCCTCCGTGATAATTCCAGTCTGAAGACCAATACAGAAGTTGTATGTGGCAGTCCCTAAGGATTTATATCCAGCTACGATCAGTGGGAAGTAAATCCTAAGGCAGAAGCCTGTGTGGTGAAGAGGAGGAGTTCTCTCCAATGGTCAGATCCTTCCTCATCCCGTGACCTCAGGATGTCCACCACTGTCCTGTGAAGAGCTAATGACAGGCTCCTTCACGGGGACAGACACATATGCTGCTCAGTGGGCAGTGTTATGGGGTCAGTGGGGACAGTACTAGGAAACCATTGTGCATGCCATGTTTTGGATGTTTCCCTTCACTGAAAACTCCCAGCAACTCATGAAACGGTAACTGTTATCTACATTTGACCCTGAGGGAAATAAAGCCAAGGCATATTAGTTGTTAGTAGGTTGTTTTGAGTTTATAAACTGACAGGCAAAGGGGAGGGTGTGGAACCCAGTTGTCCTCTCTGAATGCTGGAAAATTGTGAGTCTCCCATCAGGGGTCTGAGTGGTCCCTCCTCCACCTCATTGTTAAAGGTTGACATCTTAACCCCTGCGATGGTTAATATCGATTGTCTGTTTGGCCGAGAATTTGAAATCACCTGGGAGGCAAGCTGTCCAGGGTCACCTATGAGTGATTATTAGATTAGGTTAACCTCTGGGCATGCCTGTGAGACGGTATCTCCATTGGGGTAGTTGAGACGGCCCGTGCTAAAGGAGGGCATCACCATTCCCTAGGCTTGACCTGATTAGAGGAGGAAGAGAGCTGAGTACAAGCGTGTGCTGTTCTCTGCTTGCTCGCTGTTGGCTCAGGCTAACCAGCTGCATCAGGCTCCTGCCACGAGCTTCCCGCTATGATGGATTGTATCTTCAAACCGGGAGCCAAAGTAAACCCTTTGTTCCTTAAATTGCTTTTGTCGGTATTTTATCAAAGCAGTTGGACCAAATATTATATTAAGAGGTAGGTCTTTGGAAGTGAATGTTTCCTGAGAGTGGGTCCTTGTGAATAAGATAAGTACCCTTATAAAAGAGGCCTGAGGCAAGGACACATCATTGTTGAAGCAGGAGGTCATCACCAGACCACGGGGCCACAGGAGCCTTGATCTTGGACTTTGTGAATCCTCGTTGTTTATAAACCCCACGGTTTACACTATTTTCTCTAGAAGGCTCAAGCAGGGCACAGCTCCCTACTTCACTTCTCTCTCCCTAGTACCCTGCCCGTAGCTGGCACTTCATAACCCTTCATTGAATACACAATTGGATGAAATGAACAACTGACTAGAAGCGCAATCCAGACAGAGCAGCAGCAGCCAAGGGGAGGGAGCATTGATTTATGGGAGAAAATTAGAGGAATGAAATACATAGATAGAGTTTGCCTAAGTGAGAATGATGGCGGCAGCCAGGGGCACCAAGGGAGAGGAATTGCCTAACATGGGAGTAGAGAGCAGGAGCAGAGTGGGGACACCCAGGCTGGAATATAGATGGAGGCTCATGGGCGTGCGTTGCTGCCTGTCAGTGGTCTGTGCAGCTGGAAAATGAACTCCTGCATATAGATGTATAGAAGGAGAGAGGGCGTCTACCCCAGCATGAAATGGGCTAGCTGTGGCAGCGGCACCACCCCACCCCACCCCCGCTGGCTCGTCTCCCTCTGCTATATGGGTTGGCATATTTAGTAAATTATTATTCTTGGGGGTAAATGTGGTGCAACTTGAAAGTCAAAAAAAGGGTAGGGGACTTGGGTCGCAACAGATACTGTAAGCAGAGAGCTCGGTGGGCTCTTGGAGGTGGTTTATACTACCTGTCCTAGGAATGGACAGCCTCTATTTACACTACAAGGGTTGTGCATCTCGGCTTCCCTCACAGTGTACAGTATTGAGATCAGATAGATGGCTGCCTCCTTCTCAAGACTGAGCAGGGCAGAAGAGCAGAAGTCATGACACCGTCTCCCTCAGAACTTCACCTCCTGCCACTCGCAGCCCATCAAAGAGCAAAGGTTCCTGGCTGCCACTGGGCCCTCCCTGTGTGCCAGGCCCTGCCATTAGCATCACACACACACACACACACACACACACACACACACACACACACACACTGTAAGCTTCTAAGGAAACCATTCTTATCACTAAGACCGCTCTATTTATAGAGGAGAAAAATGAGCTGTAGGGACATGATGGGACTTGTGTAAAGCCATTAGGCAGATGACAGAGCCTTACTCTGTGACTCAGCCACGCTCCCAGCTACTGCTGGACAAAGTACCTGCCATGCATGCCAGCATCTTGCAGCTGGTTTGGGTGGGAAGGGCACACAGGAAAGTACAGGTAAGGCTGTGTTGAAAGCAAGGGTTGGGTTGAGCGTTTTGCAAAATTCATCCGGAGTCTGGAAGTAGCTGCAAAGGCAATGGTGCTCAACGTGGGGTTGGGGACCTCATACAGCTCTGTTTATAACTCAAGGGGGAACAGTCCCATACTTCAGTCTCTCTTTTTAAAATGGGAACTAGACTTGTCCCACTTTTCATTATGACTGTTGAAATAAGGGTAAGGAGACTCACCTGCCCAGAGAAGCTCCTGTAACCCCTCATGGCAGTCATTCATTATAGTGTGCTTGCTGCTGGTGTGAAGATGATGAAGCAAGAAGCAGCGTAGATGCAGGTAACCCAGCCCCAGACAGAGACACCCATAATCCAGTGAATGTGACGGATGCACACAACATTTCCCGTCCAGCTGCTTCTTCTTATACCCCACCCCATAGCAGAGTGGGTAGGCAGGCCAAATGTAGCACATACCACTTGGCACTTGCTCTCCCGTTCTGTTTTCTTTACTCTTTTGAGTAAGGGTGGGGTTGCTGGGAATAGAACGAAAGACCTTGAACTCCTAGCCCCAATGGTGTTAGTATATGCTTCGTCAGCCTGTTGAACCCAGTCTGTAGCAGGGCTCCCTTCTGCCAGAAGTAGCTCCAGTCTGTAACCAGGCTCAGCTCTGTCCCACCTCCATTGCTTCCACGCTGTATCACTGTCCACCTTTGGAGAGTGATAGGTATGCACAATGACTCAAGAATGTCTTAACTTTCTGCTCATACCATATTCCACGGATGCTTTGGCTAAGCCAAGTCATGGTCAAGCCCTAGCCTAGTGGGGTGTGGAAATAGAAAATAACTCTGTTTCTAGTAAGAAAAATTGTGGGTGGAGAGATGGCTCAGTGGTTAAGAGAACTGACTGCTCTTCCAGAGGTCCTGAGTTCAATTCCCAGGAACCACATGGTGGCTCACAACCATCTACAATGCCCTCTTCTGGTGTGCTTGAAGATAGCTACAGTGTACTATTATACATAAAAGAAATAATTCTTTTTTTAAAAAAAAAGAAAGGTAGCTTGGCCAAGCTTGTAGTCACAGGATAGGGGTAAAGCATTGGGAGTTCCTATGTAGGAAAATTGGGGGGAGGGGGACCCTTAGCCAGAAATACTGGCCCACGGCTCAGCTGTTGTTTTATCTTCTGGGAGACCAGCCAGACTGAGGCCCGGTTCTGTCCAAGCCCCTGACTGAGGGAGAGTCTGTGCCAGCCACCCAGCCTCCCGCAGTCTGCTGAGGCTCTGACTGAAGCAGGCATTACCTTTTACCCAGCCTGCTTCTAACTCATTATTTACATAGACTATAAAACAATGCTTAACTCTAAATTACCGCAAGTCAGAGCCTCAAGTGAGGCTCGCTAGACCTTCCCAGATGAAAGCCGACTAAATACGATAGGGAGGGAGGAGGACAACCACAAATAAAATGTCAGTGAGTGCCTAATGATAGAGGGCTATGCGACAGCCTGCGTAATTGGGCAAAGTGGCTAATGGCAACAGCTGGCGGGGTGAGCTGGTCTTCGGTTCTATTTATGTGTTTATCTGCTGCCTGTCACCATAATGGCCACAAGCAGTATTGATCACAGATTAATTTTTGCCTCATTCCTTCTGTTTCTCAGCTCTACCCTCCCTTATCAGTCTCACCTCCTCCCCTCAAATAGACAGTCAAATGAATATGTGGGGTAACCTGAAATTTAGGAGGACAGTCTGTCTACCAGGGGACATAAAAGCAAGACCTACTGTGACCCTGGCACTATCCTAAGAGGCCTTAAATCCTCTAAGATGACAGCCCTATGAGTTGGGTATCATTGCTGCTGTTTTACAGATTCAGCCCAGGGACATAGGTACTTGATGCAAACCACCCAGGTTGGGACTGCAGTAACTATGACTTATTGGGCTCTGCAAGGTGTTGAGTTATCTCAGCATACGTCATGGAATCTGTACTCTTTGTTTAAAACTTATTTTGTAGCATTTGTGTGTGTGTGTGTGTGTGTGTGTGTGTATGTGTATATGTGTGTATGCATATATATGCATGTATATATGTATGAATAAGAGAAGCAGAGTAAAAAATTCTTTTTTACTTTACCTACCTTTGTCCTGAACCACTAACACCCTTTGGTTCACCCAGGTTAGGTTGGCCAGCGAACCCCAGGAATCCTCCTGTCTTTACCTCCCAATTTCTGGGACTATAAGCATGCACCATCACACCTTTTCTTTATATAGGTCCAAATGCTTGCACGTCTAAATCACTCCCTGCCCCATGTCCATACTTTTCACTGTGAACTACACAATGCCCTTTCAGTCTCAGCCACGTGTGACCTCCACTTCTCCCACAGTGAAAATCTCCTTTCTGTCTCTCAGACTCACCATCCTCTTGCCTCCTCAGGTATTCCTACCTCTGCCCTGCTCATCCGGGTCACACAGGCTGCCCTCCCTCACCCTGAACCTTTTGCAGTTGAACCTGTGTGCCTCCTTGTGTGTCTTAGACAAAGGCAGCAGAGAGCGAGTGCGCAGTGCGGGCTGCTGGAGCAACTGCCTCTGTTCAGATCCCAGCTCTACTGCCTGTGCCGACTGTGGGACCATAGGCAGGAGACTTCCTCTTTCTGTCCTCCGTTTCCCATCTGTAAAAGAGAGATAAGCACAGAGTTGCTAAGCAGTGAATTAACTAATACATGAAAGTGCTCTCTGCATAGTGTGACCCACGGCGCGCCCTGAGCAGATGGTAATTGCTATTACTGTCATCGTTAATAAGATTATTATTGTTAGCCCAGATTGGGGAGTCACTGACTGTGGAAGAGGCAGACAAATCAACTTCTGGAAAAGGGGAAACAGAGTCTTCAGCTGGCCAGTGAGGGGCGTGTAAGCTGTGCACTGAGGTCCTGCTGAGTGAGGGGCGTGTAAGCTGTGCACTGAGGTCCTGCTGAGTGAAAGGCTTCTGGTGACATAGCAAGCCCAGGTTGTTCCCTCCTCTTGGCACTCAAGTATACAGGTGTGGGAAACCCTTCTTTGTGTCCCCCCTCTATGGGCTTAGAGAGACGTGCAGTGGATAGAGTAGTGTTTTCCTCCTACTGGGCACAGCGATCCCACGCCTCATAAATCTCGTGGCTAGCAGAGTGGCTCCATGATCCTGCTCCGTGCTCTCCGGTAGCCCCCAGTCAGTCCCTGACAAAGAGCCACTTCTCTTTTGAAGCAGACAGAGAAGCCATAGCTTATGTCTAACCAGGGACAAACGAGATCACTTTAGAGTGTTGTAGAACCCAGTCAGTGTGTCCCTGTGGACACACACAGTGCCTCTCCTCAGTCTCACGTACAGGAGTGTATGGAACCTAGGGCTCTGCTCTATAGAACCTCACAGACTCCTTAGGATGCCTTCATCCTTTCCCCTTTGCTCCAGTCTCTGCACATTGGTTCATCTGCTGGCCTCAAGCTGGAGCATTGACACGTCATCCCTGAGAGGCGTGGATCTGCTCTTGGACTCCACTGGCTCTGTCCACCCTGTTTTCCTGTTCTTAAATCAAGGCTGAAACTATATAGAACAAAGCTGCCCAGTAACCCAGAGGGACCACCCAATGTAGTCACAGTGGGCAGATTTCCCATTAAAGTCAAGAAGCTATGGGAAAGACCCTGTCAGCCAGTTACCATCACAGACATCTCCAGAATGTTCCAATACAAGAACGTAGGGGTTAGGGGGTGAATGCTGATCTCCAGAGAAGCTGGCCGCAGGCTGTGTCAAATTTAGACAGCAAGGTGTGGCACCTGGGTTTTCTAGCCAGACTTTCAACTTTGCTTTCATCCACAGGTGCAGTGATGAGCTGCTGGGGTAGGCACTTGGTTGCCATTTGGGCTTTAGTCTCTGTAGGGCCAGTGTTCTAGGTAATCTATGGCGTGCCTGTGTCTTCAGTTTCCTTTTAAATTGCTACTAGAAAGAAGAGAGAACTCCGTGTAGCCACAGTCCACAAAGGACTCACATATAAAGGACATAGGACAGTTGAGATCATTTGGACACTTGTAACCATTCCACAGTTAGACCCAGCACTGATGCAATGTGTCCTGCGAGCTTCCCTCTGCAAACAAAAATTTAAGGGGCCAGCCAGAGGAAAAGAAACACTGGACTGTCGGTAGTGATCATCTCTGTTGGTGATTGCTGAAAAATTTTATATCTGATTGTATTACTTAATACCGAGCAAAGTTCTTTTGCGTTTTGAAAGAAAGATTTGCATTAAAAAATAAAGGCCAGGGCCTGGGCATGTAGCTCAGTTGACAGACTGCTTGCATAGAATGCTTACGGCCCTGAGTTTGTTCAGCTGCTGCCATAAAGCAGGCCCACAACTGTGAACCCAGCACCCAGGAGAAGGAGGCAAGAGCATCAGAAGTTCAAGGTCATCCTTACCCACATAGTGAGTTCAAGGTTGGCATGGTTACATGATACCCTATCTCAAAAAACCCCAAAATGAATAAAGGCTAGATTCCTGAACATTTCGTATCCTGATCTGAACAAGGAAGACACAAACAGCCATTAGGAGCTAAATATATAGGTCTTAAGGAATATCTTTATTTTATGATTTATTTGTATTCATTAAACATTAACAAGACTGCAAGCTTGCCTATGGATCTGGGATGGCTGAGCGGAGGTTTGAAAGACGGTCAGCTGTGAATAATTTATTCTGAAAATCACAGAAAATAAAATAGCACTTGGGAGAAGGCGATTTTGCACTGCTGTATTTGGATTTATACAGTACATGTTGTCTAATCCCAGGAGAGTTCCTTTCATCTCTCTCTCTGTGCCTTAGTTTCCCCATTTATAAGGGAAAAGCGAACTAGCCTCAGTTATTATGAGAATAAAAAGCTTAACAATCTTGAATTCAAGAATAAGGCCAGATGCCTCATTATGCCATAAACGTGGGCCACTTCCCGGTTTGCCTGGAGATGCCTAGGCTCTGGACATGCTCTGTGGCCTCATGTCAGAAGTAGCAGGAGCAACAGCACCATTGAGATACTAATCTAACCACATCTGAGTCACCACACTGGCTTCTTAATTAGGCCGCCCACTTGCTCCTGACTTGTCTGACTCATAGCCTTCCATATAGCTTGCCTTCTCTTTACAGGTTGGGGTGCACAGGTCCAGAAAGGTCACAACCTGCCCAAGATCACACAGCTTGACAGATGTTAACCCTGATTCCAAAGCCCGTGCTGGAAAGCACTTGCCTGTCACCTCACTCTTACATTTTACACTTGCCTGCAGGTGTCTAAAGCACCCACTTACCTTGCTTTTGCTACCTCAAAGGTCTGGGTGGGGTGTTTTAGTGCCCTTCAAAAGTAGATCAGAATGCGCCCAGCTGTTTCCCCAAAGCGGAGACTACCTACCTTCTAAAGGACATGCGTTGGCGGAAGGAGAAGCCGTCCTCAGTATCCAAGGTAGCAGATAGCTGGAGGTCCTTGCTGTTACATATTGATGGCGGAGGGTTTTTTTATTTAAAGGAAATTGAGACCAATTATATGGCTTGCAATTAAACTCAGAAAGGGAATTGAAAGATGGAGAATTAATTTCCTGTTTGTTTGTGACACAGTATCTAGGCAAACAGTTAATCAGCACTTGTGTCAACACCCACCCCATAGGCCTCAGCCCTATAAGTGCAGCCTCCTCTGCCTCCCCTGAGAACACAGGTCCATCTTACACAGTTAGCACTGCCTTGCTAACCTCTATGCCAGGCACTTGACAAATGCAGATTCCTAAGTCACTGTGCACAGATGCTCGGCTAGGGCCTAGGAGGTTGTGATGTCACAGAAATCGTTAGATCCTAAGAGCAGCAGCAGCACAAGCAGACACGTGTGGTCACACTCACACAGAGAGTGGCTTCAGGTGTGATGGGCCTCTGCCCCGCCCCACAGTCTTCTCGCCTCCTTTGGGTCTTTGCTTGGTGAACCATTTTATGACCACTTTCGGCCAAAAGATGTTTCCCTTCCCAGCCTCCCTCATTCACATTGGTTGATGGAATAACCGTGGTTTGGCTTCCTGCGAGCCCACATACTATGTTCATTTAGCTCACCGCAGAGCGTGGAGACAGGCGGCAAATGGCAATTGCGAACGCCTAAGTTGTGTAAGGAAAAAAGTGTAGGGCACAATAGGAGCAGAGTGGAGTCCTCTAAGCAGAGGCTTAAAGTATCAATCTGGAGGTGAGCAGGAGTCTGTGAAGAGGGAAGAGTCTGCTAGGCGGAGAGAAGAGCGTGGTGAGGGAACCCCCAATGGAAGAGAGGAAGTGTGGGGATGCCTGCCTGTAGTGCCCACCTGGGGGGCTGATCCTAGATACAGCGTAGGGCACTGGGAGGTCAGGAGTGGTCCAGAAGACATTTGATAGGAAGAAGCAGATGCACCTGGGCCAGATGACGTTACAGGGCTCTGGTGAGCTGTTTTGGTCTTACCACTAGCCTGCAAAGCCTTTCTGTAAGCCTAAGGTGGAGCTGAGGTTCCTCTCCAGCCCCTTCTACCACTCTGTTACTGCTCATTGCCCTCTACTGAAAGTCTGAGCGCTTAGACCATGCTAGGCACCTGTGATGGTTTGTATATGCTTGGCCCAGGGAGTGGCACTAGTAGGAAGTGCGGCCCTGTTGGAATAGGTGTGACCTTATTGGAGTAGGTGTGTCACTGTGAGCATGGGCTTAAGACCCTCACCCTAGCTGCCTGAAAGTCAGTGTTCTGCTAGCAGCCTCCAGATGAAGATGTAGAACTCTCAGTTTCTCCTGTGCCATGCCTGCTTGGAATGGACTGAACTTCTGAACCTGTGAGCCAGCCCCGATTAAATGTTGTTCTTATAAGAGTTGCCTTGGTCATGGTGTCTGCTCACAGCAGGTAAACCCTAAGACAGCATCCTGAGTGGTGCTTCTTGTGAGTCACCCCCTGTGCCCTTCACTGCTGCTGGTTAGGAGCTACCGTGGCTACGCTGTGCTGTCGTCTCATTGCTGTAGGAGAGCCAGTAAGCCCCTCACCGCTCCTGGGAACTGTCAGCTCTGGAGTCTGAAATGCATTGTTCTCTGAATTTTAATCAAAGTACTTGATCTCCTGTTCTTCCAGTCTCAAGACTCCAGCATCCTAGATCATCCACCTCTTTGACTAGACAGAAACTTATACCTGTGCTCCATGAGCCCTGGCTTCTCTCAGGATGTCCTCTCCTGACTTTGTCCCACCACAAGTGGGCCCAGTGGATCTCAGTGCACATTGATGGGAGGCTGTGCCTGTCACAGCGCTTGGATGAGGAAGGCTTGCACTTTACACAAGGAGTTGCAGACGGTGAAACGAGAGGCAGCTGGCAAGCTAGTTTTGGGCCTGGGGGTTTGGGGACACTTTTCCTCTGTAATGTCCTCCCGCCTCTGGCCCTCTCAGATAGGGCAGGATTGGTGTTTCTCTGTAAGGGAAGAAGCATGTGTCATGAATGACAGTAGTAGTTGGGTCCTGAAATCAGCCAGTCGTAAAGTAAATAAATACATTGGTTAGTTTGGGGCCAAAGAACAATATACCAAACCAAGAAACAGCATCAAGCTTTTTATGCTTAGCTTTTCTGAGTAAAATATTGTTGCTATTATTGGGGACAATCTGCCCTTTTTAAAGGACTGTGGTATAATACACAGCACACGGAATCTGCCATCTTACGTGGTTTTGGGCGTGCAGCTCAGCAGTGCAGAATACTGACTCCACTGGCTTAATCACATTTTGCATCCAGAAGAGAATGCCCAGATGTGTCGGGTCAGAACAGAAAACGGAAACAACTGTCTCTGGCTGTAGAATCTGGAGTGTTTACGGAGGCTGCATGGTTTGTACCACAAATCTTGTCTCAGTGAACTCACCTGGGCCTGGAGCAGGATGGGCGGCAGGCTCATCTGCGTGGTTTGGAGCATGTTCTTGCGCCATCTAGTGTCCTTGGGGGCCTTAATCTAGCTGCTCTGAGGCAGCTGGATTTCCCTGGCTCTGGGAGGAGGCTGCATAAAAACCCAGTGACTTGAAAAGCGCACCAGGGAGATGTTTGTCTTTTTAGATCATTTGGATTTTTTTTTCTTTCCCCAGCTCTGATCCCAGGGAAATTTGCAACTAAAATTGTGTTTCATTAACAGTCAGAACAGTTTGTCCCTTTGAAGCTCAGACAGGGTGAGATTAATATGAACCCGATATTAAGCTATTAAGCATCAATTTGGCAAACCTATTTATAAAAGAGCTGGAGATAGAAAATAAAGAAAGTCACGTTAAGAGGCTTGTCTGCCAAATCCACTCTCTATTCTGAAAGATGTGACTTAGAAACCAGTCTCTGTGTGAGAAAGAAAATTGTGTGTGGGGGTGTGTGCGTGTGGGGTGGGTGGGGGTGCTTGTGTGGGCGTACAGACCGAGC
Source organism: Mus pahari (assembly GCF_900095145.1). NCBI lineage: Eukaryota > Metazoa > Chordata > Mammalia > Rodentia > Muridae > Mus > Mus pahari. The sequence continues at coordinate 86,116,414 of NC_034592.1, read as the reverse complement.
ATGGCTGTTGATGACAAGCGCTTTCTCTGATACTGCCATTGCCCCTAAATGGTGTCTCAGCCGAAGTAGACTGACTCCGTATTACAGCCTTGCTGCTAAGCAGCTGGAAAGTGACTGAAAATGTCCCTGCCACCACAGTGAAGACACAGCCACCCCAGTGTCACAGCATGGTGCATTGTTCGTGTGCTTGTGAGGATGTTGGCAGAGCTAGGTATAGAAACACGTGGCACCATGCAATAGTGTACCAGTCAGTGACAATAATAAACAACTGCTACTGGCTTCTGTCTGTGTTGGCTGTACTTCAGTTTCAGGGCAAACTGTGCTCCTCACATGGTTTATTGTAGAGCAGGATGTTGTTGGGCCAGCAGCAGCCTCATACGGCCTGTGTGGGCCATGCCTTTTGAATGCATCGTTTTCTCCTGTGCCTGATTCAATTCCTTGGTGTTTGTTCACTGTGACTGTAGAAGGAAGACGCTGCGCCACATATCAATGGTATGCAGCCCAGATGCCACAGAACTCCACCATCTGGGTGTGTGCAGAGGCACAGTATCGTGCTCACAGGACAATGCAGTTCTTGTAATGAACTGTCATTAAGCCTTGGCATAGTAAAATAATTAACTGTTGATTATGGCTTGTCTTTTATACAGGGTCACGTGCCCAAGTACTGGATGCTTTGTGTTTAATCCACACAATGGTCCAAAAGAGTACATGTTTTTATTCCCCAGTTTTCAGGGAACAGAGGCAATGAATGGTCAAGGATTTTACCTCAAGTTGCAAGCCCACTGTTAATATTCTGTCCAGATGATGCTGTTTGCACTTTCTGTCCTTTGTCCTTGGAGCTGCCTGCTGCAGCTGCAGGTTTGTCACAGCTGTATGTCATATTTAGCTCTCAGTACTCACAACCGCAGGAACAGAGATGTCACGTATGGGAAAGTGTAAGCTTCACATGCTGTTGGTGCCTGTGTTTGGCGTTTCTGCATCACAGGCTGGGAGAGGATGTATCAGCGGAGGGAAAAATGGCAGCTCAGGGATGCCAGGTCTTCCTGTCCCTGGCTCCTCTGCTTTGTGACCTGGAGCCTCAGAGCCTTTCCTATAGGATAACAAGATGGCTTTGTTGGTGTGCTGGTTTGTGTTCTTTGTGAGAGGATGAAAAAACCATGATTACAGTAACACCTTGTCAGCAACAACTCTCAGGCACCCTGAGTTGTGCCCGTATATTTGCCCCTTTGGAAAGTAGGATTGTCCAACTCTCGGTGGACATGATTGGTTCTGGTGAGCAAAACCGAGAGTGGAGGAAGTTTGGCTTTACCACCTCTTCGCTTTCCAACTCCCTTGCATTCATGGAAAGCGTATATGTGTGAGCGTATATGTGTGCACACAGCCACATGCATGTTGACCTTGATACCTTATTTTTATTTTGTGTGTTTCTGTGCATGTGTATGTACAAGTGCATGTGTTTGTGTGGAGGCCAAGGACAGCCTTGGACTTGCTTCCTACATTCTTTTTCTTTTGTGGGTTTGTTGTTGTTGTTGTTGTTGTTGTTGTTGTTGTTTGGACTTTGTTTGCTCACTTTTTCAGTCAGGGTTTTACTATGTAGGCTTGGCTGGCCTGGAGCTTGATAATGTAGACCAGGCTGCCTTCAAATGCACAGAGATCTACCTGCCTGGAATGCTGGGATTAAAGGCATGTGCTGGCTGGAGAGGTGGCTCAGTGGTTAAGAATACTGTCTGCTCTTCCAGAGGTCCTAAGTTCAATTCCCAGCACCCACATAGCTGACACTCATCTGTAATGGGATCTGATGCCCTCTTCTGGTGTGTCTGAAGACAGAGCATTCATGTACATAAAATACATAAATCAATCTTTTTTTTAAAAGGCATGTACCAACACAATGTGCTCCATCTCATTGTCCAGTACAGGGTTTCACTGGTAGCTGGAGTGCAGCAATTTCACTGGACTGACAAGCCAGCCAGTGCTGGGAATCACCTGTCTATCCCCGGTGCCCCCCCCCCACACACACACACACTGTAGGGATTATATGTAAGTGCCACCTTACCCAGGTATCCTGCTCAGTTTTTCATGCCCGCACAAGCACTTTAGTGACAGAGTTAACACCTGGATATTTTTGACGCAAGAACAAGGAGAATGGGGCTGGAGAGTTGGCTCAGCAGTTAGGAATATGTGTTGCTCTTATAAAGGACCGAGTTCAATTCCCATCACCCACATGAAGGCTCACAAACATCTGTAACTCCAGACCCAGGTGATCCAGTGTGCTCTTCTGACCTCTTCAGACATCAGGTATAAATGTGGTGCACATACATATACTTAGCAGGCAAAACATCCATAGTCATGAAATTTAAAGAAAAAAATTATCTAAAAAGAAAGAAGAACAAAAATAATACTAACAGCAGAACACCAGACATTTGGGGACAACCAAACACACAGACCAAAACTAAAAATAATAATATTAGTATGCATATTATATCCTACAAGGCAAAATGATACAGTCAGCATTCTATGGAAACGGTGAGGAAATTCCAGTGAGCCTGGGTAATAAATGGCACGTATTACTCAGCCCTTGTTACTGCAATTTAAGATGTGTAAGGCATCAATGATAGTCCCCTTAACATGCAGCAGGTGTGTTGCTAAGTGCACTAACCTATTAACAAGCCGCTCATCAGTTTCTGTAAAGATGGAGTTCTCCAAACCATGCGTTTTCTCCTGGCTCAATCATAGATTCTCACTCCAGGGGGTCCTCACTATTTGCATGTCTGAGGGAAGTGATTTCTTAATCTGCAGGTATGCTGCTCTGGAGGGAGTTTTGCATCTTCTCTTCCCCCATGTGCCGAAGGAAATGAATACTGGACTCTGCTCAGGAAGCTCTCCTGGGCCCTCTGAGCGTGGGATGCAGGAGGCAGCCAGGCGTGTTTGCAAGCAGGAGCCCAGTCTTGCTTTCAGCAGAAGGTAGACGGATCTGCTAATGATCTGAGTGAAGGATGAACTCATCTATTCCCTCTTGGGCTCATTCCGTTACAGAAATGCTGAACCTATTCCCAGGAACCTCCCGTCTTGCTGAAAGTCAGCCATTTGATCTGGATCGAGAAGAGTAGGTCAGACTTGCAATATGGTAGTGGCCAATGTAGACTCTCTGGGGCTCCCACAGGCACTATCCGCTGAGCACTAGGAGGTGTCAGAGATGAGGGGAGGGTGGTCCTTTCCTCCATTGCCCCTCGCCTCTGGTCCCCTATTTTCTCCTGGCTTGTTAATCCTGTGACCAGCCCTCCACTCTCTGCATCCTTCTGTCTTAGTTTGTCATCTTCCCTTCCTCACACTTGCCTCTGTAAATGCAGAGAGACATTGAGATGCTGTTAGGTGGGACTGTGGACTTCCTGAGCATCCACCTTCTTGGACCGTTCGGCCCAGGGAGGAAACCTCTCTTCTTCTTGTGAATAATTTAAACACGAGATTTAATTAAGAGTTCTGCTGAAGTTTATCCTTGTAGCCCTTTCAGGTCAAAGCCAAGTTGGGAGAAATGGAAAGTTGTACCTCTGAGTTCCAGCCTAGTGCCATCTGATTCTTGCAAGATTCATCACTGGCATGGCACCTTTCCCCGATGCAGTGTTTGGGGAAATCATGGAGACTTGACTTCTCTGACCCACAGGCCCTATGGGGAGGCAGCACGTCTGACCTCATTCCTCTTCCTCGTTCGCATTCCCACCCTAAGCCTTTTCATTTATTTGAACATTTAGAAGAGTGACCTTTGTGTGGCCTCTCCCAGACCTCGCCCAACCCAGTTCTGAAGACCTTTGGGACATGCTGGCAAACTAGAGTGAAATGTGTTTCTCTGCCGGGCCGCTGTTGTGAGCCTCGGGTACATTCAGAATCCCCAGCAAGGAAAGTGGCTTGGCCTTCCCTGCGGTGCCTGACCACAGAGGCATTTCTGTGAGTTGATCCCGTGGATTGGTGCTACCAGTAGTCTGGCTCCCAGGGAGTTGCTTAGATCATCCGCTCATACTCCTGCCCAGAAACACTGTTCTAGCCTGTGTACCTTTCATCTCTCACATCCACACCTATGTTCGGCACTGCTTTGCCTCGTTAATGGTGTCTTAGGTTAAGCAAGCCGATCTGTCTCTGAGGATGAAGATGAAGTAGAGTCACAAAACTTTTAAGTGGCCACTGTTCAGCAAGTGTTTCACCACAAGTCCTGTCTTACGTAGACTTCTTGGCAACCCCACAAGGTAGATTTCTTCTTCTGCTTCACAGTTAAGCCGATGTGTATGTTACGATGTAGGCTACCCAAAGCCCTGCAGCCAGCAAGCAGCTAGAATAAGAGTTCATCAGAAATCTTAGGAAGGGGCTGTGGCGCAGAAGACAACCACACTCAATCTACTGTCGCTGTTGGTGAGTGTGAATGAGGGTCTCGACCTCCTGGTGGACTCCTTCAGGCAGGACTCCTTTGTCATTTACCTACTTGGGTTCTTTCTAAAATTAAGGGCTCAATTCACATACCTGCTAGTTCAGATTTTATCCACTCAGCTGCTAATGAAGTAACCACCGAGCTCATTTACCTCAGACTTCTCTGCCAGAACTAGCAGGTTCTAGACAATTGGGGGAAGATTCTGAGAATAAAGCCCCAGGCCTTGCAGCCCCAGTGAACAGGGTACAGTAGCTCTCCTTCTTCTCAGTAGGCCTGTATCACTCAGGTGAGTCTCCAGGAGGGTTTAAGATTCACGAGAACAGTTGGGCAAACCAAGCTGGTAACAGCAAGAGCCTTGTGCCCACAAACAGCCCCATAGATCAATAGATCGCATGCTCTCAGAGCTATGATAAATGAGAACCATTATGGCCTAATTATCAAGCTTCATATTTTGAATAGATAAATAATAATTCCACCTGGTAAGCCTAAACCGCTTCTTGACAAATGCCCCTCATACCTCTCTGTCCTGCTATAGCAGTGAAGGCCAAGGGAGCCCAGGCAGAGATGGCCAATTGCGTATTGATTCACTTGAAAGTGTTTGTCTGTGTTCATAGCCGTCTCAAGCTTCTTTGTGCTCATTATTTTTTTAAGGTTAGAAAACAGTGAAAATAATTTTCTGTTAGCCTGCTAGCCTGCCACTTGAATGAAATTCACAGGGCTGTGTATAACTCAGGCTCCTGTACTCTTCTCCCTTTAATCTGTTGCTTTGCACGCTGACAGCTTGAGGGTACACTTGTAGATCGGCGAAATGACTGAAGCTGGCTATCCATTGCATTGGGCCATCCCATCACCATGGCTAAGTGTGGACTCTTGGAATCGAGGAGATTGCATTTCAAATCCTTTCTTCACTCTGTGATTCTGAGTGTTGGGCTGAGGATGGTGGAGGAGATTGTGATGCTGTGGAGAGCTTATGCTGTGCCTGGTGTGGAGCATAGGAGCAATGTTAGACGCTGCGTCAGCGCAAAGATAGTCTCTAATCTTTTGTAAAATGACGGAATGGGAACAGATCAGATCCCACAAACCAGGGCCTTCAGCTTCACGGGGTTTCCCAGACATGTGTGTGTGGGGGTGGGGGTGGGGGGGTGGTCTGCAGGCTAGCTCAGTCTTAATTAGAAGCTCCCAATATCTTTTCTTTGGCTTGGCTTCATTCCAGCTTCATAGCAACACCCATTATCTTGTACTGATCACAGGCTTGGCTCAGCAGTGACATTTGTTGGTGATTAATAAAAAATGGGAATCAGATTAATTAGGCTTTAATAATTGCATTTTGGTGGCAGATGTTGCAGGCAGACTTCCCTGTCGCATCTTCCTAGGAAAATGCTTCTAGTTTAGAAGATGCCAATTGTCAGAGCCTATGATCGCTGGGGAGTTGGGGGATGGGTGGACAAGAAAGAGGGTTTGGAATGGTAGATATAGAAGACTGAGTACCCTTGATCCACATGGTTTTGCATCCAACCTAATCTTGAGAGTCAGTGGGAAGGGAAACCATGTGGCCATTGCCCATCTCCTATGTTTTATTTCTTAGGGATCACCAAGTTTATTTATTTATCATTAATGACAAACACTCTGCCTGCCCCCTCCCACCCGCCACCCCTCATCTCTCATCCCTGACTAAAGCCGGATGTGAGGACAGAGCAGATCCTTTCAAGGACCCTTGGCTTGCTGGCACTTACTGTGAATCAAGTAGCTAACGCGTTCCAGTCATTTCCTGAACACTGTGTTTGATTCTTAGAGGGATGCTCCTCTCAGCAGGAGTCTGAGGTTTCAAGATGCTAAATTACTCACCCCCAGTCACTCAACTGATAAAGGCAAACGTGTGCCCACTGAATCATTTGATAAACACACACCCAGGTCAGGGAGGGCATCTCTGTCTGTCTGGGTCTCAGGAGATGCTTGTGGTCAGTGTTTAAATGGGCTCTAGGAGACGAGGATGAGAGGAAGCTGGGTGTGCCCTGGGAGGACGCACACTAGGGTGATGCTCACTGGGAGAAGCTGATGTGCAAAGCACAGGTGGGACCTCTGTCCCCTCAGTGATCATCAGTCAGGAAGCCAGCGGAAGTGGCTGCCCAGAATTGCAGGGCAATGCTTGTTGGTTACTATGCTGTAGCCCTGAAAGCTGTGGTACAGAGGGGACCACTACATATCCTTGAGTACACTTTGAAAACTGGCTTGTTCCTTATATGCTCAGCACCATGCCCGGGGGAAGAGTGTTCCCTCTGGTTAACTATGAAAAGGACAGCCACCAAAGGTGAGCAGAGGGGTGAGGGTGTTGATGGTAGCACCTCAGAAAGCTGGACGTCACTTCCAAATGAAGCTTTGTTGTCCTCAGCAAACACTGACCTGGGCAGCTGATAGAAGAAGACATGCTGTAAGCTAGGAGCCTACAAAGAGATGGTCATCCTTCCTCACAGACAGGACAAAGGAAGTGAGGGCAGCAAGGACTCTTATGACAGAGAAAGTTGTTGTGGCACATGTAGAGGATTGACTGGGCAAATTGTTATCTTCACTGTGGTAGTGTTGGGCAAACTTGAGACAATGCAGCTGTCTACTTGGCAGAGATTCTCACGCAGGCCCCACTGTTCACAAAAGAGCTGGACTGACACTCTGATAACAGTGAGGCTTGTATGCACTTGAGAAACTCATGCAGGCCAATATTAATATTGGCTAGGGAAATACACCCTGGGTATTCAAAAATATTTTAAAATGGATTTAAAGTTTAAAAAAAACCTATAAACAAACAAAAAAACCAAAACTGTACCCTGGAGAGACGGCTGAGCTGTTAAGAGTCTATACTGCTCTTGCAGAGGACCAGAATTTGGTTCCCAGCTCCCATATCATATGGCTCACAGCTACCTGTGATTCCAACTCCAGGGCATCCCAACACCACTAGCATCTGCAGGAACCCAAATGCAAGTGTGCATACACATACAGGCAGGTATACACACAAGCACACACACACACACACACACACACACACACACACACGTGTACCCGCACACACACAAGTAAATAAATTAAATCGTTAGAAAAATAACCAACAGAAAGTGATGTCTTTGAGTCAGCAAGTGTGAGCTGGAGAAGATTGGACAATTGAATCAGATAAAGAGACCTTCCTTGTCTTGCCTGGAAAAATACTAGCAAGAAGAAAGTATCTGGGCTGTGTCAGTTCTGTGGTAGAATGCTGATCTAGTAGTGCAAGGCCCTCTGCCTAATGCCTGATGCTGCAATGAGTCAAGATGAAACACCTTTAGCTGGGAGTGAGCGTCTGTAATTTCAGAAGATTGAGCAGCAGAGGCAGGAGGATCACAGAAGGTTCCAGGAAGCCCGGCCTCCATGGTGAGACCTGTCTTAAGCAAACAAAAGTTACTGGAGATACGGTAGATTCCTAGCTGGCTTTCATTCTGGAAATGATTAAACATCTATCTATGTTGTATACATGTTTTGCACACATGAAACTTGTTACTGTTGTGAATAGTCTTTCTAAAGTATTTCCCCCTAAAGCAAGAGATAGATGCATGATACTAGCCCAGCCCTCCATGTAGCTGTAATATCTGTGAATAGGCTCTGCCGACCAGGATGTGATCCAAAAGCAGGTTGGCATTTATTTAATAAGAATAATCACCTACCGGGCTTTCTTTGGTCCTTGGCTAAGCAGCGTTTGTAGCATTTGGAGGCCTGGAGAGTTTGCAGTGATTTACAGTCCTCATACCTTGAAGTTCATGTTCGTTTGTTTTGTAAAAACTCCCCAGAGCACACAGCAGAGATAAAAGTAAAGAGAAAGCAGGGCTCGAATTTTTATGTGTGCCTTGGAAGTCTGGGAGGATGTGGGAACGGATGCTCCCTCCAGGAAAACGGAGACAGCTGTCAGAGGGGGAACCACAGCCCTGTTCCTGTCCTAAGGTCCCGGGTTTGATCTCCCAGACAGTCCCGTTTCAGGCGGCATGTCTGTAGCTTCAGTGTGTGCTTGTGGGGCCACTCCAGATTGTGACTAGGAGATTTTAGGATAGGAAAATTTAGAGGGAAAGGGAAGTCAGTCGATAAAGGGAGAGTAGGCTGGGAGGATGTGGTGTCTGTAAGCCTGGACAAGAGAAGAGCATGTGCAGATGGTTCTCCCTGGGACAGGGCGCACACTTAGTCAGGGCCCCGGCAGGAGAGGCAGCCATGCTCAGACAAGGGGCTGGCTCCTTCAGTGTCCTGGCAGCTGATGACGTTACCTGTTCCACTGGCCTGGCTGGTGTGCTCAGGACACAGGAAGGCTGTGAGCCTCTGAGTAGAGAGAAGGCTGAAGCGGCACAGCCTCATCTGCGTTTCTGAAGGCAATAAATTCTCATTGAAGCTGGAATATTGATCTCCTCTGTGAAATTGCAGTATCAAGGGTTTTTTGGTTCTGTTTTATTTTCCCCCAATACCATTGAGACTTTTTCCCGAATCTCACTTTAGATATATAGAGGTGAAATTGTTCCTGTTTTCTCAGAAAACTGTAGTTCTGTCCTTTTCCCCAGCCCCCACATCTTCATTTTGGCTGGAAGGAGAAACCATCCAACAGTGGCCAGGGGTTTCAGCATAGAAAGTGCCTGCATTTAGTGTAAAAGCATCGTGGGAGCCACTCCTGCATTGTGGCTTCTCTCTGATGGTTTTACTCCTAAAAAGATGGATGGCCATCTAGACCTGCTTCTGACTGGATTTATTCCATGAGATGAAAGAGGTAGTGGGGGTCAGGGTCTGGGCCAGGTGTTTCTGGAGTCGGGGTGTTGTATTCAAGGATGAAGTATAGGTGCACATGGATTACATAGTGTCAACAATACTTCATTCAAAGCAAAGACCAGATCATAAAGGATTACACCACCAAGACTGACAGCAGCATGAGTGAAGGCACTCAAAGATCCATATTGTGGTGTGGGGCCTTTTTTATGAGGGTCCAGAAAAGGAGTACTTTGGTTGCTAAGGGGCTTATTATGGGTGGATCCCTATTTTGATTGACAGGTTGTTTATAACTTTTCTCTACTTCTCATATTCCTTCCTAAAGTGCAGCTAATTTAAACCATATGCATACCCAATTAAACATAGTCATAAGGTGGTAAATAAGGAGTTGGTTCCATAAGTTTACTTAGCACATATAGTTTGCCTTAATGCGGGTGCACCTGAAGCCAGTTCAGGCTGGATTGGCCTGCCTTCTCTCACATCTAGATATAAGGAGAGTATTACTGAATGGAATCTAAGTTTGATGGTTGTTAAGGGGAGAGGAAACATTCTGTTGTTCTTAGTGGAGTGTGCATTCAGCAACCTGTATATAGGTGGGCCCTAGGTTTCTGAGTGCCTTGAAGGGTTGGGGGGATGTTTATGCTTAATGTATACAGGTGAGGGTCTCAGACTGCCATAGGCTTTATTAGAAGGGGTATGAGCTTAGCCCAAACCAAGTGGAGTCCCAGGTTCCCTATGTCTCTAAGCCGTTCCCTATGCTTGCCTACTTAGTCTCAAGAATAGCCATCTCTGTGTTCTGTGATTCCGTTCTGCTTTCTGCTGATGACTGAAATCGCGTTCAACGTCTTTGTTACTGATGAGGTCTTAAGTGGCGTCCTTAACAGAACAGCCTGCTCCACCGCCCCCCACCTTCAGCATGGCTCATTACTAACTCTGAATGTGTGTTAAGGCTCTTCGAACCATCTCGGCGCTTGTGAGTGCTGATGAGAAGTGGTTACTTGAGCATACTAAATGCACTGTCTGGACCCTATAGCTCCCACTCTCCACTCTAGCAGTGAGACGTGTCTAAAAGCCGGTGGGTGGGTAAGGTGTCACTGCTGATCAAACCATGTACGTGGCTGCATATGGGGGAAGACCTGATTGAGCTCCAGCCCTGCACCAAGACCCCCTGATCATCAAAAGGAAGCAGGGGGTGGGATTTAAAGCTCTTGACTTTTATATGGTGTGTGTGTGTGTGTGTGTGTATGTGTGTGTGTGTGTGTGTGTGTGTTAAATCTTTTTTGTTGTTTTGTTTCGATTTGCTTTTTGAGTGGGTCTCACTGTGTAGTCCATTTGCTATGTTCCTGCCTCAGCCTCCCCAAGTGCCAGCATGACAGGCATGTGCCATGGATTTCAATTTTGAAATCTTAAACTCTTAAGCATTCACACAAAATTAAATTTCCGGATTTACATCACCCTGAGGGAAGGGACACAGTGGACTTAATGCTACCTTTCCTTATACTCACAGGAAACTGTTCACTGCCTGCTGAGTGAGTAGGGTCACTGTCTAAAGGTTTGGCCTTGCAAATGCCTCCAGAAGTGCTGTAGATAGTGTCGGCTTCTTACTACAGGTGCAAGGACCAAGAGCCAGTATGGAAAGGAAGAAAGCAGTATTGGTGATCAGAGCCAGGGTCTGAAGCCAGTCATCTCTCAGAGCTTGTGCCCCAGGCACACCTTACTCGCTTAAGCGTCATCCATCCCTGTCTTAAAGTCACAGAGAATCCCCTGGCCCAAAAGGAAACCCAGTCATAGTACCACCCCTGCCTCCTGGTGCTGGCACCATAGCTGGACAGATCTTCTCTCCAGAAGGTGACGTTGCCATAACCATGATTGGTTTTAGCCACAATAGACATGCCTGGCAAGAGAAGGCTGCACCTAGGAACTGTATATTTTCTTGCTTCCTGTTTGAACTAAGGAAGGTGCCACGGAGAAAGGAAAAGCTGGCACAAATAGGTACATCATTGCATAGCTGAGGCTAGCTTAAATGACAGAAATCTGTCTTCTCGCAGTCCTCAGATTAAGTGTCCAAGATGCAAATATCACAGGCACTGGTTTCTTCTGTGGACACCTTCTGCCTGGGTCCTCAGCAGTGTGACTCTGTTCCTCCAGTAAGGATCCCTTATAAGGGCAATGTGTGGAGTAGGAACCATTCTAAAACCCACACTCATTTTTAATATTCAGTCACTTGTTTGAAGTCTTTCTCTCCCAGAGTAGGTAGTTATCTTGTGTCATGTTTGCTTCACCTTGTGACCTCAGAGACAGGCTCAGTACATCCAGAGACAGTGAGTCCACAGCCTCGCTGCTGAGAGCCGAAGAGCCAGTGCTAGAGAAGCAAATTCGTCTTTAGACCCTCGAGCCCAGCCTGCTGATCACATTTCAGCTCAAGTTGCTCATCTGTAAAATCAGAATAATGTTCTCTGTGCTCTCACCTCTCCGAATTATTTTCAGGAAACTCAAATGTCTAGTGAACGTGCGAATAGCAGCGTGGCAGCTGCTCCTGGCTAATCCGCCCACAGTGACGTGCAGGTGGGGGGTGTGTTCCTAATACCTTTCTCTCTTTAGAGGGAACACCTACTGCATTCCACTTAAAGATGTGCTTGTGCATGGCCCAGAAATGGTCACCTTGCTGCTGCTTCTTACAGTGTCCTGCTTCCTTCCCCAGGGCTGTTTTAAATGGCCTCGCGCTGGTTTAATACAACCGAAATGCAGTTCTAGGGGACAAGTGTCCACCGTGAGATTGACTGCAGCGCTGCTTCTCCAGGGATTCTGAGACAGGGTGGCTCCTCTCCCTCCTCCTAACCTCCTGTGCTGTCAGCAGCCCCTGCCATTTCCCAGCTTGTTCATCTCTGTGTCATTCCAAATGGCTTTCTCTGCCCTTCTCCCTACATGTCTGTGTGTACCACATCTCTTGTCTCCTTGTCTTGTGAAAACACCAGTCAGTGGGGATAGGGCTCACCCCAGATCAAAGGCAATCTCCTCTGAAGCTACGGTGCCTCAATTCTACCTATAAAGACTCCATTCTCAATCCAGGTTGTATTCATAGACCCAGGAGTCTGGACTTCAGACACAATCAAGGGTCACAATTCAACCCACTGTGCAGTGTCGTGCACTTTCCCAAGCCATTAACAATGCTGAAAACAGTAAATGCTGCAGATAAGTCCATCATGGGCCTATGGAGCCGCTGATTAATCTCTGCCCTCCACTTGCTGCCTGAGCTCCTGACCTCTGCTGACTCTGGAAGCAAGACCTGGCTCTCTGCATGTCCTGTGAGGGTTGCAGCAATGACCCAGCCTGAGTCTCCAGAACCTCCTCACCATTTCTTTCTTTGTCTTTTGTTCCAATACAAATTTTCAATGTTGCATTTTCCCAAATATATATATATATATATATATATATATATATATATATATATATATGTAAAATTGGCACAAGATTTTCAAATAATTTTTAAGAATCTGGTGATTCCACTCTCCTTGCTCATTGCCCCTGAATTGCTTTCCCCTGGAGCCAGGAGCTATCTGGCTCCTTGGTAGACCGTCTTGATGCCCTCTGTTGATGGACATGGGCTGATCTTCTCTGGTGCCTTAGGGGAGGGATATCTGGGTTCGTTAGATGATAGATCCAGCTTTTCTGCTGTGTGACAAGGACAGCCTTGCTTTATTATGTTTCTCTTCCTGCTTGCTTCTGAGAAATCCTTCTGGCTGTTGTATTTACTTGTGGGACCCGAATGGAGGCCTGCAGGCTGGTAGTGGTCCCAGCTGGCGAGCATAGCTCAAAGGGTTGGAGATTTCATTAAGGGTCTGAGAGGTGGACAAGAAGAGGAACATAAAAGGAATTATTCTTGATAGGACTCTGGGAACTTGGGTGACCCTCAGACAAAAGCAACAGCTAGACAGCTGATTCAGGACCGTCCCATATCCGCACATCCCAAAACCTCAGCAGCAAGTTCTAAGGCACAGGTTTGCTATTGTCTATATATTGCCGAGTCCCCGAGGAAGATATTCTCAGATTTGGGTAGAGAGAAAGTGTCGGTAATATTTGCATTTGAAGCATTTGTGGTAGATTTTTGATATTATCTGCTCTAGGAAAAGCAGATGAAGTTAGTGAACTGAACCCCCACTTAGTGATATTTTTTTCTTTGACACATGGTTGCACTATGTAGCCCCGAATGATCTGAACTCAATACATAGACCAGGTTGGCCTAGAACTCATAGAAGTCCTCCTGTCTCCATCTCTGCCCCTGCCCTGCCTCTCGGGTGCTGGGATTAAATCTGTGCCAGCAGCACACCCAGCAGCTTTGTCTGTCCCTGCTATCTCCTTCAAACCAGGCTCTGGGATACACGCTGGCACTGCAGAGGAGGTGTCCCCAAACTCAACATTTATAAGGAAGAGTATGTCTACTCATTGCCCACTGGTGAGTTCTGAGGAGTTTAACCACAGTGGAAGGACCATGGAAAGTGGCTTTGAAGGAGAGGAAGTCTCTAGTCAAATCCACAAGTGCCTGGGGTGACAGCAGATGCATAGGTGGCCTTAGGTAAAAGCAAGACTGGCAGCAAGCAAGAGGAAAATAGGAGTGGAAGCATCCACGTCCACATGCAGCAGGATAGGAAGTACAAAATGACCCAACATGGAAAGTGCGAGAAAGACAAAGGATCCAGAGACACTGTCTGTGGTGAGGATGCTGACCCGGCAGAGCCATGCCCCCTAGCTGGTGAGGGATGAGGATTAAAGGGAGTTTGAGGCTGACCCCGTTCCCGTTTGTTAAAAATGGACAAGCCACCCATCTGTTTTGTGCTTGTGTCCGGGAGTCTGCTGTTCACCTTACCCTGCCTGCCCCCAACTTGCCTTCATTTGTCTTAGATGGTAATTGGGAAGAAAACCTTCACGTGGGGGCTCAGCCGTGCAGGAGCTTCTAGAAGGCAGAGCTCTCACTAAGGCTTCTGGCCTGTTTCCCTGTAACCCCTGTAACCCTGTGGTGCTCACACAGCTTGCTGGATCAATCTCTCCTCCCTCTCTCCCTCTCTCTCCCTCCTTCCCTCCCTCCCTCCCTCCCTCCCTCCCTCTGCGTGTGTGTGTGTGTGTGTGTGTGTGTGTGAGACAGACAGACAGACAGACAGACAGACAGACAGACAGACAGACATTGCAGCTTCATATCATTTTCTTCTGCCCAGGAGTCAGGACAAGGTGGGAAAATGGTCAGAGAAGTTCAGTGGGGTGAGGTAGAATATTGAGGTTCTTTTTTATTCCCAGAATCAACTTTCTCAGAATATCCCCCGCACACACACACACACACACACACACACACACACACACACACACAGCAGGTAGGTGTCCCATCAGAGCTGTGTGGTGTGCATCCTGTGGGAAGGACAGTGTTCCCGCTGGTAAGAATGTCCACCTCTGCACAGACCGTGGTGGCCATTTGTTAATGGACAAGTCTCTAATGCTCTAATGGTTCCACCTGAAGCACTAGGAAGCTGAGTGTCAGCAGTGTTACTGTCTCTGTTCCTTGCTGCCTTCCTTTCCCGCCTTCTCAGTGGTATTTTAATGAGGCCTCCCTGCCTGGTGTCTTTCAGCCTCTCTTCAGAGCAAGCTCTTTTTGCTGAAGAATGGGAGCCTGCTTGGTAAAGTGTGGGCCTGTGAGAATGAGAAGTGGTTTCAGTTCCTGGCAGCCACATTGGCTCACCATTGTGGTCCTTGCACTGGGGAGATGGAGAGATTCAGATCTCTTGGGCCATCCTATCTAGTCTGCTAGCTCCAGGCCAGTGACAGACAATGTCTCGAGAAAAGGTAGGTGGCACGTGAAGAATGATACCCAGGAATTGACCTAAAGTCATCTGAGGCCAGTGCCAATGCTTTGCCATCTCTCCAGTGTTCTTTTAGGACAAAATCGGCCTTCTCCGTGTGCTACTATACTTCCAGTCCGCAGGCTCCCCACACTCACATTCATCAGTGCAGTGTGCTTCGTAAATTTCCAGTTCTTATATCAAGAGGGTTTCATCTGGATCTCTGTCTTTCCTTGCTCTCCCTTCCTTGGGCTCTCTGTGCTGAACTGACTGACCCTCTGGCAGCAGAAAGGTGTGCAGAAGAAAGTTAATCCATGAGCACTGGGGCTGGTGAGCCTTAGAACGCCTGCCTGTGAGACTGGCCCTGCCTGGTGCTTGCAACATGGGTTTGGAGAGAGCTCCCAAAGGCTTTTTGTTTATAGAAGTGATGCGGTTTGTACTGACTCCCTGCTTTCCTTTGGAAATCTGGAAAGTTGGCATGCATTGGACAGAGTGCCAGTGTGACCTGCAATAAAACCCTGCATGTGGAGCTGCGGGTGGCAGCCTTTCATGGTGGCATCAAATGTCACAGATAATGGGGTTAAGTGGATCCCATTGGCCTTGCTGGGAAAGGACTCTCGACAGCATGGCACCTCACAGAGTTTACCTATGTACCATTTCCCTATTGCTAGTTCCGTACTCTCTTGCTGTAACATCGTAGGTTTACAACTCGACTATAGGTTGCGTGCTTTAGGATACCTGCAAAGAGTGGAAGGAGCTTCAATCGAGGATATAGTCACACAGTCTTTTTATCATGAGGAGGGTGGTTGGGCTTATGGATAAAGACACTGGGATCCTGCTTACTCAAGTTGAGTCCTGACTGTACCATATATTCTCTGTCTGAGGCAACTGTTTCCCTTCTCTGACCCTCAGGATCCCTAGCAAGGGAAAAGCTGTGCTTAGTGATTTTTTTTTTTTTTTTTTTTTTGGTGTTTTCCCCCAGAACTCAAGAGCTACCAGCATAGGAGGCATATGTGCTCCAGGAGCACAGTCTGTATTATCAGTGCTGACCTGCACATTTGAGCACAGGGCCTCCTGGCATGGAGTTGGCACACAGTCAATCAATATTAGTTGAATTTACCCTCCAAGAGTAGGTAAATGCCACCCAGCACTTCTTCAGGAAGCGCACCGTTCAAGAGGGATGTACGTTGTTGTGAAGTGAAATGGGTAAATTCTGTGCCTTTCCATCCACAAGCCTGTGCCTGCAGCTAATAGAAATGGGACAGGGCCTTCTATTGAACATTGTGGGCAACTCCTCTTCACCCTGACCTCTGCTGGTGGTCCTGGCTCAGATTTAAGCACGCCTCTCAGTTCTGTAGGACACCAAGGCTTGTATGATTGCCTGGGGTTATTTCAAGATCCAGCTATAATGTTGTAGTGCATATAGACCCTGTTACTGGGTGCTTGATCTAATTAGCAATCCACTTTTGGAATGGCTGAGTGGAACATCCCTCTTTAGAAGCCAGTGACTCATCCCCCAAATGCTCTGCTTTCCGTTTTTTACCCCCTGCACTCCCTGATCTAAAGGGAAGGGAGAGGAACAGCTATGTATAAATTTATTTTCTCCAGTGGTGGGCAGCGATTGTCCTTCCCACCTTGGGGTCTCTCTATCTTACTTTGCTTGTTAATGTTTCCCTTACAGGATAAATAATGTCACAACAGACCAGCCAGAGGTCAGCCAGGCATGCAATGGCCTCTCCCATAGCCTGGGGAGCTCCTTCTGAAGTGTGTGTGTGTGTGTGTGTGTGTGTGTGTGTGTGTGTGTGTGTGTGTTACATTCATTTGGCTATATTCTGTGTATGTTCACATATACATGTACATGCAGTGGAAGCCAAAGGTTAACACTGGATGCCTTCTTCAGTTCCGCCTTACTTGTTTAACATTTATTATATTTTAGAGTGTATGTGTTTGTATGTGGGTAGGTACATGTAAGGGCAGGTATTCACCGAAGCTGGAAGAGGATGTTGAGTCCCCTAAGCTAGAGTTAGAAGCAGTTGTGAGCTGCTCCATGTGACTGCTAGAAACCAAACTTTGGTCCTTAGCAAAGCACTAATTGTCTCAACCACCGAGCACAGCCCCTGTCCATCCACTTTCTTTTTTGAGACAAGGTCTTTACTGAACCTGGAGCTCATTGATTCAGAGTGCCGGTAAGCCCCCAAGAGCTCCTAGCTCTGCCTCCACAGGGCTAGGAGTCGGGACATGGGTTTTCACACCTGCTTTTTACACAGATGCGGGGGATGCAAACACAGGTCCTCATGCTTGTACAACATGCACTTTCCCAACTGAGCCTTCTCCCCAGCCCCTCTGGGATCTTTAAGCACTGCTTGGAACTACTTGGTGACCCACCATTGGTGATCAAGAGGCAGCTAGACCCAACAGGTCACAGCCTGGGAGTTCTTAGGTCCTGCTACTGTCTTTTATCCAACGGACTTCTCCAGAACACCTCCCCTGCATCAGTAAATATTTAATTGGCCCATGGTCACATGAATTTAGAAGACATTGTTCCACTCTTAGAAATCATAACAGAGATCCAGACATGTCTAAAACAAACTTGTGTTTTGTGACTATAAATGAACCAGAGACATCTCCCCCATTTCCATGTAGCTTTTGCTCTACGGTGCAAAGCCATGCCACAGAATCTGCCCCAAGTCACCATTTAGTCCCTCTTGGTTCATTTTCTCTGTTATGTCGAAGCAACATCGATCACCAGGTGACCCCCAAGCTGCTGCCAGCTGGCTTCTTACCACAAGTCCTGCTTCAGGGGCACATTCCTATCTTCAGGCTCATCTTACCAACTTCTTTCTCTCTTTTTTTCTTTGGTCCTTGTATTTGTCCATTCTCTGATTCTATAATAAAATACCTGAGGCTGGGTTCTTTATAATGAAAATGGTTTCGTTATTTCAGAGTTTGGTTTTGAGCTCTACTCAGAAAGGGTAAGGCTTTGATTTGACCCCAGACCCACAACCCTCCCAGGCTTGGCCTGGTTTATTTGCTGTCATGTGGTTTCTCATTGATCGGGAATTAATCGGTTGCTGACAGGCTTCTCAGAGTGGATTGCAGCTGTCTAGGAAATGTGCTGATTTAGAGAGATTTTCAGATGTTGTTAACAACCCAAAGAGCAGAGTGTCAAATATCTTCTTCTCTCTGCTCGTTCTTGGCACCCTGTGCCTGTGATTCAGCCACTCCACTGTGTCCTTTTGATGGCATTCACTACTTATTCGGGGGCCTTTGAAGCTCTGCCCCGAACTGTCATCAAGAATTCTAAATTATTTTTCTTCCTCTTCTGTTTAAGGAATTGTCACTAAAGATTTTTTTCTGAGACAGTCTGCTTCAGCAGTGATTATTTTGACTCATGCTTGTACTTGGTACTTCCGTAATTGCGGTCTGGTTCCTCTCCCGTCTGGCTCCAGCTTCAGAACAGGTCGAACTTACATCTCCTCCTAGCTGTGTGACCTTGAATGAATTGCTTCATATGTCTATGCCTCAGTTTCTCCCTCTACAAAAGCACCCGTTAATACCTTCCTTGCAGGTTGATGCTAAGAATTATAAGACAATTAAAACTCAAAAGTCCTTAGCACAGCCCCCAGCACAGATTCCTGTCACCTCAGGAGATGACAGAGAACTCTTGTTCACTGGGTGCCTGGCTCACAGACCTTGTGAGTTTACTCTGGGTCCTCAAGAGTCCAGGACTCTTTCCCCTGACTTTCAAACGCTGGCCTGCCTTCGTTACCAGGACAGAGCCTACAGAGGCCAATGGAGGAAAACAGCTTTGAGCTGGGTGTTCCCAGATGAAGTTTCCAACCTCCCCATTCCCTCAGCCATTCCCTGCCTGTGTGTTACAGTAGCCATGCCCGGGCGTGCCCTTCCTGGTTTAAAGTGGAGCTTTGTGAGCCTCAAGTGCAACCAGGGTCCCAAATGCTTTGCTTCAATGGAGGACCAAGGGCCAGAGGGAAGGTACTGCAGTGGTTAAGACTTCAAGGTTGAATGGGAACAATTAATGCGTCCCTACAGAGGGACCACATTCCACTTTAAAAGCAGTTTCTATAGACAGTGCCACCTCACTCTGAAAGCCCGCCTTTGTTCATATGGCCAGCTCTGCCCAGCAAGACCCTGGGTTGGACCAGGCAGGTGTTATGGCAGAATGTTCTCCAAGAGTCCCGTCATGATGGCCCTGGGCTGAAAGAAATTGGGTCCCAGAAGTCAGCAGCATCTTTGGCAGAGCCATCTGTTCCGGTGTACATAATCTGAGATTTGTTTGCTCATAGTCTCTCCTGAGGTTGGATATGGATAAGACTAGGAAAGCTGGTCCTGTGTTACTCTCTGATGTGGCACTATTTGAAAATGATTATGCCCTATTACAGCCAGAGAAAGATGACAGAAGAGGAAGGCCAACATTCATCATCCTCAGCACCATGAAAGTTTCAGAGATTTCTAGGATTTGATGGGTAACGTTTTCAGAATGCTACATAAATCATTCCATTTTTTTCTTCTTCTTGACTGCCCTCTTCTAAAAAACCAAACCAAGTCGCCTCTGAAGCCACTGGGGAGAATGTGTGTCACTCACAGCGTCCTTGGAGTCAGCTGAACTGTGGCAAATGTCTTCTTCCCCAGGAACACTGGGATCTGTTGATGTTGTTGTTAGCACAGTTCTCCTCAGGGGCTTGGAGTCACTCTGGGGGGAGGGTGGGAAAGAGCGAGGCCTGTGATTTTGAGCTGAGAATAGAAGCAGCAATTTTAGGCAATTTGAAAAATTCTATTAAGGGCAGTCTGTTGGTCTTCTGCAGAACGACAGGACCCCTTTCAAAAGCTTCCTGGTAACCCGCAAGGGGCTGATGGAGGTCTGGACGCTTGGCTTCCTGCACCCCAAAGTCATCACATAGGACCCTTGCCTGCCCTCTGCTACCCTCGAAGCCTTTAAATGGAAACATTAATAATACTTCCCTGTTTAGGGCTTTGTATATTACAAATTGAGGAATGACTTGTCCACATAAAGCCGGACTCCCATGGGCTGTGGGACAAACTGTCTTGTCAGAAGAAATAAGAGGAGACCAACAGAGGAGTTTCCCACAATGCCGCCTGTGAACATTTCACTCCTGCTGATGTTTTTAATGTTTCTTTTCATTTTGTTGTTAGGTTTTAAAGTCTTAGATGAGCCACGGGCTTTTGGCCAGGAGAGCAGATGACAGGGGTTGAGGCCAGGGAACTCTTTCTCAGGGCACTACCTAGGAGCAGATGAGAGAGAGGCAGGGCTATGAAGAGAGCCATGCACTGGAGTCTCCTGACCCTTTCATGTCCGGCACTGTGAGCCTACCAGTTCTAAAGGCAGCATCCTGAGAACCATTGTAAGCACTGCATACCTCCTGGGCAGGACACAGAGGTCTGCCCTTGGAAGGGAAAGTCCTCATGCCCTCACTTCTGACCTGGGTGCTGTCTGGAGGGTTCTTTAGGCTGTGTGCTCCAGGTGCTGGAGTGGAAGGTCCTGCAATGTGCAGCAAGGGAGGGGGACAGGCTGGGAGGAGGGGGAGGGAGGGAGGGAGGGGCAGGCTGGAGAGAGGGGGCAGGAGAAAGTCTCCTGTGATTCCCAAGTTTTCAAGCCATTTGGACCCCAGCCCAGAAGGAGTGTTTTTTAAAATCATAGCCAATTACCCTTCATCTTCTTCACCTATGCCAATTGAAAGCATGGAAGAAAAGAAAGAAAGAAGAAACAAACAAGTGCTTGGCTATGTTCTTGCTTGTTGTAATTCTGTAAACAGCACAGTCTAACTTCAGAGCACTGTACTAGGTATTGTAGGTACTCTCGAGATGTTGCATACAGAATGTACAGGAAGATATGCAACCATGGAGTGCAGATATCTTTTGTGTAATAACCTTGAGACCTTGGTGTAACCTATGTCCTGCATCTAATCGATGAGGAGGAGGGATAACCGTGGAGAGGGTAATGTGCTCTACACAGAGTACTGTTGTCTTTAGATTACTCGCATCTCTTCATTTTCAGCTGGCCCTGAGACACCATGGTGGTTTCTCATCTTACGTTTGACAGAGACCTGTCATTCCAAACACTATGGTATTCTCCAAGGAACATCTCAGCAAGACTAGTGTCACTCCTCCAGGGTGATTCTTCTGTTTGGTTGGGTTGTTCCTTCCAGGTAGAACATCTATGTTCCAAATATCTAGGAGTCTGTTCAGGTCTCTTTTTGGTACAGCTTTTTCAATGGAACTGCCCCTCATTTCTGTCTTTGTTAAAAGTGCAACCGATTTCTTGCCTTGTCCCCACTCATTCTTAATGTTGGAGGCATGTGTCATAATTCTGGGATATTTTGGTAGTGATGGTGTGTATGTGTGTGTGTGTGTGTGTGTGTGTGTGTGTGTGTGTGTACACCTCAGGAGCCAGCTATCTTGGTTTTTGAGACAAGGTCTCTCATAGGCTAAGCTGGCTGGCTAGGCAGCAAGCCCCTGTCTCTAGCACTGGGTGACATGTGCCATCACACTCGGGTTTTTAACATGGATGCAGGAGATTGCTCGGTTTTGTCACTTAACTGTCTACTTACAAACACTGTAGTCTATTATTAGCCTGTGATGTAAGCCCCAGCCTGTAAGGTCACGAGGGCATAGCTTTTGCTCTGAACATGGATGTTTTCCCTGTCATTCAGTGAGGCTGCTGCAGATGCCTGCTCCGTGGGAGTGCTCTGGAATGAGTGACTGGAAGAAAGCCTTTCTTGCTGTGGTTTTCTTGAAAAAATTAAAGGAAAGGTAGAAGCCTCGCTTAGACTAGAAATGAGGAGGATGAAGAGGCGTGGAGTTAGAGATGGTGTGGGTACTGTGGTGACAGTCCCAAGGAAAAGACAGGACAGCAGGCCAGACATGACCCTGTCTCATCCCTCTGTCCCAAGCCTGAGTCTGCCCACAGATGCCCAGTGCTGGCCCTCTGCAGCTTCTCAACAGTGCCCTACCCCCGGAAAGGCTCCATCCCAGACCCTATTCGCTACCCAGAGCTGATAAGACAGTAGCAGAAAATTTCTAAATCCCCACTGGCTGTGCGTGAGGCAGATAAGCATTGCTCTGACAGCAATGAAAGCAGTCCCTCCCCCCACTCCCACCCCCCCGCCCCTGTGTTGAGCCCGAAACACAGAATAGCACTGAGCCTGTGCATTCCAGGAACATGGAAATGATGGAATTCCAGCAGGCCATTTGTGGGCAGTACTGCAAGCCACCCACTGTTTTCTCTTGGACTTTTCTGTGATCCACACAGGCCAGTCTTGAGGGCCTTTGCCACTATAACCAGAAGATCGAAGCTCCCGGAAAGCCAGTGTGATCTCCCAGCCAGTGTAGATAAGGCCCAAGAGACTCCAGCTTCCCATTTAGCATGGCAGTTGAGCCAGGCCCTCCCTGAAAGATTTAATTATTCCACACAGCAGTGCTTGCTCTCTCCCCTTAGTCCATGCTGCAGCAGCAACAAAAAAAGTAATTCTTTCTCAGAGGTCATTTTTTTTTCCTTCTAAATGTTTTTATTAGCTCCTTGTTCGAGCTAGGAACTTGCCTGTCAGAGGAAAGGTTCTTTGATGGGCCTGGGAGATAGCTCAGAAGGCAAAGCGCTTGTTGTGCAAGCATGAGAACCTGATTTTGGATCCCCAGCAACCATGAGAAAGACACCAGGCATGGCTTCTGCACTCCAGCACAGGGGGAGGGGACATAGGGGCATCCCCTGACCCTGGCACTAGCCAGCCTTGCCAAAACAGTGAGACCCTGCCTCAGAAATCAATGAGGTGGGCAGCAATAGAGAAAGACACCTGACGCATCCTCACAAAGGTGAACACATCTACAGAGCGTGGGGACAGGGACTCTGAATAAAGTAACGGTGATTGCCTTTGTAGCCATAGCTTACCTCCTGTGTTGGTTGGGAGGATTAGAGTTGAAAGTGTATTAGTGACCTTTGAATGCCTTGCAATTATTCACTAGGAACCTAAGCTGGAAGCCAGATCCTGGACCTCCAGAATGCCCACCCATCTCTGATTTCTTCCTCTACTAGGAGAGAGGAGAAAACTATTTGGCATTTTTTTCAAGAGCTGTTTGAGTATGATATACTGGGTATGTTCTCCTCAAGATTCCTGTGAAGCAAAGGGTAGCTGAATGGACAGATTGATGGATGGAAGATAATGGATGGAGGAATGGATGGATGACAGATGATAGATGGATGACAAATGATGATACATAAATATATTAGTGGATGGATGGATGGATGGATGGATGGATGGATGGATGGATGGATGGATGGATAGATGCAGTTTAACAGTTCCAAGGAACAATTCCATTTCCATGCCAGGACTTAACCAGCTCCTCTAGTTGAAGAGGTAAGATGGATACCACAGAAGATGTATCCATCCTGGGCTTCACACCGGGGAAATTTTGTTTTGCCAGTAAGTATAGTCACTGTGGCAATGCATCCTCTAACTAGAGTAACTGGGGGCAAGTGTAGGTTATCTGAAGACACAAGCGCATACTTCAACCACCTTTGTATAGTCCACTATATGTAATGCATCATAGGTGCTCATTAAATGTTTAAATGAATGAAATGTGTCAGTTTAACATAAGGCTCTCTGGAAATACATTAACATCTATCAAGAGTTCGGTAGTCTACAGATTTTGAAATATCCAAAAATAATCACCCCTGGCGAGATCTCCGTAAATCAGCAATGAAAGAGCTAAGAGAAAACTATAAATCATTCCATTACTGTTTCATACGTTTCCAAGTAAGTGATTTTGGAAGCATGAGTGGTGCATAAGCTGTATTTAGCCTTGGTGTGCTAAGCAAATTTGAACCAAATATAAATCCTGGCATGGTATTTTTAATCCCCATGGGGAGGGACAGGGCGCTGGAAGAGAGTTGAAAGAGCATCCGAGCTATTTGGGTAAGTTTAATCTACATTTTTAGAAAGATGAAGTTTGAAGAATTAGAATATCAATCACCCCCACTGGCGGGATTCTTCATCTAAGGAGAAGTGACAGCAGCTCCAGCATTCCTCGAGTCTCTTCAGATCACATTATTAATATGGGTTTTGTCGCCCTGTGAGCCATGTGTGAGCTTTCTTGGCATACGTCCCCGTCCTTCGCTTTCTTATTTACAGCTTGCAGTAGACTTGTTGAGTGTGAAGCAAGAACCCAGACAGAATGTTAATGTAGACAAATGACATGTGAGCTGGTGACATCTTGGGGCTTGGGTGCACATCACTGAGGGAGGCCCAGTCAGCTGTGGCCATGCGCCGGCATTAGCTTTGATTTGCTCCACATTGCATGAAGAATGAAGTCTCAGCTGTGCGCATCTCAGACAGGAGTTGATGATGGCCCTTAAATCTATCCTTCCCCACCAGAGACTGACTTAATTAGCCAGGGCGCTGAGCTTAACTAATGGTGGGGCCCGGTGAATGCTTGATTTGCAATGGAAATTCAGGTTGGCATGGAGTCTTGGTGTTAAGAATGCATTGGTGAGTTTTGCAGCAGTTCCCCAGCCCTTTCTTACCAGTCTTCCTTTCTGGAATATTTCAAATTCTGAGACAGCCTTGTCCTTAGAACTGGATCCTATCCACCAGCCTCAGCGGTTGTGATATTTAGCAGGACAGATAGAGACAGACTTGAGAGACCAAACAGTTTCTTCCTCCTCAGACAGATGAAACAAAGACCAGCTCACTGCCTGGCCTTTGTGTGTCTGCAAGGGTGTTTGGTATCAGGGGAAAACTCCAGGAGCTAAATCCAGGGGCAGAAAAGGCAGTGCAAATGCATTAGGCAAGAAGCCAGTGATTTGGGATCAGGAAAGGGGTCCAGAATGATGGAAACCTCAAGATAAGCAGTTTTGGTTGGATGCCAGCACGGGCAGTTGCCTGCTTTTAATGTCTGGATAAGAACTTGCTTGTAATTGGTAGATGGATTGCGTGGATAGAAATAGAGCATGAAAAGAATCTATTCCCTTCCCTCAATTAAACATCCCTTCGTTGTCATTCCGACTGCTCAGCTGACCTAGCCTCCTGATCGCCAGCACAAGAGCAGGCTCATATCCCTGTGGGGTTGGAATTAGTTTCTGGAATCCATATCAAAGTGCTTGCCCTGACTTCCCTACCTATGATGCGTGGCAGGGTAAGTAACGTACACAGTGTGGATAAGTGGGTTTGGGGGAGATTCGGATCCAAGAAACCAAGTTGCAGGTGGGCACCTTTTAAGTCTCATTTCCGTCCAGTTTCTTCCTTTCCTATCCATGTACTGATATGCCCACTTGACCACTTCCTCAAGTACTGATGGTGGCTTCCTAAAGAGTGGTGTCTATACGGTGATGGCAATTGGGCTTCAAGTGGGTTTTTTTTTTCCTTTAAAAAAGAAGATGAAAGAAAGATAAAGAAGAGGAGCTAGTTCAGCAAGCAAAAGCAATTGCTCTGCAGCCTGCGCTTCAGCTCAATCCCCAGGATCCACATGAGGGAGAAGGAGAGAACTGAATCCACAACATTTGTTCAGAAATGCTTAATATTTGGTAGTTGGATTGGCAAGGGATGGTGTTTGCAGTATAAATCAGTATGTATATATTAAGATGACCGACGGCTAAGAGGGGAAGGCTTAGAGAACTGGACGAGACATGTGGACTCCACACAGCAGCAATTTCTGTTTGATGGGTCAGTAGTGTCTGCTCGCCTCGGTGCCCTTGCCCTGGTCTTGCTTCACTGGCTTACAGAAATAGACAGCAAGAGCTTCTGGGAGAAGAGAGACACCAGTGATAGGACTGGATGAAGACATTGCTTCTGCCGCTACCCCTAGTGAGACTTTGGGTTACTTGAGAGTTGACATTGTGACTGAGTCTGTGGATATCAGCAACTATCGATCTTGGAGCTTCTCGGCTCAGCTTTCAAAAAAGATTAAAATTGTGAGATGCCTTACATGGACACATAGGCCTTAGGGCAACTGTCCATCAGGAATGACCTCCTCCTCTTCCTCTTCCTCTTTTCCTCCTCCCCCTCCTCCTCCTCTTCTTCCTGCTGCTGCACCGTGGTTAGACCCACTCAAGAGTCACTTTATTTAAACTTGAATGAGTCAGCCACTTGGAGAGCAAGCACATCAATAAACTCATTGCTCAGATGAAATTATTCCCCTGTCCCTGCACCTTACATCTGTCCTTAAATTGCTCCTCATTTCCAGAAACAGATGGCCTGCTTCAAAAATTTTTGCTTGAATGGAAAAAACAATCTAGAGATGATAGATTTCAAGTGCACTGACTTGCCAGGGAAACAAGATGCTGATGTTGGGGCTGACCACTGGCAAGTAGTGTCCAGTCTGGTCCCTAACTAATCTATCCATCCACCTGTTCTCTGCACCGTACAGCAGATTCCTTCCAAGTAATGGAGTTCTGCAAGAGAAGTGACTGTGTGAGACTCTTCCTAGAATCAAATGGTTAAAAGCTACGGACTGACTCCTTTCATTTCTTAAGCAGAGCATTTAGAACAGAGCTAGGTGTTTTGTAAGGAAGCAGCCAGGCTCCCGGACGGCAGATCTGGATGTGATGTTAGAAAATTCAGTGTTGCAAATGTGCTTCACCTAGAATTAGCCAGGGTTCAATTTTTGTTGTTTGTGGAAAAGGACATCTTTTTTAAATCTTACGCAACTGATTTGCTTTTCAGAAACACAATAAAGTCTTGCTTCCATTATGGAAGTAAATACTCTGATTACAAGACGTTTCAAGAATATAGAAGGGGGAAATAAACCCGTGTTTCCTGCTTCCAGAAATAAGCACTACAGCAGTTGGCGTTCTGCCGTCCACCTTTTTTTCTGTGCTAAGGTAATTCAGTCTCTTGGTCCTTCCAATTAGGATATTCATTGCTTTGCATCCTATTTTCTCCCTCTTCAGTAAATATCTCCATCCCAAAAACTCGTGCTTGGCGTCCTTAATGGCTATGTGATGGTTTTTCATATGGGCCCACCTTATTTTTGTTTATTCACATGACTGCTAGTGGGCACTTGGGTTTTGCCAATAAGCTATTATTCACAGGGCTATAGCAGTCGTTCTTATATGTATATTTAGTGTACCTCTGTGTGTGTGCCTGTGTGTGTGTGTGTGTGTGTGTGTGTGTGTGTTTTCCTGTGTGTGGGGGGGGGGTTGCAGGTGTGTGTGATTCACAATGGTGCCTCAGTTTCTTTCCGCCATGGTGAGGCAGGATCTCTGACTTGAATCTAGAGGTCTCTGATTCAGCTAATCTAGCTGTCCAGCTTGTTCTGGGAACGCCCTGTCTCTGCCTCCCCAGTGCTGGGATTGCATGCAGGCTGCCACAGTCACCTGGCATGTGTGTGGGTGCTGCACACATCCCCAGCAAGTGATTTACCCACTGAACTGCCTTACAAGCCCCCATAACAAGCTTTTTAAAATTTCCTATTTGGATTACATCTTTAGGTCAGTTGTTCCTAGAGTTTATATCAGCCCCAAACACACTTAAGGGCTCATTGCATTTTTATTACTAAACTGAACTAGAACTGTTTACACCTCCTACGAGCGATCGAATTGACCGTTTCCCCTCTTTTATATATCGTGTCTTTGCCAACACAAGGTGTTACTGCTTAAAATACCCTTCCCACATTGCAAGGTCAGACGTGGTATCTGTTGTAACACTCGATGCTTCCCTCTGAGGTTGATTGCAGTTTAATTTATTAGGACACTGCTGCTTTTCATGGAACTTGGAGCAAAGTGCTCCTGAAGCAGGAAGTTCTTGGTTTATGTCTTTATAACACACACATGCAACGTATTGTTACTTTTCTTTTTGTTTGGACCCAATACCTGACAGAAGCAACATAGGGAGTTGGGAATTGATTTTGGCAATAGTCGGTCATGACCAGGAATGGGGGAAGGCAGGAGAGAGGTGACCACACTATACCAAAGTCAGGCAGCCAAGAGAGGTGGCTGCTGGTTATCAGTTCACTTCCTCCTTTTCATTCAGCCTGGGACACCAGCCATGGTGCCCCACACCTGGGGTGGGTCTTCCCTCCTGTTTCCTGTCTGGAAGCACACTCAGAGACATACCTAAATTCTAACCCACTCCCATTGATAAAGATGTTGACAATAATGATCAACATCACCTCAACTAAAGGGGCGTACTAACGGTCCTAGAAGTCTGGGGATTGAGATGGTTTCTCCATCTTCCGGGAAGAAACAGTAATTGTCTCTAGTTTTTGTTTTTCTAACTTCTGACTTAGTGGGCAGCCATTGGACACCTCCTGTTTGTGGTCCTCAGAGTGTTTTCCTCGCTCCCCCTTCCTCCCTTTCTTCTCCTCTCCTTTCTCCCCATCTCCTCTTCCCCTGATCCCTCTCTGCACCCTGCAACAGCTCAGTTGAAGGTCTGACAGCAGGAAATTAACTGGCTAATCCACATGCGGCGCCCCTGGGTCCTGCCCCTTTCTCTGCTGAACATGATTTATGGTTGTTTGGCGGAGGGTCAAAATCTGATTCTGCCAAGTGGAATAGAGGGGGAAATATTTGATTTCTTTGACACCGTTCATTAAAAATTCATACGTATGGATCTGAAAATGAAACATTTCTTTGTGTCAACATGAGTTACAGTGAGAGCCTTGAGCAAGACCTGGCCATTCAAGTGCCACACTGTCACCCAGCAGTGACATCAGCACTGCAGTGCCTTTGATGAGACAAGATTGGGGAAAGCCATCTAGACTCCAGACGGTGCTAATGAAATTTTTCTTCTCTGTCCCTGGGGATTTTCCTTGTACCCAGAAGCAAGTTGATTAGAACCCACTTCATTCTGTTGTCAAATCTGTATGCGGTCTCCACTACTGGTACGATGCATGTCAATTGACTAGCTACGACTTACACTGAACGCTCCCACTCTCTCTACTTGTCTTCTTAATTTGTTTTTCCTTGACCTGTTCCTTTCAAGTCATCCGATTTTCACAGTGTCTGGACTCCAGGCCTTTCATTATAAACACCATCACTTCTTGGAAACATGATTATCCAGCCCAGTGCTTCGCAAACTGTAATGCATACATAAATTGACTGGATCTGTTCAAACGAAGGTTCTGATTCAGCAAGTCCAGGAGGGGTTTGGAGAGGCTGTATCTCTGCCAGACTCCCAGGAGACACCACTGTACGATCTAGGCAACAGGCTTTGAAGATCAAGACTCTGGTATTTACCAAGTCTGTGCTGGTCTGAAAGCCATGTCCACCTAGGATCTATGAATATCATGTGACCTTGTTTGTGAATAAAGGTCTTTGCAGATATAGTGAAGTTGAGCATATAATCAGTTATCCAAGGAACCAGCAGTAAGAGATTCATTCATTCATTCATTCATTCATTCATTCACATCATGAAATTGACTCATACTAGGTCCAAATCTTCAATGCATGCCAACAGGCCAGAAACTCAAGGACTCATGCTGCAGTCGGTCATGAATCAAAAAGCAGGATTACTTTTTCATGCAAGGACCTGAGTCACTTTTTCACATGCTTGTAACTGAGTAGAGGCCCAGCCACATCATCTGCCTCATCCAGATCAGATATTACTCAGGTTGAACATAACCCCTTCACAGCACCAATTGGACTGATGGTTTTCACTAAAAGGAGCACCACAGACTGACCAAGTTGACAGCAAATTAACCTCCCCAGTGGGGTCATGGTATGTCCAGGTGGGCCCTCACTCCAACATGACTAATAAGCAGATTTTAAAAATGTGGATGGAAAGACAAAGACACCGAAGACATATGAGGACAGTGACGCACACAAAAGGCAAGGTTTGCTGGCTGCCACCAGAAGTAGGTAGAGGCAGAGAAAGTTGGAACTTGGACTCTCGGCTTTGAGAACCGTGAACAAATATATTACTGTTGGTTTAAGCTACGCTCTACTGTTTGTGACGCTTACTGTGTGTGTGTGTGTGTGTGTGTGTGTGTGTGTGTGTGTGTATACAGGCATAAATGTGTATGCATGTGTATGTGTATGGGTGCTCGACAACAATCTCAGGTATCATTGTGCAGGCACTAGTTTGGGGGATGAGGAGTTACCCATTGGGCTGTGGATCTGATTTAGCTTGGCTGCGTGACTGGAGGTCTTCCTCTCTGGTGCTGGGAAGCGTGCCTCACCATGCCAGGCCATTTTACACAGGTTCTGGGGTTCGAATCCCAGATTCTGTGCTTGCACAGAAAGCACTTTTCTGCCTAAGCTATCTCCCCAGCCCACGTGTGCTGCTTTGTCACAGCAAAGAAACTAACGGAGCACTCTAACTAGTTAGTAGGCACCGAAGAGACAAAAGGACATCACTCTAAAGCCACCAAACTTGACTTTCCTTGGGTCTGCTACCTTGAAAGATGGGCCCAGAGTCTGGGAAGTCACTAGTCCAAATGCGTCACTGTTAAAAAGCAGCTCAGAGCTACTGTGGCTGCAAACGAATCGGTCACTCCCCTACTCCTTTTTCCTACACTCTCATGTTAGCCTGGGAGGGTACATCTGTCTCCTTTCCTGTCATCTCTTGCTTTGCCTTCAGGTTGCAGGGCAAGTCTAGTGACAGATGAGGAGGAGTTAAATTTGCTTTTCTTTGAACAAACTACACTAATTAAAATGTGCCCCACTGGGAGTGTCATTTGCTATAAGTAATGCATATTTCATTAACATTTGCTTTAAAAACCAACACGATCATAAAGTTGCGATTGCTCTAGCATAAGTGCTGGCCGGATTTAATATGCATGCTATATGCTGCCGGCCTAGTGAGGAACTTGAGCAGGCAATTTTTGGTGCCCAGCTGATGCGTGTTTTTAGCAGGGGCGAATCAATACCGGGTGAGGGTTAGACTAACAACGTGGGCTGTCAAGAACAGGAGAAATAATTAAAGTTATGATATTAGCAAAGCAACATGATTGTAGGGGGAGTGAATAGATGATTTTATTCTGTTCCTCCCCACCTCCTGCTGCCTCAGGCATATTTGTTGGCATTTTCAGGAGGTAGAATCGGGAGGTGTGTTTCTGCTAGGGAATGTTTAAGTAAATGTCAGTTGTGATCAATGGAGTCTCCACCAGGAAAGTAAAGCTGAAAATGTCATTCATTTTGCTTTTCAGTAACAGTTATAAGTTTGGGGAAGTGGGGTGCACACGTATACATGCACCTGAAACCCATCAGCTTTAGTTACAAACACCAACCCAAATGGCTGCTGAGGAGACAAAAGAACCTTGCAGAAGAGCCGGGCGTGGTGGCGCACGCCTTTGATCCCAGCACTCGGGAGGCGGAGGCAGGCGGATTTCTGAGTTCGAGGCCAGCCTGGTCTACAAAGTAAGTTCCAGAACAGCCAGGGCTACACAGAGAAACCCTGTCTCGGAAAAACCAA
>NC_034592.1:86064381-86084990 GCF_900095145.1 Mus pahari | reverse complement strand
CCTGGAACTCACTTTGTAGACCAGGCTGGCCTCGAACTCAGAAATCCGCCTGCCTCTGCCTCCCGAGTGCTGGGATTAAAGGCGTGTGCCACCACACCTGGCAAGCTGAGCCTTTCTTAAGAGGCATGCCAAGGGGAGAGCAAACTGCCCATCACCGGAGTCCATTTTAACTGTAGGAGTCCTCAAATTAAAGTGACTCTGCCAAGCCTCTAGGGGTGGGCTTCAGACAGTGCCTCAGCCTTGTGTTCTTTGAGCTTGCGGAGGACACTTGAGAAAGAATTCTGACATCTGGGTTGAAGTGCAGTTGCAAAGAGGAACACAGTTGCATAGCATGTAACCACAAGTAGTTCATCACTGTGGGTTCAGTGTGGACATGAAATGCCCTCCACAAACTTACATCAGGATTTATAAGAAGAGATTAGGTCATACAGGCCTTAACCCACTCAGGCATTCCCAGCTCATCCTTTAGAAGACAATAGATAATTTGGGACAGTGGTTCTCAACCTTCTTAAGACAGCAACACCCATGTTGTGGTGACCCTCAACCATAAAATTATTTTGTTGCTGCTTCATGATATAGTTTTGCTACTGTTATAAATTGCAATATGAACATATGATATGCACCATATGTGATATGCAGCCACAGGTTGAAAACCATTGCTTTAGGAGGTTGGGTCCTCAGTGAAGGGAAGTCACTGGGCATGTCTGACCTCTGACACCATCCTGTTTCTTTCTGCTCCTTGGCTGCCTTCAGCTGAGGGGTACTGCAGGCTTTTCACACTGGTCTTCCACCTCGCCAAGGCCCTGAAACAACAGAGCTGATTGACCAGAGACCAAAACCAGGATCCGGATTAACACTTCACTCCTTTAAATTGACTTTCTCAGATATTTTGATGTGGAATTCTTACTTGTTGGTACCATTTACTCGGTAGATGCTCACTGTCTGCTCCATGACAGACAGCTCTGAAGACACACAGCAGTGAATAAGGTGGATAGGAATCTCCATCTTCAATGAATTTACGGTCTAGACTGGTTATATGTGGAGAAGAGAAAATGTGGGGCTAGGGGAGCATTCTATGGGGTCAAGAAGAGTGGGAAAACGAAATAGTGTGAGGTGTGGACAGATGGACAGACAGACAGACCGGCAGGCCAGGCAGGCAGGTAGGAGGTAGGAGCCTGCTGGCCAGAAGGAATCGTGGCTTTGGTTCTGGATGAGATGAGATTAATCCAGCAGAACTGTGATGTGATCTTGGGTTATGGCAGGTGCTCCTGCTGCTGGGCCGGGATAGGACAGTGGAAGAATCAGTGGATAGGGGGACCGCTTTTAAAGGAATCCAAGAGTGATACCCAGAGCAGGGTGGAAAGATGTGGTGAGAAGTGCTTGTCAGTGAGGATTGCTTGTGGAATTGATGAGATGTGTCAGGGGTGCTGCCATGGTTTCTGAACTGAAGAAAGGGAGAGTGGTGTTTGTATGAGACGGGAATGACGCATTGCCACAGGAAGTGTCGGTAACTCAGCCTGGATGTGTCATCTCTTGACATGCCACATGGCCTTGGAGAGCTGATCTCCAGGACAGATTGACAACACTCACTCAGATTCATAGTTCATCATTAGCTCTTTAGTGAGGTCAAGAGCCCTCTGGTACCAATGATTTCGGGTTGCTGTCTGAACTGGGTGTTTCCAGGTCCATGGAATTTTATTCAGGGGTGAAGTAAAAGGTCATACAGATTGTAGGGTAACCAAGAAACTGCTTAAAGCAGAGCAAGAGGAAAGATGGGAATGCACTGCAGGGGAGCAGACCCATGAGTGGAGGCAGTCAAGTTCCTGTTCTGGAGTGGGGAGGGGACAGCTTTCTCTTATGGGATTGGGGGGAAAGAAGAATTTGTTTACTAAGGGACATAATTTACCAAGGTGGCTCTTTGTTTTGATTGACAGATTAGATCATTTAATCACTTTTCTATTGTGTATATCCTTTTCCATAATGTATTGGATTTTAATCTTGTGCTGCCCAATTATGCACAGGCATAAGATGATGAATATAAGATTTTTGCCTAAAAGTTTCTTTGAGGACACAGTTTTGCCTTATTGCACATGGCAATGCACAACCACTTCAGGCCAGCTCATTCTCCCCCCTGCCCGGTACCTGGACATAACTGGGAGTGTATCTGAGTGGAGTCTGTGTAAGTCTGCTACGCCTCAGAGCAAGGGAAGCAGACTCCACTTTTCAGAATGGAGATTTTGTGCAGAGCCAGATGCAGCAGGTGGGGCTGTGGTTGGTAGGCACATTGTTTGCAGAGGAATGTGTGCAGCCTGATGCAGGTGGGTGCCCACAGTTGCTAGGCACATTGTTTGGAGATGTTATGTGTACACACTACATAGTAGTGAAGGTTCTAGGCAGCCAAGTGCATCATTAGAAGATGAGGTAATTCATGACCCAATCCATGCAGAGCCCCCATATTGCTAAGCTATTCCCTGTACTTGCCTGAGTCACCACCAATTTAAACTTTCCAAGAAAATATATTTGCTTCTGGTGTCTCTTAAAATTCTATGGTTATTTTATTTTTAAAATAACTAGCTGTTTTTTTAACTATTAAAGGAATAAATACCCAAGACTAAAAATATCCTGGGAACTCTAGGAGCAAGGTGAATAAAGAAGTCTTCCTTGCCGTCATGCTCTCCTGGGGTTATCAGTGTTAAAATCGGGTTAGGGGTTTCCTCAGCCACCAGTTTTTCATGTGTAATATGCTGTGCTGGGCTCTGTATTATGAAGTGCTGGATAAGCATCGCCTCACAGTAATCGGCTTACGGACCTCTGAGATATAGGTAACCTATTTCTCCACAGTTTGCAGATGAGTAAATGAAATGAAGGGACACATCCCTGCAGGCCTGAGCTGGAGAGGCCACACCCTCAGCACACTCACAAGACATGGGGCGCCACTGTCAGGAGCCAGCACCCTAGGAAGCTTCATGAGGAAATCTTAGGAACATTCTGGCATCTTCTCTGTGAGCTGTTTTCTGAAGAGCTACCTACGTTAAATAAAAATGGACTAATTAAATGTGGCCTCTTCGAATAGACTGCCATATTTTTAATTATAGCTTTCTCTCCGGAGATGGTAGCTGAGTATTGTTTTGGAAAGTTGCTCAATTATTAATGGTTGGATAACACCCGGAAAACGTGAAGTGTCATTAAATTGATAATAAGAATGCCTTGTGGGGGTGGGTATCAATTGTAAGACACGCACACACACCACACACACACACACACAGAGAGAGAGAGAGAGAGAGAGAGAGAGAGAGAGAGAGAGAGAGGAGTGTGCTCACACGTCCTTAGTTAAGAGAGTACCCTGAGCATCAGGAATGGCATGTCAGCCAGATTGACCTTCCCTTCTAGGAAACATAGTTCCTTACCACAACTCCCTCTCTTCCTGATCTGGCCTTGCCTCTGGTCCAGACCGGATGTAGCAGGAAGGAGGGGCCTGTCTACACAGGGACAGTAGAAACAGCTGGGCATAAGCTGTTGCCTGTTGAGAACTAGGGAAGAGAGATTAATCAGTTCTACATGGAAGGCGGTTCCACGTGCCTTCTGCTTGTGGGGGAGTGAAGAGTGAAGTGGCCCTTTGAAGATTCCCGTACTCAGACTCAAGGTTACACCCACACTCACATACACCTGCGTGTGACAGCCGGTGAGAGGCAGTAGAGCAGCGTTGGTAGTCACACAGTAGCTTGGAGTCCTCTAATTTGATCCTGTGGGCTCCGAAAAAGGTTTTAGTATCAAGATTTTCTTCCCTGCTCATGCTCACCTCAGTCTGCTTGCCTTCAAGAAGACAGGGAGCAAGTTCCCCATTGGACATCACTGCCTGCTTACTGGCAGTGACTGGCTCCACTCAACCTCAAAAGTTTCATAAGCTTCAGTTCCCTCGCCCATGGACATCTGCCTTCAGTTCCCAGCTGAAGCACCTGCAGACCTTGTGTTACATGACACCGTTCTGTAAGCAAGCCTTAACAGCCAGACGTACCTTACCCTTCATCTGCCATGTCCTGCATCCTTGGGAAGACATTCCTGTAGTGACCACCAGTTAGTCATGGCAGCTTCTAGGTTTTATTTTCAAAATTAAGAAAAACTGACATTATTAAACATTAAGCAAAGAGCCGGGCTAAGACAGTTGTCAGGAGGCTGCCATTTTTGAAGAAGCAGCAGACATTTGGAAGGGTAGAAAACAGACTTGTTCAGGTTGGGATGGGATTCAAGAGACGGAGACATCGATCATTAATCATGGCTTCCAGTTTTTCAGTACTTAATGTCCTAGAAACTACACTGAGCATTTGAGGCACGTTCCTGGGGATACAGATAGCGTGGGAGCCATGGTGAGGGGGACAGAGAGGTTAAGAGATCTAGCATAGAGACACAACAGTAGTCAACAAACTCGAGATCCACTCTTCACAGGCTGCCATGAGTGGAGAGAAACAGCAGATGCTTTCACAGACAAGACAGAGAACAAAAACAGGTTACTCGGTGATGGTGAATAGCCTCAAACTCAAAGCAGAAGCATGGATATTTGCTTGGTTCTCAAACAATCATTTGCTTTGAAACATTCAAAACTGCCTTAGCTTCTTTCCTTCTGTTATGATAAGCTATTCCTAACTAAAGCAACTTAAAGGAGAAAGGAGTTACGTTGGCTTCCATTGGGAAGATACAGCCCATCATCGTCTTGGGAACGACATGACAGCATGCAGGGATGGCATTGTGTGGCAGGAGCAGGAAGCTGGCTGTGTGCATTTGACCTCAGAAAACAGAGAGCATACAGGAAGCTGTAGCAGGCTATGAAACCACAGGGATCTCCCTCAGTGTCCCTTTTCCAAACAGGAAGATATAGCAGGCTATGAAACCACAAGGCTCTCCCACAGTGTCCCTTTCTTTCTATGGGGCTTTGCCTTTTCAAAGTTCCACAGCTTTCCCACACACCACCAGCAGCTAGAGACCAAGTGCTCAGACATGTAAGCCTGTGGGGAACATATTACAATTAAACCATAACAAGAACACATACTGACTTTTCTGTCAAAACTCCTATCAGATTAAAGTAAAATATGTTGATCTGGGGAAGAATATTTTACATCATACCCTGCTACTCTGGAGAAAAAATGTCCAACGATTGAGAAAATACTAAATCTACTTTGGACCAAAGGAAAAGTTTAGCCCTGAGGTTCACAGTTTCACTATTTGTCAGGGTGTGGACGGCCTTCATGCCTGTTATCACGTACATTCCTGAGACTGTACTTAGTCTTGAAGAATCAAATCGGTATGATTAGCTCCCTAGGTTCTGGATCATAATAAGCACCTAGGGTGACCCTGTTCTGTACAGTCATTTGAATGTTCTATTTTGGTGGTTCACTCTGCTGCTTTGTAAGAAATTCCTCTTGCACATCTTTCAGTTCGTATATTCTCTTTTCATCTATGTCTAATCTACCGTTAAACTGCTCCATTGAGTTTTTCATTTTAGTTATAGTAGTTTTCGTTTCAGTGCGTTCTATTTGGTTCTTTTTCCAGTCTAGTTCATCTTCATATCATATATATGTTTCTTACTGTATATTCCCTTCAAATAGCATTTCTTTCACATCTTAAAAACATAGCCACATGCATATGATTTGGTCTGACGATGTAGCACCTGAAACACGTATGTTTCTGACGTCTGCTGTTTCATCTGGTTGCCTCATGGTTCTTTGACTCCGGATTGTAGGTATTTTTAACAGTATGCTACTCATTGTTCTTGACAAAGTTTCTAAGGATTTTAAGTGTTTGTAAAGATGACTCCTCTGCAGATGTCTAGGTTGGCTTTTGCTAGGAGCCTAGGAGGCCGGTTGGACCAGTACCTTATCCAACCAGGTTTGTGTGGTTTCCTTGACCTCCAGAAAATGCCAGCCCAAGGTATACAACCCACGATCCAGCCACCCACAGTGATCAAGTCTTCCTCGTTTTCCTCGTCTTCCCCGTGCTTCTTGCAAACACAGCTTCCCTTACAGTGCTCTGGCCGCGGAGGAAACGGTTTAGTTCTGGGGGTTTTTTCAACCAAAGAGAGATCTCTGCAGCATCTGAGACCAAGGCAGCCTCCTCTTAGACTCTTTGTTTTTGGTGAGCATCTTGATTTGTTTTCCTTTGTCAGTAGCAACATGGAAGTACAAGTTTTACTTAAACTCAACTCAGTCTCGTGGAAGAGAAGTGGCTTTGTTTGCCCAAGTCACCACTTCCTTACCTTTTCCTTTTTGCCACCTCTTCAGTGATACTAGGATGCTTTTAAAGTGTTTTACTCCAGAATGGTTCTTCTGTAACCTTGGTTGTTGTCCTTGTTTTTCCCAGTAGGTGAGTTGTTTTAATAGGTCATCCTGCATAGAACCAGAATGCTCTCTACTCTGGTCAGTCCATTCCAGCCTTGGGATTGGAAGTCCAGAACAGAACTTGTTAGAACATGTTAGAACATGGCCTGCTCTAGCAGGGAACACTGATTGACCTTTACCCACACTGGAACCTCTGATATCCCAGGATGGCTCTGGGAATCTCAGCCAAGAGAGCTTAGGGCTCACAGTAACAATTAGCTTAGTGTGATGAACCTCTGCTCTTAGATGGGGACAAAGGGAGTCCATAGATGATGCAAAGCCTGAGATGCCAGGAATTTGGCCAGTAGGATCCACCACTGATTGGCTGCCCTCGGCTGAACTTCCTTCCCTTCCTCTATATGCTGAATACAGTTTGATTAATGCAATGGCTCAGGGTGGCCTGCGGTTATCACAGAAACTGTTGCATGCAGGCTGAGAAAAGAAGTCTGGTTTCCTCCATTGAAAAGTGGGTAGTCAGCCATGCCTGGTCACCATCACTCTTGTTTTTATTATTCCTTCAAATGGATTAATTGGCCTCTTGAGAGGGAATTGCCACCAGCCCTGAAAGGATGCCTCTGTCTGCAACGTTAGTGTATATGCCCTTCACTCTGCTCCAGAAAGTCACTCTAGAAAACACACATTCTCTCTGCCTGCAATGCTAGATTTATCAGCCAATTCCCCGGAGAAGAAACAAGATAAAAACCTCCGACTATAAAGTATGGTTATACGGTACACTCTGTGGGTTCTGTGTCTAGACAGAGCCCCTTTGTGGCCCTAGCAATACCTAGAAATGGCTGTATATTTACTTCTTGATAAGAAAGATGGACTTGAGATTTTTATGGATTGGGCAGAGGCCACAGAGTCTAGCAGAGAGAGCAGCAGTCAAGAAGTCAGAAGAGGCCATGAACTGTGGAGTTCCTACCCCTCTCTGAATAGAGTGCAGCCTTGCAGACATGAGGAGACTCAGTCCAGACCTCCCACTTAGTTTTATCCTCTTATGCCTGCTCCATGCACCTCTCTGTGCCTGAGTTCTTCCTGCATGAGGTAAGGGTTAACAGTAGCACCAAGTACTCTTAGAAAGGGAGATCATTTGACGTGCTTATAGTACAGGACACATTCACATGGATGAGCCGTTAGGACGACTTTGCTGGCCCTGAGAGACTGTATTGGCAATGTCTACAAAATGCCCCCCTGTTCAGTGAGTCACAGGAGCTAACAGTCCCATTTGGAAAGGGGCTTGTTACAGAGAATTGGCCCACCTCCAAAAAGCTTTCCAGCTCTAAATAGCATGGCCAGACTGATTGCATGTGTGGTCTAGGATCATCATGTTCATTGCCAAGACACATGTGAGCCAGCAAGCCAGAGACACCCAGGACAGAGTACACAGAATCAGGAAGTCCCTGGGAATTGCAGGTAGAAGACTGGACACCATGACACAGGTCTTGACCAAGATTGATGAGATACAGAATACAGAGCTCTCCTGCTAAGCACACATTCATGCACTTGACCATGGTAGAGTAAGCTCATCCCCACATCTGTACATCTGCATACAGCTGGGGGACTTGGTGAAAGATTAGTTCCCCGTTTGAGTTGCCTGCATACATGTATTTTTCAGAAGTCATTGAACTATATATGCAAAATGTGAGAGTGAGAATCACATCACTTCTTATAAAATGAATGATTCTCCCTTGTATGTTTATACTAGGGCTTGCATAGAAGTATAGACAGTTTTCACGACCCAAGGGACACCCACCAATGGCTTCTAGCTGGAAAAAGTACAACCATCTCTAGTACAAGTGTACGACATCCCCGCCCAACCCCGCTCCAGCAGATGGATCTGGGACCCTTTCTTCATACTTGGTCCATTTTTTCCTGCCTGTGTATTACTTTCATTTGAAAAATAGGTGGAGACTTCACTAGATTTCATTTTCCTTTATATTATTTTCATCGATGTTTGATCTTTTCATTTTTATAAACAAATAGTGTGTGCATCCTTGACAGCTCAGAACCAGGTAGAAAAAACAAGCAAACAAACAAACAACAACAACAACAACAACAACAAAAGATCTCTTATGAGTGTACCATCCCACAACCCCTTTTGTAGAACTGGCTTTGTACTGTGACCTCTTGAGAGGGGATTGCCACCAGTCCTGAAAGGATGCCTCTGTCTGCAATGTTAGTGTATATGCCTTTCACTCTGCTCCAGAAAGTCACTCCAGAAAATACACATTCCTCTCCGACTGCCACGCCTGCAGTCTTTTGTATGACTGTACATATATTTATGTGCAGTACATACTCACAGATGCATAATACCTGCAGGTGCACAGGCTTCGATAGTCTTGTGGGGTTGGAACCATGCTGATACTTACTCCTTAGTAAGCACTGGGCATCTTTTCTGTGAAATTACCATTATTGCTCCTACTCCATAGTTTTTTGATACCGGGATATGTCCACTGTTTAGACAGATGTACTCACCTTTTTCAGTGTTCCTGACTTCACTCAAGATGGCAGATAGTTCAGTTGAGAGACTGACTCATTGTAACATGAGCTCCCTGAAGAAGATCCTGTCTTGGAGTCTGGATATGTTTATTTTGAGTGCCATGGAACCTGGCTGGCTTCAGCCGATGCCATCCGTAGTGTGAAAAGCACCACCATGTCACTGTCTGTGACTGAAGGACCTTCTTCGGAATGCCACAGGATGATTTGTGTGGTTCCTGGATAGGCTGCTTTCCTGAAGACAAAATGACTTCAGGTTGATTCAAGTCATAGCAGAGCCTCGTGTTTCCGTGCTACTTTGTGCTTTGTGAAGGGCTTTTTCAGCCATTATCCTGTTTGATCCTGCTAAGAACCCTGAGAGGGTATAGGGCTGCAGTGTATTATCCTGAGGCTACAAATGAGACCAAGTATCACAAGGAGCGGTAATCTGCTAGAATGAACCCCTCTGGTTCTATCCATGACCCCGTGTTCTTTTTCTTAATGGAAAGCATGCCATACCTGATAGAAACTGGCAGCCAACACACAAGATGAGCAGAATCTACTTCACGGCATTGCTGCAGAGCCAGGGGCCCCAGATGACCGAGGGAGGGAGTCAGGACAACAGGGCAGCCTGCTCTCTAAGGCTACCCATTTAAGATTGCAGCTGGAACACACACATTCCTGTTCCCTCCTAGACATTCAACAGAATGGCTTTTTAAAGGGTCAGTCTGCTAGAGGGAAAAAGTAGCAACAAAAATGTAGAAGCTAGAAAATAAAAAGACTTTAGACTCAGGGAACAGTATCCTAAGCTGGCATTTACGGGAACCAAGAAGCTACCAGAAGGCCTAGGAATTGCAGCCTAGCCTAACTCTGGAAACAAAGGTCCAAAAAGCAGAGAAAGACTGTTTGAAATTTCCTGAACAAGCCTTTATGCTTGCTGCCCACCCCCACTAGGCTGGAATCCAGAGCTCGATCTCTTGTGAAGGGAGAGAAAATGTGTGCAGAACACCAGAGACGTAGCATGACTGAGGGAAGGGTCAGCTTTCTGAAAACAGGGACTTGATGCAAGTTAACCAAATAAACTTCTAACTACTAGTCTTTTCTTTTAAATCAGTTTCCAGAACATAGTTTAGAAAAGAACCTGTAGGGAAATTCACCAGTTTAGTGGATCAGTTATCTCCATCTGAGTCACCTGATTGAGAAGCCCACAGTCAGTAAGAACTTTTTAGGACCCCACACTTAAAATTGATGGGCCCATGGCCTTGAGAGACAGCTTGGGGCTTAAGAATGTATAGTGTGCTCATAGAATGGTGATGGCTAGAACAATTTTCATCAGAGAGGCTTCCTAGCAACTGATGGGAACAAATCCAAAGACCCACAGCCAAGCATTAGATGGAGTTTAAGGAATCCCATGGTAGCTGTGGGAGGAAGGGTTGTAGGAGGCAGAGGGGTCAAGGACACCACCAGAAACCCATGGAATCAGCCAACCTGGGCCCATAGGCACTCACAGATTGAGCCAACCAAGAAGCCTGCATAGGACTGACTTAGGCCCTCTACACATAGGTTACAATTGTACAGCTGGGTTTTCATGTAGGACTCCTAACAGAGGGAGCAGGGCCTGTCCCTGCCTCTTTTACCTGCCTTTGGGACCCTGTCCTCCTACTGGGCCTCTTCTAACCTTAATAGGAAAGGAGGTGCCTAGTCTTACTGCAACTTGATATGACAGGGCTGGTTGCTATCCACAGGAGGCCTGCCCTTTTCTGAAGAGAAAGAGGAAGAGTGGATGGGAGAAAAGAAGGTAGAGTCAGGCTGATAAATAAATAAACCAGTAAAAGATAGATCAGCAGACATTTGTATGAAAAACCTGCACATACACTCCACAAACATGGGCAGGACACACACACACACACACACACACACACACACACACNCGAGAGAGAGAGAGAGAGAGAGAGAGAGAGAGAGAGAGAGAGAGAGAGAGAGAGAGAATAACAACATCTTGAAAGACACAGACCAGAAACTGAAGCTCTGAGGGATAACTGCAAAGTTGCAATAAAAGCACGATGCTCTCTTCCTTTTTAACTCGGAGAGATTTTTAGCATAGTAAAAGTTCTGGGGACCAATTTGAAATTATGTCCCAGGAAGTACAAGATCTCATAGGCATAGAAAATAAGACAGAAACATAAGAGAAACCAAGGACCTGGTTAGTAGATTTACATCCAAATAACAGGAAATTCTAGAAAGAAATTGAAAACCATTTCCCGCAAACTAAAAGAACAGTGCTTTTTAGATAGAAAGGGGGTGGTGAGATTTCATCAGTGAATGGCCATAAACCATGCTAAGCACATCATCATGAAACTTCAGAGCACTGACGGGAAGACAGAAATCCAAAAGTGTCTGAAGAGGGCATTAAAGAGCAAAAGCATAAGTAAGAAACAGGTATGGAGAAGGTATAAAACTCAAAACGGTACCACGCATTTTTAACAACACTGGGCCTAAGAGCAGCCCCATGCAAAGACTTGTGTCTTAGATGCTATACTATAAAGAACTTCTCAGAAATGATAGAAAGAGGCCCTCCAAAGAACTACTAACACTGCAGGTGTAAATGAATCGAGAGTTGCTGGGCATGGCAAAGTGGAGGTTCAAACTAGGTGGAGTGGACAGGGGCAACCAGGGTGGGTGCTGGGCAGCAGGTCTGTGGGACCCCAGGTCCAGAGCTAGGGGTAGGTTCCTGTGTAAAGCAGTTGATGGGATACACATACACACACACACACACACACACACACACACACACACCAGTTCTCACACCAAAGTGAATAAGAGATAAGTTATTCTTGAGCCAATTATAAGTAGCCATGGCCCAGAAACACAAAGCCAGGCTCCTGCAAATACCACATTTCAACAAGGTATCAGCTTCATGATGATTTTATAGTTTGGCAGTAATCATAACTCAGGACAACTTTTTTTACACATGTATTTTACATGTGTGTGTGTGTGTGCTTGGTACCTCTGGAGGCTAGAAGAGGGCATCAGATCTTTAGAGATAAGAGTCACAGAATTCCTGAGCCACCATGTGGGTGCTGGGAGTTGAACCATAGTCCTCTAGAACAGCGGTCCTTAACCTTTCTAAATGGTGTGACCCTTTATTACAGTTCCTTATGCTGTGATGACCCACAACCATAAAATTATTTTGTTGGTAATTTATTAGTGTAATTTTGCTACTATTATGGATCATAAATGTAATTATCTGTGTTTTCCCTTGATCTTAGGCTACCTCTTTGAAAGGGTGCTTCTACTCCAGAGGGGTCACAGCCCACACAGGTTAAAAGCCACTGCTCTAGATGAGCTGCCAGTGCTTTTCCCACTGAGCAGTCTCTCCAGCTCTCTGGATACCCTTTAAATAAACCAGTGGACCATCAAGGTGGCAGTTAGACAGCAAGCCAGGCTAATAGCAATTTAGCTTTGGGCTTTTGGAAGACTGGGGTCTGTTCATAAATTCCAAATGGATTTATTCAATAGTCACAAGAATCTTAAGTCACACACAGAGGTAGGCAATACATGGCTCTCTAGGTGAGCTAAACATACCCAATATACTTTGACTTTGTGCCTAGAACATTCCAAATCTCCATGATCATTGAAATTTTAAACAGTCAGTCCTGTGGTGTCTAATGTAGGTACAACTTTTCCTGGGACTTTCACTTGATTGACATATGTTGGCTTAAAGTACACAACAGAGGAGGCTGACAAAGCTGGAGGCGAGGTTGCCTTTGGATTCATGAGAGATACATAAGATAGTTAAAAAACCAGGGGCCTGTATGAACGGAACTGCAGAAAACCCAAAACGTTCTCCCAGAAGAAAAGTCTTGAAGCTATACTACTAGACTATGATTCACGCATAATGCCTTCTTGCCGGAGATAACAAAAGCAGTGGGTATTTAGAGTATATATAACCCGGAGCTTAAGGAGCATGCGCATGCCAAGGGCAGGGGTGGTGAATGACAGCTAAATCCTCATCTTCCACAGTGGGGAGACAGTGGGTAATTCCTAACAAGGGTGAATCAAAGAAAAACAATATAAGCTAAGTACTTAGAGACAGCCTAAGATCCATCTCACTAAAATTGCAGAAAATGTTTGCTTCTAGAAGAGAGTCAGAGGATGTTGTTAACTTTCATCAAGCTTCACACAGCCCATAGACTCTTTAAATTGTGCACACATGTGACTTGTTTAAAGAAAAAAAAAAAGAATTCCAAAAATCCACTGGTGAGAGCCAGGGCCATAAGCCGAGGCCACGCGCACACTGAGCTGTGCGAGATACAGCTCTTTCAAGCATTCTCAGCCATGCAACAGATGGTCTGGGCACACCGAACCTCTCTCTGCCCAGCTCTCTGCTTTGGAGCCTCTGCAGCAGTGGAAGCACAGATGCAGAGGTGACATTTCAGAAGCCCGTGACCTGACTTTTTTTTTCCTTTGCAGGGTAACTGTGGAATGAGCCATTTATTGAAAAATCTAATTCTGAACATTTTGGTCAACCACAAAGCTGAGGAGGTGGCAGAAGGCCCATCCCAGTGGGTCCGGGTCACATGCAGGCATCACAAGGCCCCTTTGTGGGCTAAGTTATAATGTAACCCAGGTCTTCAAAGCAAAGCCGCATGGTGCCTATCTGAGGAGCCAGATAGGATCGATTCTCTTTTCTCCTGCTCTCTCAGACGACTGGGATTCAATC
The DNA here is from genome assembly GCF_900095145.1 of Mus pahari. Taxonomy (NCBI): domain Eukaryota; kingdom Metazoa; phylum Chordata; class Mammalia; order Rodentia; family Muridae; genus Mus; species Mus pahari. The sequence continues at coordinate 86,071,424 of NC_034592.1, read as the reverse complement.
CAGGGGTGTGGGTGGTAACACAGTCCTCTCCAAGCTGCGAATGCAGACTGTGTTTCCTAAGCCAGCTGCCTGGCGGCGCCCTGTGGTGGAATAGCAGCGCCCCCTTTCCGAGATGAGGTCTCAGGCTTGTGGCCAGCTACCAAGACTGCAGAGCTCCTGCTACCATCTCTGTCTGGTGCCTCTGAGCATTGACTGTGCAACCAGACCAAACTGCATTCATAGGCTCAACTTGATGCTTGCCGAGCCTCTGTTCTTTCTTCTGTAAAATGGGGTGAGGCTGCATCCCTGGGGTTGTGGCAAACATCCTGTGAGCTGATATACATGTGTTACTGATCCCAGCATCTGTGCCCGGTGGCAATTGGGTTGGGCAGATAATTGTTACTTCCTTGCTTTAAAACCTCCATACCCTGTGTCTCCTTTGGGGTCCTTTTCCTTCTTGCCTGCACACTCTCTTTCTGCTAGAACTCACATCGCATTCAGCCACCAGAGAGTTTTACTCCCAAATACTGCTTTTATCCCTACCCATTCCTGCTGGGGAGCACTCTGGGGTTATAAGACTAAACTCCACAGCCTGTTATTTAAGACCCTGTACCACTACCTCTTGCCTTTCCTCTATCTACTGTGTCCAAGCAGGAACCTCCTTTTCCACGGAAGTCGCTGCTGCCTCTGCCTGCTGCTTACTGTCATAGTCCCCTCCCCCGAATTCCCTCCTTTAAAGTATTACTTACAAACTGACTTGAAATAAGACCCTCTTTCTTCAAAAGCTTCCCATGGCACTTCCACCTTATGTCAGGCCTTTGTATTTCCGTGGCTCTTCTCGCTATAGTCAGCTCAGGCCTCTTGCAGTTTCCCTGACAAGCAAAGCCCCTGTGTGCTGTGGGAAAGATCTTCAGGATCTGCAACACTGGTGGACTTGGATTCAAGTCCTACCTCTGCAACTTCCCGTGGTGAGAGATCCCATGAATTACAGTATTTTTTTTTTTTCTCTCAGTGTTGTAATTGACCTATAGGGAAGGGAAGTTGTAAACTATAAATGTTGTCATCAAGAGATAACACCAGAAGTTAGTATAAATAACTGACATATGAGGCTGGAGTGATGGCTCAGTTAAGAGCACCGGCTGCTCGTCCTAGAGGACCTGAGTTCAGTTCCTAGCGCCTACACGGCAGCTCACAACCCTGTATATTGCAGGTCCAGGGGATCAGCTTCTCTTTTTTGGCCTATGGGAGCAGCGGGCATTCACATGTGGTGCATAGCTATATATGCAAACACAACACCTTACAGTAAAGTGATGAAAATAGAGACCTGGCTTGCCTTAAAAAAATCACTCCCACACACCACCATCACATGTGGCTTTTAGGTGATTAAATTTCATGTCTCTCCCCGCTGTGCTTATCCCTGTGTCGTTGGCTACTCGTGACATTATAAACCTCTTAGTGTTGAGCTGCCTCTGTTTCAGTCCATGTATGTCAGGTCAGGCTGCGGCATTAGATAGGCCCAAGACTCAATAATTTTTAGAAAAAAGGACTGAGATTGATTTCTTACCCTGCAAGTCAAGTACAGATTAGTAGGGTAACCCCTCTATTTCTTAGTAACCCAGGGAAGGGGGCCGCTCATAGCTCTTCTACAAGCCAAACAGCTCACACACCCCAGCCTACCCTGTAGTGGGCAGGAGAGTCTGACTCCTTTATCAACTGCCCTCCAGTGACATTTCCTCCAGTAGCTTTGTGCTGCTTTCCCCCCCTCCCCCGTGTCACCACCAGGTGTCTTGTTCACCCTCACATGTTTGGAGTCTTGGTGATGACAGACACTCTGTTCTCTGTTCTCTTGGTGTAGCCCATCACCTTGATCTGGCATCACCCCCTTTGTCTCAAGACTCAGCCACACCCTTAAGCCTGAAGAACAAAGGACTGTTAATCCTTCTCAGCTTGAATATCTTCAGCTCTCTAAGGCAGTATGGTCGTTCCTGTAGGGAGCCATGGATTTGCTCAGGAAGCAGATACTTGCCAAGCTTTGTGTGGTGGGCTTTATTTCACCTACAGTAAGTGGAAGCCAAGGTAGATACTGGATACTGCATGCTCACACTTGATAGAGAAGTCAGAAAACTGAAGTGATAGAGTTTGGAGTTTAGAGTAAACTCAGCTGGGCTCCTATCACTTCCTGGGTATGTAGGCCAAGTTTCACACACACTTTGCCTCAGCCTTACCCCTCTGAGAAGTAGGTACATTGATATTTCTGTAATAGGATTACTGCAGTAAGAAAGATAGATAGCCCATATAAAGCATTAAGAATGGCAGTGACCTGCTGGAAGCCCACGTCAGGTACAATTGCAGCATCAGCACCATTACCAAGTTCTCAGAGGCAGCAAGGCTTAGAATGAGCTAATGGGAGCTGTTTCGTACTTTCCTACAAGAGTCCAATCGGTTATTTGTGTCTCACATTAGTCCTGAAAACCTGACTTCTGTGGACTCAGGCACCCCATGAAGATTGGCAATTCCAGTCACACCTGGCCACTGTTTGTCACTGTGCAGGGTCTGACTAGTCCCTTGTTATTGGCCATTTGTGTTGTTCCCACTGATGCTCTGATGCTGTGCCCTGAAGTCACAGCATCTAATCCCTTTCGAACATTCAAGGAGCCTTTCATTATGAAGGTTCAGAGCCTAGGAAGAATAACTGAATAGCAAGGGAACCCTGTCAAGCAGCAAGGCAGTGACTAATGCGTCTGAAAGCCAGCCTGAAGGACAGCAGAAGAGCTTGCAGGTGTGACACGCTGGACCAGTGCCTGCCTGGGTTAGGACTCAAGTCTTGGGTGACTGGAGTTCGTGGGGTGGAGTACATATGTGAGTGTGAGTACACACGTATTCACGCGCATAAGGATGCCAAAGGGCCACCAAAGGCCACCGTGGATGACATTCCTCATGAGCCATCCACATTATTTTTTAATACAGGGTCTTTCACTGGTTTGAAACTCAGCAAGTAGGCTGGGCTAGCTAGCCAGTGAGTCCAAGGATCTGCCTGTCTCCACCTCCCCAACCCTAGGATTGCATACACACACTTCCATGCCTGGCTTTTTCATGTACGTGCTGGAGACTGACCTCCCTGGGAACTAACCATCTCCCAAGCCTCAGGCTACTGTTTTTAAGGAAAAGTATATTCTGAGTCCCTCTGTGCCTCCCCACCTCACTCATCCAAAGAGATGAAGAATTATACATGGAAGCCAAGTTCTGTTAGTTCCTCATCTGTACATAAAGGTTACTCAAGTGGGTTTACATCTGAGCCCTGTCTTTAGGATTGGTCCCATAAAGAAAGCCACTCCCTGCTACTGTCCCCAAGTCAGATGGCACCAGAATCCAGGATACTCTATGCCATCTTCAGCCCATCCCAACCATTTCAACACTTTTGCAAAAATGTCCCTCCCAAGGTGGGGCTGGGAGCACACCCCGTCCAAAAGGCTGGCCTAATTAAATCCTGACAGATGCTGGGCTCTTTCGCAGCTGCCTGGTAGCTGGATCTGCTTGCAGGCTCTGGCAGGGACAGATGCATCTGGCATTGCTGAAGTAGTTAATATTGGTGTGAGCCAAGAATGGTGGAAATGGTGGGAAATGTGTTCTTTTCTTACTCTAAAGCACAAGAGAATTGGGAGAGAAGTGCATCTTTCCTCCCTGGTTTTAAACGGCTTAGAAGAAGGAGCAATGCAGCGTCAACTCATCACCAACCTGCGAAATATTCTTTTGTATTCCATTTGTAGGCCAAGCTGGGGATGTACAGTGGCTTCTGCAGGCTTTGAAATGGGGTGGCAGTTTAACCACATCAAACACACGGTGAAGTGAGGCCCTGCTCATCAGTATTCCGCCTGTCTGCCACTGACATTGCATCCGCTAATCCCGAAACAATAAGCTCTAAGGAGAGGCCACATGCTTTCGTGGTTGGAAATGAATGGAGAGGCCTGAATTAGGCCAGTTCCATCTCCTGCTCTAACCTGGCATGGTGCCAGCATGTTCAGCCTGACCCAGGAGGATTCATATCATGTGAAAAACTTAAATCGAGTCTGTCTGCCAGTGCATACGGTCCTAATCCGTTAAATATTTCCCGATAACAATGCACGTGGGGCCCTTTAGATCCACAGACAGTCATCCATGCAAATAGAGCCACTTCTGCCTTGTTTGTTCTTGTTTTTGCTTTTTAAAGGCAGAATTGATAATGTCCCATTCCTACATGATTTACCCACATCCCTCATGCAGCATACAAAGTGTCTGGCATGTCTTAACCTTCATAGTCATTCACTCTGCTCTCTGGGGCCTTCCTCTCTTGATGTAAGATCACAAGGGTTTCACATGAAGAATTGTCTTTCTCTTTGATTAGCTACTTATGTGCAACCAGAAACCCTGTCTATATCCAGCTATAGAAATTTGAGCCCCAAGGAGAATGGCCATGAACACTGCTGGTCTTTTCAGCCTTCTGCTCTCAGGAAAATTAAAAAATGGGGACTTGAATGAATGGAGCTTTTTTTTTCCCTCTCTCTTTAGAAGAAGCATTGCTGTCTGTATTAGAACATTTTTTTTTTACCAAAAATTTTATTTTATTCCTCAGGGAGTGATTTTTTTTTTGTTTCATTTCCCACAATCCAAAAATGGAGATAACCTTTTCAGTATTATAAAAAAGAACACAGGAACAACCTTTTCTTCGACAAGGATTTCTCAGGCATCCCTGGGCACTGAGATTCATGCTGGATAAATGGGCAGGACATCACCCTGCTGGTGAGTGTGAACTCTGGAGCCCTTCTACCTGGACACCAGTCTTGGCCTTCTGTGCCTAGAATCTGTGGGTTCTGTTCCGAAGATACAGCCTTTGTGTGTGAGAGCAGAGCCTTCTTACTTCGTCAGGACTCCTTAGTATCTGGGGCCACCCCCCACACACACACTGCTGTCTATGATAACACTGCTCTAGTTGAGGCCATTGCTGTCATTGTCATTATTACTACAGAACAAAGTTGTTGCTCAGAAAGAAACCATACCCACATGGCCCCTGTCCTGTGGAAGGTAGATGCTAGAGAGAAGATTGTAGTAAAGTGACAGTGGACTCTGAGGAAAGAGAACCAGCTCTCCATGAGACAAATAAGGGACATTGTCCTCATCAGGAATGTTCGGGAAAGCTTCCTGTGGGGCAGATGATAGACTGGGGATAAATGGAAGGAGAGACATCAGTTCATTACAAAATAATAATTACAGAAAGTACCAGGCTGGTGAGATGGCTCCGCGGTTAAGAGCACTGACTGCTCTTCCAAAGGTCATGAGTTCAATTCCCAGCAACCACATGGTGGCTCACAACCATCTTTAATGAGATCCAATGCCCTCTTCTGGTGTGTCTGACAGCTGCAGTGTACTTATATACATAAAATAAGTAAATATGAGAGAGGGGGGAGGGGGGAGGGGGAGAGAGAGAGAGAGAGAGAGAGAGAGAGAGAGAGAGAGAGAGAGAGAGAGGAGAGAGAGAGAAGTGCCTCTGCTTTAACCATTCCATGACCACTGCCATTATCATTTTAGTGTGAGGCCTTCCAACTTTTTTTCACAAAATATATATTCAAAGCTGAGTGGTGGTAGGGCACACCTTCAATCCCAGAACTCAGGAGGCATAGGCAGGCAGATGTCTGAGTTTGAGGCCAGCCCAGCCTGGTCTTCAGATGTAGTTCCAGGACAGCTAGGGATGCACAGAGAAACCCTGCCTTGAGAAACAATTGTGAGTTCTTTCACCCACCCATACACAGCTGACATTTTCCTATATCAGAAATCAAGATTAATTTCTTAAGAGCTACGGGCAACATAAGCCTCCTAGCTTCTGGGTCTCAGGTGCTTGTCTGCCCTTCACAGCTGCCGTTGGTGAGTCAGGGAGGGTCTGTCTGCCCACAGAGACAGGCCCTAGGGCACCCACCTGGCAGCTTGGCCATGTGGCTTGTGATTCGGCTGCACAGCTGCTTTCCAGTATCCAGCATCCCACATCCGGGCTCCCAGCAGTGTGTTCTCATCTTGCTCAGTGGTCCTCAGAAGCTCTGTGGCTTTGTCTGAACCCCTAATTTGGGTTTGTGATACACATTTATTTTGCTTATCTGGAATGGAAACCTGTGTTTACACATACGAGGAAAACTGAATACACAGGCACTTCACCTTACTTCTTGAAATACCTCTCATGTTTGTTACCTGAACACTGAAGGAGCTGTTAAAGGCTCTGCTCCAGAGATCATAAAGACACCCTCATTTCAAGAGCTTCTTGGAACATGACTTGTCTGTCCTCCTATTGCTGAAGGCTGGGATCACTAAAGTCACCTTTAAAGGAGATATTTTTATGGACTCAAAACAGGAAAGAAAAAAATCAATGCTTTGCTGTGTGAATTGCTTTGCAATTTGCTCTCAGTGACTCAGTAACTGGCAGGTTCCTTCTTAAGCTCTGTGATCTGATTGACAGCATCTCTGTACTCTCAGTGAGGGCTCCATTAACATCCTTTTAGGACTGGTTCCTACTCTGTGGCCACACTCTGACTCACTCTAGCCATTTCGTGGCAGAAGCCTGGTATGTACTAAGTCTCGGTCTTTTCACCTTAGCTCTTGAGCTGCCTGTGTGCTGTGGGGTGTCTTCTCCATTTTGACCTGCTTTCCTCTTGGTTTTCACTCTCATAGATTGACACTGAGTCAGTCCAAGATGTTGAGGAGATAATCAAGGTTATTCAGCTAAGTTGCAGAAGGACCACCTTAGTCTGTACCCAAGTAGCACAGGCCAAGTGGCTCGAGCATCAGAAGTTCACTCCTCATAGATCTGGAAGCTAAAGTCTCAGATCAAGGAGTCCGCCAATTCGGTTCATGGTGAAGATCTAGTTGGTTTGTAGACAGCCACCTTCTCTCTGTGTCCTCACTTGGTAGAGAGAAGCAGCTCTTTAGTGTCTCTTATAAGAATGCTAATCCTACTTTAAGAGTCCTCCTCTCCTACAGGATTGCAGCCCCCTACAACTCTTTGGGAACTTTCTCTAGCTCCTCCATTGGGGGCCCCGTGTTCC